>NW_028292572.1:6841848-7207085 GCF_029948245.1 Actinia tenebrosa | reverse complement strand
CATAGATGGCTATACCATATCAAATTGCACTTGAATACATCACCATGCAAGCATAGACTTCTAATGCCATAGGAATGACTATCTGACCCACCTAGATCTCAAGTTGTTATAAACTGGTGAGCTATATTACTAAACCCCTCACAACCCCTATCTCACAGGCCCATAGTGTTAGGATCGTTATATGACCGGCGGCGATTCATGGTCATCTGCCAGATTAGATACCAGCGTGCCGTCTGACCTAAGCGATGCCGGTAGGAGGTGGTGGTTGACAGCGCTGTTCGGTGTTTGGCATTGAGCCCATCGATTATATCCTACTCTTATTCTATCCATTCGCTGCGCGATGTTCGATATTGGTGTGATCATTCAATGAGACGTTGGTTGAGAGGGATTGCTTGACACTGGCCTTAAAGAAAAGTAGCCGATCGAGCTCCAATAATAAATTATGTTTTCTCTCTCCGCCTCTCTATCGCCTCTGTCTCTCTCTTTCTGCCTACCCTCTTTGGCCCTATCTCCGTTTCTCCGTCCTGCGTAACGTTCTCCTGTACTGACGTAGCGTCTCCGTCTCCTTATGCGCTCTGCCGCCTGCGCCATGGCGTCTCCGTCTCCGTTCCGTCTCCGTCACCGTCTCCGTTCTCCCCCTCCCCCTCGACTACTCCTCACCCATCTCTTACATTTTTCCATACTATTCTCTCCATTTTTCTGCCCTGTATGTTCCCACCCCACTGGCTAGTCCTTACTAATCTTCACAGTGCCTAATACACAACTCGTGTATTCTTGTGTTTTGGTAGGCGTGTATTATTTCCCTGCTTAATCATGCAATTATGAGAGCCCACGGAGGCGCACCGGCAGCCAGAAAGGACAACTCTCGTTACCAGTTTCCGAGTCCAGGCTGCCAAACATTTAAACCGCTTTCATCTACAGTATTGCTCTTATAAAGAAATGCTTATAAGCCGACTGCCCATAGGTTCGACTTAAACCAAAGATTGTTCCAGGCGCCTCAATATGAGTATCCTTTACAGTCTCCCTGCGCCATCTTGAAAGATAGCCGTGCCTTTGCGTCGAAGCGCGAGACGGACGGTGACTGCAATGATATTGCATATTGAAAAAATATATCTATATTCATTGCAAGCTCACAGTTGAAGCTCTGAGACTTCGACACGGCAAACTTTCAAGATGGCGCAAGGAACTGTGGAAGGGACTATTGATCATGATGTTTTTTTCTGCTTCTTTCGATGTCCTTGTTTAATCTGTTGGACTTCTGTTGCTTAGGAACAGTGTTGGTTATTTGATGACCATGCCAATAACTGGTCTCTTGACAAAATATGGCTTCGATGGAGGATGGGGCTCTGTTTTTTACTGCTTTGGTGAGTAATTCTGCAAATGGGGTCGCTACATTAGGAAATGTCCTTTTAACATGCAATTTGTTGTGCAATCAAAAATAGTTGCAGTTGCATCGAAAAGAGATTTTACATCTGGCAATTACCCTAAAAAAAATAGTAGCAGTCGCATAGAATAGAGATGATGCACTGGGCAATTGCCAAAAAAATAGGTTTGCAGTTGCATCGGATAGAGAGTGTTACTTTCGGGCAATGTTCCTCGCAACCAAGCTGTAGGAGGTAGAAGTGTGTCTTTGTTACTATAGACAATGTTTCAAAATTGTTGAAATCCTCGATCTACTTCACGGAACTATTGCAACCCCCCTCTGAAAATGAATGTGAGACACGTTTTGACCAGTGTGTTTGAACCAGGTAATCTCTTGTGCAATTTGTCCTGCAACAAAGTTAACAGACATCTTGCAGGGAACATTGCGTAATATCATGAAAAAGCCTGCAAATGACTTTTTCGATAAAAACCGTGCTGTTCTTATGTTCTTTACGCGTTAAAAAAGGTACTGGGCCTGGCTGTGTAAAGGCTGAGATAGCGCTATTCGGTGGATAAAACCCTATCCAGTGGATAAGTTGATGCTTATATCCAACATCCGTCGGAAAGTGCTATCTACCCTTTGTACAACCGGGCCGTGGTTGAAAAGTTTGTTATATTACTTTCCAGGCGTTTTTGGTCTGCTATGGTATATGGTATGGCTCCTTTTTGTTCACGAGACACCAGAACAACACCCTAGCATGTCTGTTGAGGAACGAGAGCTGCTTTCACACAACGACAAGGATTTAAACAAGGCAGGCATCTTCTACACCACTTGTTCCCATTACTTTAGCATGTCATTCTCTTGAGAATGATATTGAAGATTTCATAGACCCCTAGTCCGAAGAAAGATCATCTTGAGGAACATTAAAACTTACACTCGTCAAAAATACCTGATCACTTTTCATAGCATCACTTGGCATAGAGAGTCATGGCAGTATACAATAAAAACGCGTTATCGCTATTCACAATCTCAAGTACAGCAGTGGCGCAGCTCAACGGGGTCGAACTGAAAGCATGTAAAGACGCCCCTGGCAGCCGCTATACAGTCCATGTATGACCCCGGAGCAGCTCTAACCAGTTTGGATTGAGTAAGGGTTGATTAGCCACGATGCAATACTTTATTATTGCACCAAAAGATATTATTTCATTCTCCAAAAGCGAAACTCTCAGTTTTTATGCCCTATGACATGGCTGCCCGCCATCAAATCCCTTAGATTAAATTACGATGCAAACTACAACCTCTAGACTAAAGCAAAAGACGTTTCGAGCCTCCTTAATTTATTCAGACTTCCTTTTTAGGTTGGCAAGTAAACGTTCCATGGATGAGTATTCTGAAGTCACTTCCGGTCTGGGCAATTGTTGCAGCTAACTTCTCGTTGGACTGGCTTTCTATGTTTTACTCATTTCCATCCCGAAATTTCTGGTCGAAGTTTTTGACACCGAAATTCACAAGGTATGTAAATAAGCAACCATGAATAATTACAGTAAATAGTTAGTAATTAGGATTAGGCAGGCACAAGAGTACACACAATCGGTAATTCTTACAATGAGTCTTTGAACTTCAGAAATCAGATTGTATGGACCACGTGTGATACGTGTGTTCCTAATGCGCCTCCACTCAACGTTACGGTCGTAAGTTCGGACTCGCAATCACATCTAATTAGAGTTGTTTATTGATTCTCTGCTGTTCGTCAAGGGTTATTTTTTTCGGGTTCTCCGGTTTTCCTTTACAAGCAAAAATCGCGTTTATGGAACGAGGACCACAGCTTTGTTACACGCAGGCTAGGTTTTTTTTTTTCTCTCCCAAAACAAGGATAATTATTAGAATTAGAATTAGAATTCCGTCAATACACTGATATAGAGGCCAAAGTTCCTGTTCTAATCCATTTTCGAAGGCTTTCGAGCGTGACTCTTCTGCTGATTATCAACTTCCTTTTTTGTGTTGGTGTGTGTTCCCAACAGATGGGTTTTATGGCCGCTGCACCGTTCCTGGTAAAAGGAATCTGCACACCCGTCGCAGGTCTCTCTGCTGACTTACTAAGAAAATATACCTGGAGCACCCAAAACTGTACGACGATGCTTCTATGCCGTAGGTATGAAAACTAATAGAGGCTTTACTTCGGGAGGAGGGGGATACAGGATATCCAGGGAAGAGGAATTGCTGCAAGAAAAGTGTCAAAATAGCATTGTATCCTTTTAAAACCAAATTTGCCTTAAATGCATGTAATTGGAAGAAAGATGGTTGAGTAAATGTAATAGGCTTACAGAGCATCCTCTGTATGTCAGCCTAGTTAATAAATTAGTAGATGACGACTAGTTTTGGAACTAGTTTGGACTGCGTCGGTGTTTTTAGTTGAATCAAATGTGTCGTAGTAGATAATTTTATCACCGTAGGTACGAAAGATAGTAGACTCACGTTTCAGACGTTAGTCCTTCATCGGAGTCAATGAGAGAAAGAGAATGATGGCGGGGTTTATATAGTGGTGTAGGGAGAAAAATGAATTAGTTAAGGAATTAGTTGTCCTGCTACAATGGATGAGGAGCTCACATGCTCACTAGAATCTACCGGATAAGCAATTGGTCAGCCCTGGACTAGAGCACTAGACCTTCATACAAACGGTCTCTAATTGACAACCATTTGTTTTAACAGGAACGTTAAGTACAGGAGCGTTCATACTCATTGCTGGATATACAAATAGTGTTGCAGTTGTTGTAGTGTGTATGGCAATATCAGGAGCATCGACATCCTTATCGTATCCTGCCTACACGGTCAATATGCTTGACATAGCACCTCGATGTGCAGGAGTCATTATGGGGCTGTGTAACACCTTGGGGACAACAGCTGGGTTCATCAGTCCTATTTTGGTTGGATTTGTCACTCTGAATCAAGTATGGCGCCTTTATCTTATAATCGAATAATACTGATTGTATGATCTTACAATCTTTCATCTCTCTGCTTCATCTCTCTGCTTCTTCTTTTTCTTCATGTTTTTCTTCTCCATCTTCATCATCTTCTTTTTCTTCTTCTTCTACTTGTTTTTTTCTTCTTCATCTTCTTTTCGTGACCTTCATTATCATCAGATCATCATTATCTTCTTCTTCTTCATCATCATCATCATCATCATCATCATCATCTTCTTGTTCTTGTTCTTGTTCTTGTTCTTGTTCTTCTTCTTCTTGTTCTTGTTCTTCTTGTTCTTCTTGTTCTTCTTGTTCTTCTTCTTCTTGTTCTTCTTCTTCTTGTTCTTCTTCTTCTTCTTCTTCTTCTTCTTCTTCTTCTTCTTCTTCTTGATCTTATTCCTGGTTGTTCATCATCATGATCATCTAACTGGCTTCTCCTTCTTCTTTTCCTTCCATTTCGTTCTCATTTTTTTATGTCCTTCTCCTTTCTCTCCGTATACTCTTTGCTTTTTAATTCTTTGTGTACGCTTATGTCAATATATTCTCTTTAATTCTTCCACAGACGCCAGAGGAATGGCAAACGGTATTTTGGATCAACGCCATTCTCATGTGTATTGGAACAGGGTTATTCTGCTCTTTCCTTGAAGGAGACAGACAAGCCTGGGATGTTGTGGAGGACTCGAATGACGACAGCGTTGACTCATCTAAAAACATCGAAGCATTCGAACCAAACAACTAAACGACTAGTGTTGATTCATATTCCTGAACATCATAAAAAACTCCTCCATGGAATTATTCCAGATCTATCAATAGTCACTTTACAAGAATCTTTTTAGCAGTTACATTTACATCTTGCGGAAGAAAGTTTAAGTTTATATTGGATAGATTTTACAATCACTTGTATTGATACTTTAAACTTGTAAATTCTTTATGAAACACTGACTTAGCCTAATATTTTAATTTATCTTTACACTGCACATTTTCCATTCAGTAAATTTCCCAATCGAGTCTCATCCAGTGAGGTTTGCCTGAGGTCCTCCGCCGTGGTAGGGAAGGTTGGGAATCAAAATTTAACTGAATGCGATTGCTCTTGACAGAAACAAAAAGGAATCTGTATATTAAGCTGCCGAGGTCCGGAGAAGGGAGAAATTCCAGAAAGACAGGAATTCGAATCGGTTACTCTACGGGTTAGAATTTAAAGGAAATACATATCAAAGTTCTAAATCTATTCAAGTTTTTAACCATAACTTGGAAATTTCGCGCGCGCTAATGGCTTAGAACCATTGTCGATTAGAGGCTAGACCTGCTTGTGCTTACGACATCCGTCACGCGCACTGAGCGAAGGGATGAAACGGCTTTTTCAAACTATCTACTTGTCTTTTTGTATCATTTTTGACGTCATTTCATGTAATATTTCAAAGCCGACAATGAGGACTGGACGGGATTTCAAGTCAAAGCAATTAGGAACTAATTGCGCGGACTTGAAATCCCGTCCAGTCCGATATTGGAGGCTTTGAAATGACTTCTCATCTCATTAATTATTCGACTTGGAGTAACTGGAACAAAATTAATTCAGTCCTAGGACTGAATTAATTTTATTCCAGTTACTCCAGACTGAATGCATTCCTTTCACAGCACTTTACCAGGTTTCAAGTAACATCATGTGACCCAAAAATAGCCCATTGATTGGCTGGTTTACTCATGCATTATTAATGAGTATGAGAAGTTCGATTACAGTACAGACCCATAGAAAACTGACTTCGATTTGTTAAACAGACCATAGGAAAGGAACCACGATTTGCTAAATTTACCACAAAAAACTTCATTAAAACGCATTTTTTTCGACGCTTTTAGTTATAAAAACAACCAACGGAAAGAGCGCGCGACGTCAGCTCATTGGTCTGTTCTCTTATCGACGAAAAACATTATCCTATCAGAAATTAAAAAATTTTGGTAAAAGGGAAAATGGAACAGATTGGTCGTTGAGAAATAATTATCCATTCTTTTGCATCACTTATCCTTATCCTTACTATTGCTTTAGTTTGATAACTGCACGGAAAACTATATTAGATATACATTACAATTAACAATTATTCGCCAAAGGCGAAGTGATTATCGGTTGTGGAATATTTACCGAGCCACGAGTAATATTATTTTAACATAATTTTAGACTTGAATATGAGAAAAGTCGAAATTCAGGATAAAAAAACGTTTTAGTATTACTTCTGCTCTGGCAAACTTTGGAAAACCTCATAATCACCGCTCCAGGGGTGATTATTGCTCAGAATCACCTGTCGCTCGACCAATCACAGCTCGAGAAACTCTATATTCAAGTCTAAAATTATACTAATGGTATTTGATGCGAGCCAGAGGTTTATGGCCTATCACGTGGCTTTAACTCAATATTTTTAGATTTTAGTGTCATGCGCAGTTTGTACCATAGTATTCTGATGACGTAATCGACGTATTCCACTAAGGTCAGAATACTGACACCAAGGAACAACCCAAGGTTACCACCAATGTCGCCTGAAATTTATAAGATTGTAAAGATCTGTGAGTTAGCCATGCCCTGATTTAGATCAGCCCAGAGTTTGTCTCATGGTTCTATCTGTGAGTTAGTCATGCCCTGACTTAGATCAGCCTAGAGGTTGTTTTAGGGTTTGATCTGTGAGTTAGCCATGCCCTGACTTAGATCCGCCCATAGGTTGTTTCAGGGTTTGATTTGTGAGTTAGCTTTGTTGGATCAGCCCAGAGGTTGTTTCAGGGTTTGTTCTGTGAGTTAGCCAGAAATTGTGTTAGGACACTGCAGAATGTATTCATCTTTGATATTTGTTTCAAGACCCTATTCATCTTACCAAGTATTATCACATATCACATACCAGTTTTGTGAATACTTACTCAATATTTCAAACCATTCAAAAGCTGGTATCTGCTTGACTTCTTCGTAATAATCGCTTTCAAGATAGACCTCAAATGAAACGATGCTGTCTCTGTTGAAAGTTAAGTAAAGATAGTTTCTGACTCAATATATAACTGTCCGAAACATTAGAAGGTTACGTCAATCTGTCAATTGGAGCACATAAAACCAAGGGTAAAGGCAAATCTTCCATATATCACTAGAAATTGCCCATTGCCAAACAAAAAATTGTCATTCGTGTGGCCACCAACCTCACATTCATATTTTGTAAGCTTACCTTATTTGGAAGCGAACACAGATTTTTTGGGAGGGATTTTTCTGTCATTTAAAGCTTTAAAATGTCTAAAATTTGAATCAAAACTTCCCGCACATGTTATAGCGAAGAAACAATTGAAACATTTTGTCCCACATCTTGGATTTAGCTTAGAGACCCGGCCTTAGACAAAGGAAGCCCAAGGGGCTTAAAGTAACTGAGAATTTCACTAATTACCTGACGAACTGAATCTTTTCCATGTGGGATTTGTCTTGTATCTCTTCACAAACACTCAGTCTTTGGTTCTTTAGCTTGCAGATGTCATCCAAATCGTTTGCCATAGTTTTTGAATTCAGTTTAGCTGTAGATAGTTTCGTTTTGTACAAGCTATTTTTACAAGATTCTCTACAACTGTTCACGCACTTTAGATACGAATCCACTTTTGTCATGTTTTCTATGAAGAAAAGTGAATTTTGCTTTAATTATTGATGGATGGGTGGATGAATGGATGCATGCGTGCATGCGGTGTCAAGGCATACTTACCGGCAAGTGCCAAAATACAGTTAGTTTGTACATCGTCTAAACACAATGGTAGGTCACCTGGTACAAGATTACAAAGTCAAATCAAAAACCAATGCAGTAAAAATAATGCAATCTTTCCTTTAATGAACGTTTTATCTTAACGAAGTAACTCAAATTCAAGCTACCTACGAACTGACTTATTATACTACAAGAATATGTCATGGGTGGTCCCTCATAAATATGTAGCTTTATTTGATCAGGAAAGCATATTTTTAAAAGTCCTTTTTAAGTTCTGTAGTGCCATTCGCAAAATTCGGTCAAGCCCCCCTTATATGTTTGGCTGACTTCGCACCTAGTTTCGGATTATTCGAAAATTAAATTTATAGAAATGACGTACTATCACAAAAGTTGTCACACAACACTGCATTCCGTACATTCCTTTCATCCAAATCTCTTTTTACCTGACATTTCTATGGTTTTACAATGGCAGCGGTCCACAAGTATCTTGTAAAAACAGTCTTCAATGCAAACCACACGGCTGTAAGAATATTTTCCTCTGTTTACATACTTCAATTCCTCTTCACCACAGTTGGTCTGGTATGGTGTGCCTAGATTGATGAACTAGGGGGAAAATAGAACCTTAAAAAACTCATCATGCGAATTAATTATGAGAACTTGTCAAAGTGATAGTATCATGTGACTTACCTGTATACGGCGAACAGCACACGATGTATGTATACCAGGCGCGATTAAAAGCGCGTAGGGGTCGAGTTGCGGATATTCCCCACTTGGATGGACAACGACTTTCTGCCCTACAAACGGCTCGTAAGAATTTGGCAAATACCAGTCTGTTCCAACGTTCATTTTTAACTGAAGACCTTGAGAAATTCCAGCCATACCCACCTCTGATTCCGATGGCTGGAATGTAAAACACTGAAAAGATTTTGAATCATAAAAAGCCTTAAAATTTTGAGCTCCACAAGTTTTTCCAGCCCATGTGCAAGAAAGCAGTTCCTTTGGTAGAAGGATGTCATCAATGCCATAAGAAATGCTTGTCAAGTTCCTTAACATAACTCTTATTCTATTGAGTTGGCTAACGTTGCCTGTCTTAATCGTAGAGTCGAAATTAACTCTAAATGACCTTGACATGTAAGAAATATCGTCCTCGATTTCTCGATCAGTCGTGTTCGGGAAAAGTCGCTTCACCTGTCGTGAATACTTGCCTGTGTGAATGCTATTCATGTTACAGATAGTAACTTCTGGAAAGCTAATTTTGGTTTCTTTTTTGATCGTGATAACGGTCGAAAAAGGTCTTGATCGAAAGTATTCCACCGCCTCCTTCACTTGTAACACACAGAAGCTGGTGGCTCCCAGCAGACAAGCAGCCCAAAATATCCTCCTGAAAACATTCTTCTCGGCGAGAAAACGAACGCCATGGAGGGTTGTGCAGTGTGCTAATTCTCTCAAGCTTTCAGGCTTCTCTTTCAACATTTCCTCGTTATTTGACATTTTTGAGGTCAGTATTTTGGAAAAGCTTCTGCCAACCTTTTGAAAAATGAATCTAGTGCTTCTTGTAATCGAAAAAAATGCCGAATACAAAAACCCGAAACACAATTACAGTTTGTATTACATGATGTGAATTGAAGTCTTTGCTTGCTAGTCATTGGCTACTCTCTTAATAGTGACACAGCAAACAATTAAGTTGCATGCAGTTTTGGCAATCAAATTGTCAGTTTTTACCAGCTTTTAAAATCAGAAAGAATAAGAATGTTTTCACTTCCTTAGGATCACTAATAAAAATAAAACCGCAAAAGCATTTACTTGGAAAAACTTCTCACGATCTTGGCAAAAAAGTTTTGTGCATGCACAAAAAAAAAAAAAAAAAAAAAAATCAAAATCAAAATCAAAATCAAAATCAAAATTAATCAAAATTAAAAAGATTCAATCCA
This sequence comes from Actinia tenebrosa, assembly GCF_029948245.1. Classification (NCBI taxonomy): domain Eukaryota; kingdom Metazoa; phylum Cnidaria; class Anthozoa; order Actiniaria; family Actiniidae; genus Actinia; species Actinia tenebrosa. The sequence goes on along the minus strand of NW_028292572.1, from coordinate 7,197,121 downwards.
TATTCCAACCCCAAAATACAATGAATAGATTAAAATGAAAACAAAATGATTTGCTACAAATAATTTTTATCAAGTAACATAACTTGCAATCTCGTAAATCTTTATTCATGTGAGACTTGTTATAAGTTTAATTAGACCATATGTTTGCGCTAAAGTTGTTTGAAAAGATCCCAGCAAGATAGGACAAACATAACAAACAAGAAAACTCAAGAGAATAGGAATTTATTCATTTATCTAACTTTGCATTGAGTTCCGAAATACGCTCGTCGCTCCGGGGAAAGAAAAGAAAAGGGATAGGAATACTTGTTCTGAGGCAGGGAAACTGCAACAGCTAAGTCCAATTATTGCGGACCCTTATCAAAATAATAAAGTCAGTGTCTTGGCATTACATTTAGGAGCAGCACGTTGCGTCAAAACGACTCAAGCTTACCCCCTAGATTCCATTAATGGTTTCAATATTTTAATATTCAACAATTATTCGCCGAAGGCGAAGAGATTATCGGTGGAATATTTACCGCGAGTAAATATCACCATAATCACTGAGCCTTCAATAATTGTTTTAGCATAATTTTAGACTTGAATATCATAGACTATCAGAGAAAAGTCAAAATTCACGATTACAAAAACGTTTTAGTAGGACGTTACTAAAACAGGGAATGGAGAATAGTGACTGGGATGAGCGATCAGCGGTATTACCCTTAAAAAGTGTCATGGCGCTTGCAATCTAGCTTTTTTTATAATGAAAAAATTGCCAAATATTCCACGGCAGTGGTTCGTAATCGTACTAAAAATGTTCCATTCTCCATTCCCTGTTTTAGTAACGATAGTTGGCTGACAGTAATATATTCCAAATTCTAGTGTCCCTAATCATGCATGATTTCTGATAAGTTGATGTTTTACAAAAAGGTTGGTAGAATTTGGTGTCACTGGAACAGATGGTAATGCTCTAACAGTTTCTGGTTTTGATGCGCATACTTTGAGAATATATGGAATTTTCCATTTCCAGAATATTCATAATTCCTTCTGTTTTAGGGATTGTTATTTTTTGCTATTTGTTGGATTGGAATAGCAACACTCAGTCTTGAGTGAACAAGTGAACAATGGACTAAAAGTTAATTCCTTTAGAGTGATTTATTATTACTGTGCAAGAATGGCGAAACTAACAGTTGGTATGACCACAAGCCATAATGGGCATTATAAATCTACAAAATATTTAACTATAGCTATACTGGTTTTGATTACATAGTGATTTCAAAAATATCAAATGTTATATCTAAATAACCCTTCGGCTGAATATACAAGATAATCGGCCGTTTACGATACAATCGGGACGATCAACAAAAAGCGTTGCGTTATGCGTTACGTTGATTTACATTACTACTTATCTTGACCTTCAAGGGTCACGGCTCCTACATTTGTTGCCCCAAGTTTTAACTAAGCGAATATTTTATAGAAATTCGTTTAGAAATGCTATTCTCTACTTTCACATCCCCATAATGCCTTGCGTCTTTGGGGGTAACCAATCAAAAAACTGTCCCAAATTGAAAGGTTTCTTAATTGAATTGAAACTATACCTGCTTTTATCTGTACAATACTGATTATCAGTTTATTCCAAGTTATTTTTGCGTGTACAAATTACTGTCTGTCTGTAAATTACTGATTATTTATTGGAGCGAATTCTCGTTAGACCTCACCTTGGCATAACAGGACATACAGAACTGAACTTAGTCTCAATCGAAGTGCTGATCATTTAAGATGGTGGATAACACACAAGTTCTTGTAATACGTTCCTGCTTTAGGTTTGAATCTTTCCTTTATGAATTTGAAATCGCCAAATGTGACTTGCTTGACTCCTATATGACTTCCACGTGAATGCGAAGTGTTTATAGTGCAGACGCGCAAGGCATTGTAGTAGGAAAGAATTTTGCATTGTGGGATAGAAAGAACAAAGAAATCTATTGTTTTTTCCACCCTCGCTAAGCATTGTGGTCGTAATCAAATCTCGATTTTAGCTAGCTATTGATTGAAATAGGATCGCTGACTTGCTCCGCTCGCAGCAATTTATACAAAGATTATGACTTCAATTTCTTAACAAATAAATCTATACATAATTATTGTACTCGCCGCCGTTCAGACCCCAGGGGGAGGGGGGGGGGTGTGGGGTTCAGACATACATCTTCCCACTGTTTGCATGCCACAAATTGGGGCAAACAATGTTTTAGTTTTCATGCGGCGAAGGAATGGAACAATCTGTAAGAAATGCCCTCAATAAAGATTGTTATTATAACGGAATTTAAGCGAGTAGTTAGTTGATCAATATACATAAGGAATTATATTGTTTGCGTAACGTGAAAATTCTGTTATATAAAATCTACGTATTGCATAATATGCGAATATAAAGAGTCCATCTGCGTTCGATCACTATGCCAGTTAGTCTCCATCGCATTCGTTTTTAGAGTCGGTCGTCACGCGATGCTCCCTCCCCACGACCGACACTAAAAATGGATGCGAGGGAGACTATATGCCAGTCTATTTGTAAAGAAACAATAACTGATCTTTTCTTGTTCCAAAACGCTTTCCATCTTTGACCATAGAGGATTCTCGAATCAATTCTGTTTCTTTTGTTTTCTTTTTATCTGCCGTCTTACGGAACTCTTGGACATAAGTAAGAAAATCTAGCAAAAGATTCCCTTCGATTGAATTCTCGTCAAAAATGTCCGTCACATCGACGTTGTATTCTTGGTTAAAGAGTTCGTACTTCCAGCCACATTTGTCAGCAATTGCTACAATATCATCAGCAGTTAACCAGCATTCATTAGTTGAGTGCCCTCCATGCCACACGTGGCCCTGCATCTTGCAGCAGTCATACAGCAAATCTTTGCCAACCACGAAGCAAGTAATTATTCCGTTTGGCTTCAATTCTTCCTCGAAGCAAAGTCCAAGGGTTTTCTTGACATCCACATAGCTAGTAGAGTGGATGAAATGAATCACGTCAAACTTGATCTCATCGCTTTTAGTTTCTTTGTACCGTTCAAATGTCATTTCGCAAAGATCGAATTCCGTGTCTCCATGGCTCGAACTTTGAATAACTGCTTCTTTGTATAGGCTCATCGAAGCTGCACTTGGTTCCACCGCTCGGTTAAAAATTTTCACACGACAGTCCAACTTCTCTAATACGCTTCGAACAATTTTGATGATTTCAAAATCGGTTTTTCCGGTTCCGCTTCCAATACTTAAGATATGAAATTGATTTTCAGGCTTGTGTTTCTTGACCATATCTTCAATCATGGGCGGAAGATGGAGGTTAAGAAATTCGTTATTATTCTTAAGGTTTCCTGATTTTTGGCGATGCACTTCCAAGCTTCTAACATAGTGATCTTTGCCATTAATAGAGAACGTTCCTTCCATTATTGAAGCGACGAAATGTTCACGATGAATTGTTCACGTTTCGTGACGACACTAAGAACGGCTGCGGATTTGTGTTCCCCCGAGTTATGTGTTCCCCCCTCCCCTCCCTTTGAAACATCTTTTGACACACGACTCTCTCCCCCAGGCCAAGGACATATCTCTATCGTACATCTTTATCGTACATCGTATAACTGCGTGATCCTCTACTGCTGTTGCTATTTTGGGAGATAAAATTTCATTTTCCGAATTTAATAAATCTTCTCCTTGGTCTCGTGGTAATATTCATATGCAAAATTTCTTTGATGTATATCTAGCCCTACATGGCCGCCAAAAACAGATGAAGGACACTCCTCAAAGACCCTCTGCTTCTCTTCACGTCCTCTGATTACCAACTCTCTTTTCCCCTCCTTTTTCTACGTACCATACTACGCGATGCTAGTGAGTTTCTTCGTGCCCAATTATTTCGAGCGAGAACTTCACAAAATCAGTAGGATGTTCCTTTCGGGATAAATAGTTAAAAAGATTATCATACTGTGAAGCTTCCATGATTTTTAAAAATCTTTCGTTGAATTTAGATTTGAAGAAAATTCTAAGATTTAACCGGTTTGTAAACCAAAAACCAATCATTTATAGAGCATCCTTGACCTGGGGGAGAGAATCGTGTCAAAAGATGTTTCATAGGGAGGGGAGGGGGGAACACAAAACACTAGTGTCCAGTGTTTGGGGGAACACATAACTCGGGGGAACACAAATCCCTGTGACACCGCTACGCTAGTCTCCCCCACAGCCGCTTTCAGTGTCGTCACGCAACGCTTTCTCCCCTGAGTAGCTCAGGGAAAAAGCGTTGCGTGACGACACTGAAAGCGGCTGTGGGGGAGACTACCGCTACGCAGGCTAGCATCGGAATTAGTGTCGTCACGCCTAAGTAGGGGAGTAAGTGTTGCGTGACGATGCTAATAGCGGCTAAGGCGAAGTGATTATCGGGGAATATTTACCGAGACGCGAGTCTTCGAGCGGCGAGGTAAATATTCCTCAATAATCACTGAGCCTGAGGCAAATAATTGCTTTAGTATAAATACACAGGTGATTCTTTCAAAAAATAAAAAAGAAGATAAAAGGCATTTTTTTCCGGTAACAGCAACAAAGCGGCTGACCGCCATTTTGGATTTTCTCTCGAGGTGATTATCGTGTGATAGTGTGAGTTTCTCGACCAATCAGCGCGCGAGATTTTCTATAATCACCTGCGTATTCTTACTAATCCTATTTTATTAGACCTAGATAAACAAAACTTTTGTACAGCGGTATCTACATTAAGACAAAATGGCGGACGATTTATATTCAGGAGAACCTCAAATGTCTCTTATTTTTAACGCATTATCGAGTAAAAAAGGCTTTTACACTCTGCTATAGCCCATAAAAAAGTATAATAAGCTAAAGAGAAACAAATATATTATGGAAAAGACCGAAAAACATCGCGAGAGCAGTTTTACACCGACTGTAAAACATGAAGAAAAAGACAAGGTTGGAATATTAAACGCTTGAATTTATAATAATAATAATAATAATGATAATAAATTTATCCAGGAGACCTACTCGCAAAAGCGATTTTCAGTAGGGTCCTGTCCTATGGTCCTTATATTAAAGCAATGTTTTTTAACGTTATATTAATTTTCTTAAATAAGTTTCTTTTGTATTTATGGAAGGATGAAAAGACTAATGTTAGTTCTACAGCTATTGTGAAGTATGAAGCCCAGTTACCGGTTCTTCCATACGCTAAACTGCAACAGGTACGTATCAAATATATAAAATTACGTATAAAACTAATATTTCATTCATCAAATAATCTTACAAAGCTGTTAAATTTAAAGTCGAGGTATTTGAAACAAAAATCATAGGGAAAAAAATTATATTTAAAATACATATTATTGACAGAGAAATTTAAAACAAGATAAAAACGAGTTTAAATTTAACTTTTTGTTAGAGGGCAAACAATATATCCGTGAAACACTAATTACTAAATTCTTCAAAATAGTGTTACAAAAGAAAACAATAGAGTTAGCATAAAATAGTGTAAGTTAGTATTACTAATATTTCACGGATATATTGTTTGCACTCTATTCTAATTTTTTTAAATTTTAACTTATTTTTTCCTTTTCAAAGCTATTTAGACAATTTTTTTTGTATGATATTGTTAATTTTATCTATTTCAATCTATTATTGTTCTATGTAGGATACTGATCTGAATATTGCCCCTGCAAACTGGCTTAGAGACGGCAGGTTTTCAAATACGTTTCCCACCAACAGGAATCCACTTGAATTTTCAAGGTATTAAAAAGAAATTATTTGCTAATATTCACAGATATATTTAGCCATGATAAGAGCATCAGGTTCAAGACCAGGTATCCTAGGTTCCCAAGAGATTTCTTCCATGGATTTAAGAGGGTAATTTTCCCGGGGGAAAGGGGGGGTACTCCCCTATATTCGCTATACGGGTACATGCCACCAAACAGGGTATGGTTTTCTGGAACGGTATATGAAATTGCGTTCGCTCTGGTAAGGGTATATGAAATCACACTCTCCTCTCTCTGGAACAGGGTATCCATTTTCACAATACTGGAACAGGTTAAGATTTTCAGCGATCTTGCTCTTGAACAGGGTATGAATTTCAGCGATTTTACTCTGGAACAGGGTCAGGGTTCAGTGGGCTCCCCGGGGTAATTTTAATAGAAGGGTGGTAGTCACTCTGGTGATGTCATTACCAACCTCACCTATTTGCCGTTCACTCTCTGACTCTGACCAAAATAATAATGATTATAGCTAGAAGCCATGGAAAAAATATTCTTCTATTGATGGGTTGCAAGCATTCCCAAGAGAGTGGCAGCCATTGTGGTGCCATTAACAAAGGATGCCAATGAGAAATCTTTTGTTAAATGGCACCAACATGGCTGTGATGATATAATGTGCAAACGAAGAAGAATTTTTTATACTTGCTATAAAATTATTGACTTTACGACATGACTTTTAAAAACAAATGAATAATTAATGAGAATCCAATCCATTCTGATATAAGAAATCAGGTCACATGAATATCATGTAAACACCATACCATACAAACTTTACTATGAATATGCTAATTATTAGATGTAATCACACGTGGAATTGCCCTATTTCATGATGATGTCACGGTTTGTTTACATGGGCTAAAATGATAGAAAATTAGGCTAAATTTAAGCTTAATTCTCTTCTTTCGAGATATTTATCATAATATTTAGTTCAGTTCTGACCTTCACAAGCTCATAAACCAAATTTCATTGTGATTTAAGATGTGTTGTTGTCATTCCATCCCCCTCCAGTGACCATGATTGATGTGACACCATTATGAAATAGGGCAATTATCAAATTAGCATATGCATTGAAAATGTACCAAAGGATAAGGGTATTAATTATTTATGAATACAACTTGGACACAATTATGTTGTAAGCATTTACTTATGGTCAATAAACATGCAGTCATATCTTGCTATATAATAAAACATTAAATTGTGTATCATTTCGTCCCTCAGTTTTGGTATAGCACACACCTTTCTGGATAACATTGGTGATGTTGATGTCATCTCAGATGCAGAGGTAGGTTTAATTTATTGTCCAACATCTTTAACCAGTCTTTAGGAGAATTTGTGTTGCCATTAAAATTGCCATATTTTTTTATTTCAGAACATTAAAAAATTATTGAAGATGGCTTACAGGTGAATGAGAAATTTTATCTGTCTATTTAAGCAATTAGACCCGCAGCCTGAAAGGTTTGCGCATCAATAGCCCATGAGATATACACACCCTATGCACACCCTATAGTGGACACCTTGCTGACGTTGAGTCTATTACATATTCCTAGCAAAGCAGAGCTGAGCCTTGTAGTGCACCGAATAGGCAAGACCCTGTTACTGGATGATTTGGATTTACCTGCAATATTAACTTATGTTTCACAGGTCGGTTTGTTCTTCTTTTTTATACTTATTTATAAAATATTTGAAACACAACCCACGAGCTGATTGGCTGGCTACCATGTTTATATCAGAGAACAGAGACACGCTCACTCCTTCAAAAATATTTTATAAAAGCAATATAAAACACTTGCTTATTTTTTTGTATTGTGGTATAAACACCCTAGGAGCTGTAGAGCACTCGAGAAGCAAGAGAAACTCTTGGCTATGCCTTGTGTTCCTAAGCTTGCTTCTCTCGTGCTCTGCAGCTCCCAGAGTGTTTATATCACAGTATAGAGATATGCGCACGTGTTTTATATTCCTTAAATGCTGTTTTGAAGATTTAAGCAAGTAGAGGTGGGGTGGAGTAGGGTGGAGTAGGGTGGAGTGGGATGGGTTGGGGTATGGTGGGGTGGTGGAGCTGAGATAAAGGCAGAGGAGAGAGAGCAGTGGGATGAAAATGGAAAAAGGAGAAGGATTATAATTTTAAAAATGAGAATAAAGGTATAAGGAAAAGAAGATGGAAGGATCATTGAATTGAAATGAAAAATGAAGAAAGAAAGAGGTAAAAGGAAGGAAGAGGGAGAAAATGGGAAAAATGAAAGAATAGAGGAAATAGGAAGTAGATGAGAAGAACAAGAAGAAGAAGAGAGAAAGAAAATGAAAAAAGACTGGCCGATGGTAGAGCCCAAATCAAGGCTGAGCTAATGTCTAAAATGTCTCATTCTCTTGCACCCAGCAAGCTTATGAAAATATTTAGGAAATCGTATGCAGCCACTAGTACTTATTATTTACATGAGTTCTTAAAAAACATTTTCAATTATGATGGTGCCAGATCATGGAATTCTTTACCTAGTGATGTATGCAGCTAGTCCCTAGCTTCATTCCAAAACAAACTCTTATCCCTTGGCCTTACATAGATTTTTAACTTGTAAATTAATAAATGCCTTTCATATAATTGTACAATTTATATAATATCATAATTAAGATTTTTATATGCACTCCCATATTGAAAATCAGCTTAAGTTGTTGTATATGTTAGCGTGATTAAATAAAGTTTGTCTATCTATGTAGCTGAAGAGAAGAAATGGGGAAAAGAAAAGAGAAAAAGGGAAGGGGAAAGAAGGAGAAGAGAAGAAAATAAGAAAGAGAGAAAGGAGAAGTGAAGGAAAAGTGATTGAAAGCACAAGAAAATAATATGGAAGGGAAGGTGGATGGAAGAAAAAAGAGAAGAAGAAGAGATACTAGGACAATAACATGACTTTTAGAGGGCAAATTGTTTATTTGTGGCCCGAGTAGCATCATTTGCGCCCGAGCGTAGTGAGGGTGTAAAATTAATGTTGCTGCAAGGGCCACAAATGAACAATATGTTCAACCAAAGTCATGTTATTATCATAATTATACAGCTTCTCATTAATCCCATATTTTCATAATTGGACAGGTCTTGTTGATATGGGATTAATTAGGCAGCTATATAATTAATAGGTAATGGGATTTCATGCTCCCCAATCAGAAAATAATTAGACTCGAAAAAAAAAAAATCCTCGGCCTCATCCAATTTTGGAAGTCCTCAGAATTTTTCTTGCCAATTATTTCTTAATTGGACAGTATGGAGTCCTATTACATATACTTATCATCAATATACTAGGCCAAGTTAAGCAGATTTTCAAAGTTGCTGTACGAGACTTTTGGAGTTGAATCTTTGGCGGGCTGCTTTGTGGCCCGCCAAAATCCATTTTTGCCCGCTGGCCGCACGTTTTCAAGAGGGCAGTTTGTTGTTTGGCCTTGTATATTGATGATAATAGGAAGTTATACTGTCATTGAATCAAAATATGATGAACAATTTGAATAACTATTGTACTGGATTGACTATCCTCTCATATATGTGAAAATGCTTTTATGCTTTCACCCCAACATAAGGCTAGTCAGTAGCTACTTAGTTCAGAACAATAGCTTCTGGGAGGATTTTTGAGATGAGCCTTGTTAACAGCATGTTTGAAATTTTCCAGACTAAAAACTCCTCAGTAGCTACTTAGTTCAGAACAATAGCTTCTGGGAGGATTTTTGAGATGAGCCTTGTTAACAGCATGTTTGAAATTTTCCAGACTAAAAACTCCTCAGTAGCTACTTAGTTCAGAACAATAGCTTCTGGGAGGATTTTTGAGATGAGCCTTTTTAACAGCATCTTTTAATTTTACCAGACTAAAAACTCCTCAGGTTTGAGATGGCTTTATGACTTCTACTGTGAACAAAGAGGAATACCAAAGGTAACGATATAGGACTAAAAGGAAGACTACTAACAGACAAATCAGTAAACATATCAATACTCGCAAATCCAAAAATTAAAAAACTATACAGCGAACTTGATAGTTTTAAATTTTGGTGCTTTTAGACAACACCTTAGTTTAGCTTACCAGTTGACTACATCGTATTGTAGGATAGCGATTTTAAAAGAAAGAAGAACAAGGATGAAGCAAAGCAGAAAAACATCTTTTCCAAGTTTCTCCATTACAGGTAAACACTGTTGTTTTTTAGTATAGTTTGATAAATGAGCAGGAGTGTTTTAATGTGGTTAAATAAAATATTTAAGCAAAGTTAGACTTGAACTAAGTTGCCTGTTATCGCAAGTATCTGTCATCAAAAGGCTATAGCTTCGCGGCCATCTGATAAGCAAATTAATGTCTCACGCAATGAGATGAATGATGAACAGATGGTATCTGGGGACGAAGCTTGCATCGGGTGCTATCCAATTTTGCTAACGCCACGTGCTATCCAATTTCGCTAACGCTATGCGCTATCTCATATCGCTAACGCTAGCTTACGCAGTTTGTACGCTACACCAACACTATCATCTACGTGTGATGAGTTTAATGGGGTTTAAAAGCACGAGGCATAGCCAAGTGTCTTTAGATGTGATAAAACACTGTCTTTGAGTTCATTGAATGACTTCAAAAATTCATGGATAATTAATGAGCATTTAGGGTCCTTATTCATGACATGCTCTTGTACTCTTTTGGTCCTTTATAAAGATTTCAAAATCTTTATATAAAGATATCCATGTTGAACTATTATCAGGTATAAAGATCCATGCACGCGATGGATTTAAAGAACCTGATAGGTTTAAATGCTCATTAATTATTTATGAATTTGTGAAGTACTGTTTTATAAACTCGCAGGAGTGTTTTTACACCTGATAAAACATGATCTGCGAGTTTATTAAACGGCTTAAAAAACTGATGATGTATGCTCTCATATTGTACTGAATGTTTTACAAAATGAACCAAGTTTGATAGAGAAAATCCAAGTTAAAGTTTATGGTTATGATTTCTATTGTGTTTCCTTCATGCATTATTAATGAGTTTTCCAACCTGATTTAAAATTCTGCACACAATTTTTAATATCTTGCACAAAATCGAGTCTAACCCTGAGCAACAGACAACTTGAAACTGGAGTATTTCTGGCTTTTTCAACAGTATTCAACGAAATGAAGAAGAACATGGGGTTAATGGCTCCTTCAGTGATTCTTCACCAACAACTGATTCCAAGCCAAGCCCTATACCAGCAAGACAACCTGGAAAAGAGGAACATCCAACAAGAACAGAGGAAAAGACTACACTGAAAGAAAATGAGAAAAGCCGTGGGAAAGAATCAGAGTCAAAGCCAGCCAGAGAACCTATTCCTCCATCATGCAAGGAAAGGTTGAATGTGTTTCCGGCAAATGAAGAAGATGTTTTACCGGAGGTAAAGAAAGGCATCCAAAACCATCTACTTTCCATGGGGATGTTGTAGAACCAGAAAGTGTTCTTACTAAAGTAAATAGGATTTAGCAGTGGCACAGAGCCACAGAGTGGCTCTTCATCCACTGTAATTCCAATTGGAATTTAGAAGTTGATTTTTGAGGACGGAGGAAAACTGGAGAACCCGGATTCCTGGATTTCTTAAGGAAAGTCTGAGGAGGATATATTATGTAGTACCAGTAGCCTGTGTAGTGGTCCTCTTTTCCGCTGCCCTCTTCAAAGCGCTGCTATGCAGCCTGCAGTACCAGAAAATAATCCATACCTTTCAACGTTGAAGAATAGGCCACTTTAGAGACGAGCAAGAGACTGGGACAGGTTTTGAAATTTAATCTCATTAGAAAAAATCCTTTTGTTATTTGAGAGAGCATCTCAACATTAGTAAGTCTGGGAAATTTGAACATAATTGGACGAAAAGAACCAGAATGATTGGCTTTCAAGTGTGTCAAAAATTTACAAAGAATGTAAAAAAACTCTGGTTCTTTTTGACAAAATGCGTTCAAATTTCACAGACTTCCGGAAACTATCCATATCTCCCCCATGGAGGGTGGGGTCTGAGGAGGGTATATTGTGTAGTTCCAGAAAATATCCATACCTTCCCCACAGAGGGGGATTGGAAATTCCAAGGGGTGGGGAGGGTCTGAGGAGGGTACATTTTGTAGTACCAGAAAAAAAACATACCTCCCCCATGGAGGGGGATTGCAATGTCCAAGGGGTGGGGAGAGTCAGAGGAGTGTATAGACTTGACCATAGGTATTTATTTTCCATTTTTTTTCGTTGCTAAAGCCTCATCAGATGTCATCATTTCAAAGAAACATACTGTGGACGTTTGAAGATCTTCACATGTTAGTGGGGTCTAATGTGCCTATATTTGGTGGTGGAAAGTATCCAGCGGTTAGTTTGAGACTTAGGTAGGTATGGAATTGTATATATGTATCCACCTTTTGTTTCTGTAAGTCTATCTATCTTTTACCCACCCACCCATTCATTCTTACACCCATCCCATCCCATTCATTCCATTATATCCCTATTTTCATCCATCTATCCATATTTATCCATCCATCCATCCATCTGTCCGTCCGTCCGTCCGTCCGTCTGTCCATCCATCCATCCCATTCATTCATTTATGTATCTATCTTTCCAATTGTATCTAATCGATCTGCCCACCTATCCACCATCTTATCCTACCCATCCATTCATACCTCTTTCCAATTGTATTTATTCATCCACCTCAATTGTCTATGCTATTCCATCCCATCCTATCCGTCCTTTTCTATCCCATCCCATCCCACCCCACCGCTATGTAGGTACGTAGTATATGACGTCCAATTTAATAATCAATTTGTAGGGACTGTGGAAAGCCAATCAACGTACTGACAGGACTGGACTACTGGTTAGACAACCTAATGTGTAATGTCCCTGAAGTAGCAATGTGTTATCATCTAGATGGACTTGTCCAGGTAACATCAGCTTATGAACGGACGGACGGACGGACGGATGAGGGAGGGAGGGAGGGAGGGAGGGAGGGAGGGAGAAAGGGAGGGATGAATAACTTGTACCAGCTCACTCAAGTGTATGTTTTTTTTTCATTCCAGTATTATGATTTGTTCAAGACAGAGGAACTTCCTCAGCTCGAAGGAAGCAGTTTTTCACCCAAGGTAAATGAAAAGCCTAACAGATATGGTTGCTTATAATGGGCTTTTTTCAAAAAGAATTTGGATGCCAGACTAAAAAGAAATTACAAAAGAAATCACACTTTTCCTCGATGGAATTTGTGACATTTCTTTCGTATTTTGACGTTAGCCTTGCATTCAAGACAATAGCGCAGCGCAACCGTGACGTTATAAAAACGAAGACAAAGGCGAAATTCGGACAAACAAACTTACAAGTTTACTTTCAGCAGATAATTTTCACAGCCGATCGCAGTTGATCTTAGTTTACATGGGTTATTATTGTAACTTTAAGTAAAAATAATAAAATCGATTCGTATAATCCTCGTAGCGGTTAAACAGAATGCAATGTTTGTCCGAATCTTTAAGCTATTTTTAGACTCAGTGCGCTGCGCTATTTTAAGAAGGGTCCATTTCATTATTTTACTTCATTGGTGATGTAAATTTGAGGTGTTTTACTACTGTTTCAGGTCGTGAAGGACATTGCGCAGAACGTGTTGTCGTTCATGAAGTCCAACTGCACCCAGGAAGGACACACGTACTGGCTGTTCAAAGGTATTGCTTGGTTTTGATAAGTCAAAAACTTCTCCGTCTGTTTAGTTGAAACTAATAATATTTTTTCTCCATTTTTTTGGTGAAATTTTCAGCTAGTGACAGTGAAGTAGTGAAACTGTATGATCTAACATCCATCTGTGACCAGGTGAGGTGCTACTGAATCGGTTATGAAGAATGATTTGTAAACATAATGGGTGTGAGCTGATGAGGTTATTTTTTAAATACACAAATCTTGGACCCCGGACTTTAAATGCTCTAATTAGCTATTCCAAGGTCAGGGGGAAGGGTCAAGTTGGCATTGCAGTGCATGGGGGGAGAGGGGGTCAAGTTGGCATTGCAGTACATTCGGGGGGGGGGGGGGGGTGATGGGTCAAGTTGGCATTGCAGTGCATTTGTGGGCTGTTTTAGGGGATATAATTCCACGATGACGTTTATTTTGTCCCCCAAAACATCACATAATGCACTGCAATGCCAACTTGACCCATCACCCCCCCCCCGAATGTACTGCAATGCCAACTTGACCCAGTTTTTACCTTATCCATGGAATAGATAGGTGATGATAATGTTAATGCTGATAATGATGATTATCATTATGGCAGTGACCACAGAGATGAGGGGATGAAGTAGGGTGTGGCTATAGCCCCCCCCCACTTTTTTTTTTCTTATCCCATGCTACTCCCTTATATTTTCCAATCTTAGCCTGTTTTTAAAGTTTTTCTGCAGTCCTTGTGTGGTGATGACATCGATGTTGATGTTGTTGTCTGATGCTCTGCCAAGTATCTTTTCAGTATGTCAATCTCATTCTGTTTTTGTGTAGAATGCCGAGAAATACCAGAATCCCTTTACTGTTCCTGTGGGCATGTTATTCTACAGGTAAATCATATTGTTTGATATAGGAAACCTTCGAAACCCCAAATGCAAATAAGAAACCCCTTAAATGCCAGTCTTTTACGTGCCCTCCCCCCCTAAATCCCACCAACCCCTCCCCCCATGGCTGTAAAAAATGAATCGGCTCTATATCACTATATCTATTGATCCTTTGGAGATTTGATGCAATTTTGAACATTATAATCCGGGGGGCCTCAGATTTTTAATATCTCGAATGTGGCCGATTTTCAAATAATTTACAGCCCTGATATACCTTTTATAAGTTACTTTCTTGAGCTTCATAACATATCCTATTTAGAATAACAGTTGAGTTGTCTGTTACAGAGTCGCTAAGAACATGATGAAGCAAGACTCACTAGATGCAGGGTACGTGAGTACGAAAATCATTGGATGACTGAAAAATTGGTTTTCAACATGCCCAAATTTTATTATTAGTTTCATGCTTTTAGTTACATGCGCAAAACAAGGGAATTACCTTAACTATAAGCTACGGACACACGGTGCAACATTGTGCGCAGTGTTGCAGGCAATCGATGTTGCGAGATATGAGTGGCGTACGCTGCTAACGCGTCGTCTTTCACTACTGTGGTTCCAAAGGTTGGCCGCCGAACGCGGTTGGGATCTTTTGTGTTCTGAGCAGACTTTATTTACTAATAAGGCCTTTGTGGCCTTGCTTCTATTCAATTGTCCCTAGTCCCAACCGCGTTTGGCGGCCATTTATGAGAAAGGTGTATTATAGCAGCACTAGAACGACTAGACACTAAAATGCAGAATATGCATTGAATCTTACCCTTTTATTCGTTTGTTTTTGTTAACAGAGATCAGTCTATTGTCAAGCTTCTCCTAGATAGCTGTATGGGGCTGCTAGATGATCAGCAATTCCCAGAGGTAACTATTGGGCTGCCTGTGGTAAATATGGCCCAATATTATTCAAGAAGCTGGGTATAAGTCAGCTAATAAGTGTCACATTCCAATACGATTTTTTTCTTCAATAAAGTAGACAAGCTAATTCAGTATGAATACTGGCCCCTGTCCACTTTTACCTTCACGTGTCATTCCCTTGTCATTCCCTTGAGAATAAAGGTTCTGACACACGGTGCAACGTTGCATGCAACAGATCTGAAGTTGAATCGCGCTCTACTCTTGCAACATTGCGCGCAAGAATTTCATCATGTGAACATGGCTTCAACACTACATACAACGTTTTGAAATTTCCAGCCAATCAGCTTGCAGCAAATTTAAAACTACTGACCAAACATCTTAACATAGCAGACTGACACAAGCGATATTGCGTGATTTCGTTGCAATGTGTGTCACCCCGATTCAAATTTGTTGCTTGCAATGTTGTGTGCAATGCTGCACCGTGTGTCAGCACCATAAGATTCTTCGTTTGAATTGTATCCATATTCATATCTTTTCATGCGCAACCGTTAAACAAAGAAACGATACTCCAGGGAATGACACGTCGTCTGTAATTGGAAAACATTCACTAATACACACTACCATTTCATTCACTAGAGCAGTTTTCGTATGAGTGATAAAAATATGGTACCGTCTTTAAACCAAGTACATGGTACGACATCAAACCCGCGACTTAACCTTTAGTACTCACAGTGGTAGAAGTTGAACGTTTTACCATTACGCCAACCTTGCTACCCATCATAACATGTTATCGGTTTTTATCTTCAGATCATGACATCAGCAAATATTCTTTTATCAAGCTTGTTTAGTCCCGATAATATACACACCATGTCATCGTTGGATAAGACAAGCGATTCAAAGCACGCTTCGCAGGAAGATCTTTCACCAGAGCGACATGAGATACAGACCGCACCTGTAGATGTTATGGCTCATAGAGGGGTATGATAACAAGAGTATTGATATAATATGTGGTATAATACCATGCAATGTCAATGACTACCACTACCACTGCTGCTTCTGCTACCACTACCGCCACCGCCACCACCACCACCACCACCACTACCGCTACCACCATCACTACCGCTACCACTACCACTACCACCATCACCACCACCACCACCACTACCGCTACCACCATCACTACCGCTACCACTACCACTACCACTACCACTACCGCTACCACCATCACTACCGCTACCACTACCACTACCACTACCACCATCACTACCACCACCACTACCGCTACTGAAAACAAGCTATGCAAGTACAACGGACACTACCATACCTACCTGTCCCTTTCATAATGCAACTGATTGAAGGTGTCTCTTTTTGTTTGTTTCAGTCACTTGAGGTGGGTGAGCTTTCAACCCCAGGGATGTACCAAGATGACATCAGACAGGTATTAACACTCGTTAATAGACCTAATTCGTGGCGATGCAGTGTTTTCTATTACAGACTACGTGTTATTCTCTAGGGTATCATTTCTTTGTGTCTTTGAGAAGACACATGTTGGAACGAAAACGATACGAGTGATTTGGCTTCCTTTTATTTTAAACGACAACACGCTTCTTGCACGATAAGCGACCAATTCCTTCTCACCCTCGCTCCAGGCCCTAACTACTTATTCTACACAGGGTCCCCGGACCTGGCCTAATCTAATACGTACAAACAACACATGAATATGTACAATTCAAACAATCTTTTTATCAAGGGAATGACACGTGGCCTAAAATAGGTAATCATTGCACAACAGCGAATAAGGTCTCATACAGTATTTGATTAGGACTCATTAGAGCGCCCTTCATTCTTCTGCGACCACGTGGGCACGTAGTTTTGTATCTTGGCTATCATCCATCTAAAACCTCGACGATATGAGTCAACGACCAACGACCAAAGCCATAACTCAGAAGTCTGGAGATTACAGGAATATGGAATGACTCTACTGATCTTGTCTGTCATTATTCCTTTAGATTGCCAAGACCATCACCAATAATGTGGAAATAAGGTGTAAAAGGGCGCTATCGTATATTGTGGAGGTAAGATGTAAGAAAGAACATAACTGGGTAACTATGATAGGACGTGCGCTTTGAAGTTTAGTCGTTTAGTTTGTTCTCTGATGATGAATCTAAGATCCGAAAGCTCGGAAAATGATAAATATATTTATAAAATAACTGTTATAAATCTTGAATTCTGATTGGTTAGGAGCGCGTGCTTTATGAGAACACACAGCACGCAGCGCCCTTTGCATTTTATAAAAGAAACAAAAACCTTGCTTGCTGTGTGGAGTTATAAAGCACTTGGGGATTGGCAAAACACTTATCCCCGCGTGCTTTATAACTGCACATAGCACGCGCGCACGTTTTATGACTGCACACATCACGCGCGCACGTTTTATGACTGCACATAGCACGCGCGCGCGTTTTATGACTGCACACAGCACGCGCGCGCGTTTTTATTTCTTCAGTAGAAGAAACAACGACTGAATATTTATTATTATTTAATTATTGGATATTGTTATTCATAACTAGGGACTTCGTTGTCTGAAGCTTGGCCTGGCCACGGACGAAGAAGCTGTTGAAATGGACAGCACAACCAGCAAGGACGATCGTAGTCATGGTAACAATCTACCACAGGGCTCCCATGGCCGACCAGGACCCCAGTCTTTCTCAGTTCGTCGGCTGACTGCTCTAGAACCCGGTTCCTCACGTCCATCGTCGTCACGTAGTTCGGACGAGTGTAATCAAAACCCGTTACTTCTCGTCAAACCGGTTCACTGGAGGGCGCAATCCAAAGGTCTTTTAATAAGAAAGGCAACGTCTGTTTACCACTCAATGGCCTGCTTAGCCAACACGAAGGGTAAATTCGGACGAGCATTAAGATTTTGCAAGCTTTCTCTTGAGTGTCTCGAAGCTTACAAGCCATGTGGGACCAACAAAAGTGAAGAAGACAACGAGTTGATGCGGTCAATACTTTGCGCATGTGCAGACTCGTATTTGATGCTGGCGAAAAGTGGGGAGAATTTAGAGGTTCATCATGATGAATTTCTGCAAAGGTCGCGCGATGATAAGGCTATTTCTGCCGCGACGAAGGAGTTCGTTTGTGACAAAACAGGGATTTTTAAAGTGGAATTTAAATCTGTGGTTGAAGACAACCTCATTACCAGGTATTGTGGTTTGTATTCACTACCTCTCACCTCTGAAGTCTCGGGTTCGACTCTTTGACTCGGCATCACGTAGAGTTTGTTATGTCTCTCCCACGATTCGAGACTTTTTCTCCCTCCCCAAAACCTAAATTCCAATTCGATCTGTGAGATATCCGTGCTTTTGATCAGCCCAGAGGTTGTTTTTAGGGTTTGATCTGTGAGTTAGCCGTGCCCTGACTTAGATCAGTCCAGAGGTTGTTTTAGGGTTTGATCTGTGAGTTAGCCATGCCCTGACTTAGATCAGCCCAGAGGTTGTTTTAGGGTTTGATCTGTGAGTTAGCCGTGCCCTGACTTAGATCAGTCCAGAGGTTGTTTTAGGGTTTGATCTGTGAGTTAGCCATGCCCTGACTTAGATCAGCCCAGAGGTTGTTTCAGGGTTCTATCTGTGAGTTAGCCATGCCCTGACTTAGATCAGCCCAGAGGTTGTTTTAGGGTTTGATCTGTGAGTTAGCCGTGCCCTGACTTAGATCAGTCCAGAGGTTGTTTTAGGGTTTGATCTGTGAGTTAGCCATGCCCTGACTTAGATCAGCCCAGAGGTTGTTTTAGGGTTCTATCTGTGAGTTAGCCATGCCCTGACTTAGATCAGCCCAGAGGTTGTTTCAGGGTTCTATCTCTGAGTTAGCCATGCCCTGACTTAGATCAGCCCAGAGGTTGTTTCAGGGTTCTATCTCTGAGTTAGCCATGACCTGACATAGATCACCCCAGAGGTTGTTTCAGGGTTCTATCTGTGAGTTAGCCATGCCCTGACTTAGATCACCCCAGAGGTTGTTTCAGGGTTCTATCTCTGAGTTAGCCATGACCTGACATAGATCACCCCATAGGTTATTTCAGGTCCTTTCAATGGCTTTCCTTCACTGAAACACATGAATATTCTACACAATATTGAGACTTTTTGTTCAAATGTTGTTAACTTTGCTATTACATCTGCTGTTACACATACTTGTCACCTTCTAAGGGCTGCAGGGTCCTTTGTATTAACACAGGGTTTTATTCCTGCAATCTTCAACTATTTATTCAAAGTATTTATTTATTTTTACTTCTAATTTTGAGTTGAAAATAAAAACCTTTGAACCTTTGAACTTTAAGACTAACTCGCGCAAACAAAATGTTAACCTGGAGTTCTTATTTTCTACGTCTGATTTATCCAACAGTGCTGACTTCTACACAGCTGCGCTAGACATGACGGGCAAACAAACCAAAGAAGAAGAGTACATTAGTTTGGCTCGTCGCGTCGGCAACGTCAAGAACGAGTTGGGTGTTTTCTTCATGAATCGTGCCGCGATGATGCTAGGAAATGGCGAAGGACTTGCCAAGCAGAGAGACATGTGGAAGAAGAGTTTCCTCTTCTTTGAGAGTGGGGTTAAAGCTTTTGAAACTATTAATGACAAGTAGGTCATTTGCATAACGGTTACTCATTCTTCCAAGAAAATAAGATTCTCTTCATGTATTATGCATGATGCATGCAGGGATGGGTGCATTCTGGTCTAGCTTGGGTACAAACATCTTTTGCTTATCATGCCTTATATGGTGTTGATCAAAGCTAGACCTGGGATAAGGAACAAGGTGCATCCTGGTCTAGCTTGGGTACAAGCATCTTTTGCTTATCATGCCTTATATGGTGTTGATCAAAGCTAGACCTGGGATAGGGAACAAGGTGCATCCTGGACTAGCTTGGGTAAAAATACCGCTTTGCTTATCATGCCTTATATGGTGTTGATCAAAGCTAGATGTGGGATAGGGAACAAGGTGCATCCTGGTCTAGCTTGGGTAAAAATAACACCAAATAAGGCATGATGAACGAAAGATGTTTGTACCCTAGCTAGACCAGAATGCACCTTGTTCCCTATCCCTGGTCTAGCTTTGATCAACACCGTATAAGGCATGATGAACAAAAGATGTTTGTACCCAAGCTAGACCAGAATGTACCTTATTCACTTATGTTAGTCAAATTGATTTGCTTGTGGAGGCTAGTCGAGTCAGCTAAAAGACAAGACCTTCACCCAGTCCATTATTATGAATTTATCCAGTCCCCAACATAATATTAATGTTGTCTTTTCTTTAATTAGAGCCAACCTAGCACTGTTGCATTCCAATACCGGACGCTTAATGAGGTTGTGCGCGCAAGCGGTACGGACAGACAGACCTTCACAGGCCGAGTTCTCTTCAGAAGAAAAGACCTTCTATAAACAGGTGAAAACTTTGTAAATTTATACCTCATAAAAAAAAACCAAGGAGATGAAAAGTCCTAAATTTGTGCCGATTGATATATGGGCTATTTTCACGAATCGTACAATCCTTTAAAGTGACTACCTATTTTTGAACGTTCGATTTGAGCCCACGATGTGCGCGCGCTCAAAAACCGCGGAGAACCATACGCGTTTTGAGTTTCAACAGAGCAAAACCCTCAAATTTTGCACGGGAGACCCAATTTTTCTTTCCAGATTTGGAATCAGCAATAAAATTCAATTCGGAAAATCAAAGTTTTAAAAATGTTTAAGATTTTTTCCAAAAGTAGGCAGTCACATTAAACAATTTTGACTATCTTACTTACTATGTATATTGAAGAAATAGAAAACGCGCGCGCGTTCTGTGTGCAGTTATAAAGCACGCGGGGGTTGGCAAAACACGAGAGAATCCTAAGCCAGGAGAAGCATGGCATATAACGGAGTGCTTCTCGACACTTCTCCCGTGTTCTGCCAATCCCTAAGTGCTTTATAACTGCACACAGCACGGCAAGCAATTTTTTTATTTCTTTCATAAAATACAAATGTCATTTTTAATCTGCGCTTTATAAATGTAATTTATTTATTATTATTATTTTTGAATTTTTTTTACAAATGTCGTTATTTTGAATAGGAATGACGCAACTGAAAGTGCGCGCGCGTGTTGTGTGCTTCCCCTCTGCCCCCTGTGTAGTTACATTGTGGGTAGCATGTGTGCAGATCTCGCACCCCTCCCCCTCCCCCCTCAGGAAAGTCTTACCAGTTTACGGATAACTTGATATTACACTACAGGCTATCGAGTTTTACAACCGAGCTCTGCAGAGTTTAGCCGAGAGGAAAGTATGTGCCGAGGTCTGGGACGCAGTCACGTGGGAATTATCTGGCGCATACTTCACCATGGCAACATTACTGCAAGATTATCCGCCTTTGTCGGTCCTGTCTCAGCAAGAGGTAAAGACGTCTCATTTTAACCTTTAAATTATTTAAATCTGTATATTGGGGGGTGGGGTAGGTATAACTTGCTGTTGACATTTTCCCCGACCCACACCCCTCCCCCTGACATATTTTAGGAAAATCCATAGACCGATATTTTCTTGGATTAAAGGCCGAGAAAGAGATAACAGAAATGATGATGAAGGCTTTGAAGTTATGCGAGCCCACAGGCAAAGGGTCAGTGGTAAACATTCGTCCTCAGTCTCCTGAAGATCTTGACAGAAGGCTTGGTTCCATTCATCATAGATTGGCTTCTCTTTATCATAATGCCTACAGAAACGAGGTGAGGTTTTAGTTTTCTATTCATTATTTTGTTTAAGTATTCAGTAAGCCTAACTTATACAGATTTACTGAGTGAAATGACGATGGTGATGATGATGATGGGGATGATGATGGTGATAATGGTGATGGTGGTGATAATGATGGTGATAATGGTGATGATGATGGTGATGATGGTGGTGATGATGGTGGTGATGGTGATAATGATGGTGATAATGATGGTGATGATGATTGTGATGATGGTGGTGATGGTGATGGTGATGATGATGACGATGATGACGATGATGATGATGATGATGGTAATGGTGACGATGACGATGGTAATGATGATATTGATGGTAATGATGATAACGACAATAATGATGATGATGGTGATGATGATGATGATAAGGAAGTAGTGAACCCCCCTCCCCCATATACCGTAGTAGCTAGGGGAGGGGTGGTCTAAATTCCTGAATACCCACTTAAGAATGTAGGGGGAGGGGTGGTCTAAATTCCTGAATACCCCCTTAAGAATGTAGGGGGAGGGGAGGTTGGAATGTAGAACAGGGTCAAAGTACGAAAATTCCAATCACCAAGGCGGGAATTTGAAATATGAAATATGAAAACATATTTTTATGGAGAGAAAAGTTTAAAAGCCCGATCAAAATCAGCAGAATCACTTGCTCATCACCTTCGTCGGAAAAACCCCACTTGCACTATAATCCATCCAGCCAGATTACGGATAGATTAGTTAACATGTCATCTGGAAAAGTAATACAAATAGGAGACCGTGGATACGTTATTTTTGTGAAGGATGTTCGAAGGGAGAAAAAAATATGTATCCGCAAACAGAAGAAAGATTTATCGAGCGGGAAGACGGTTCTAACTAGTTCAGGAGTGTCTTTGACTTTAGACGAATGGACATCACTCAAATCGGCAATTGAAACAGTGGATACGGAGTTAGTGAACAATGAGACAACTACTGCATCCAGTCAGTCCAAAACCACCGATCCTCATCAGGAGCCAACGTTTCCTGGATCCATTCAAACCCTTCCGGATGATGGCAGTGCGCAAAATTACGAGGCACAAGGAAAAGATTATTTACCAAGAATTTTCACCACTTCTGAACTGGACACTATTTTTAATGCGCTCGGTCCGGAAATGGAACTGACAACAAGGGAACAGCAAAGTGGATTAGCTACTGGACAGCAGCAAGTACCCAGTTGGGGATCTCGAATGTACTATTATCCGCCGTCATAGAAAATAATTATACCAAAGACATATTGTTTTGGATTTGCTGTAGCATTTATTGAAAAGTGAAATAAAATATTTTGTTTCTTACAAATGAAGTTGGTGTCATAATTAATGTACATGTTTGATATGATTTCGAGCTCTAACATTGCAGTGTTGACAGGCACCATCAGTTTTACCTGTCAACTAGGGTCTTATCCGTAATAACAAACTATTATTATATTTCTTGTTACAGATTCTTATTCCATGTCTTCTGATTCGTCCGTTTGTGTTTGTAGATGTTGTGTGGTGAATAAATTGTTCAAGAGAAATTTACGTTGATCAATAGCAACCTGGGTTGCTTCCATCCAGTCGTAATCACCAGTGTCCAGTAAATCTCGTCGGGTTCTCATTATTTTACAATAATACGCATCCCTTCTTAACGCGCGGATCCATACCAATTTTTCCAACAGTACGTTTCTCAGCTCGTTTTGAAATGCAGGGATCATTTTGTTGTATGCAAGCACTTCAGCCGCTGCTTTCGATTCGCCTTTTTCCATGTACTGGTTTTCCAGAGTTTCTAATTCAATCTCGTGTCGGTCCATGGTTTCTTTTATCAACACTGACCAGCAGTCTTCTTCAGGCTCATCATCGTCATCATCAGGACCATCATATGACTCTGATTCACTTGTGTCTACTTCCCTGTCTTCTTCAACTTCTTCGCTTGACGTCTCTTCATCATATGTTGATTCATTTTCCTCTATATCGTTCATTTTGCAAATATGATTGTCCAAGTGACGTCTTAGATTGACCCCTGTGGAGAATGTCTTGCCACAATAATAACACTGCTTGGGTAACGTGTCCTCTAAGGGATCTAATACTAAATGATTTTCCTTTCAAAGTTTGCCGCAATTTATGTCCTCCCTGAACTACTCTCAACCTGCTCCTTAACTGCTCCTCATATGCTCCCTGCTGCTCCTTATGCTCTCAGGCTGCTCCTTCACATTAAATACTCCTAAGGACTCATGAAAAGAATCTCTACTCGCAGTGTACGTCGAAGCTTTTTTTTTTTGTCTTAATTGTTTTGGATAATTTGAAGCAACAACCTTGTGATCTGGAGTCAGGTGTCAATCAGTCAATTCTTAGAAAATAACGTCACTGTTGTCCATGGCCTTTTTGTCCTTTTCTGCGAGATTGGCCTGGTTTTGGCCTTTTTGGCCTGGGTATGGCCTTTTTGGCCTGGCTGCAGGCCATATATAAACCAAAATTAGGAAAAATAAAGTCATTTTAGTTAACTCTTCCTGAACTGTAAACATGGTTAAACGAGTTTGTCGAGACTGCCCGATTGCAGGATGTGGTGCAAAATATCTCGTGAGATTAGCGAACCATCTGTCGGATGTTCATTTGCTGGATAGCGATCATCGGAGAAAGTATCTACAAGAGGCTAAATTGCAACCGAAAGTAAAATTCGTTTTGAATCCAATTAGTGCCAAAACTGATGATAACAATGACAAAAACTTGACGCATGTACAAGGCAGAGAGTATGAGTTTTCGCAACCAAGACAATACAGGGTGCAGAGACTTGCAGACACTAAAGTAAAACAGGGTGCAACCTTTTTCAAAACAAAAACCAAAGACAAAAAGGAGCGAAGTCATGGGAAATCAAAAGGATGGTTAACGATGAATTAGGACGAGAGAACAAACTGATAATTTGTGTCAAAAAGGCTGGTTGTTTGTTCAGTTGAATTCAATAGTAAATACGCATGACACATCACAGTCATGACAAAAAAATGAAATAAAATAAAATAAAGCCAAAGAAAGCCATGGTTTGTGTAATGTGTACGAGATTAGCTTGGTATTCTATGGAGTACAAGAGGGTGTCGTCACTTTCACCGGCTTAATCTTATCTACAATAAGCTGGATGGAACAGAGATCGGTTTAGTTTTGACTGTTGCTTAGAGCTGCATTTCATCTTTCGATTGAAAATTCTAGGTAGAATATATGTATGTTAGACAGTAACTAAGCAATAATATTCAATAACTAATCTCATAATCCCATGAACAATAAAAATACTTCGTTCGGTATGCTTACAGGAGTATATTAACCAATCTTGACTATACGAAATCACAGAGGACCTTGTGGTGTAATGGTTATCACGTCTGACTCCAGATCAGGTTATGGGTTCGATTCCCATTAAGGTCATTGTTATTGTATTTTGGACAGAGAGGAGGAAAAGTATCCTGATTCTGGTTTTAGTCAGAAACTAACCGAACACGTATCTGATAAAGCACCTTACACAATCAATGAATACGTCCAAAGGGTTTCGCACTCTAAGTTGTGGCCATATCGTCGAAGTTCCTTTGGTGCACGATCGCTGTGGAAAAAAGTACTCTGACTGCTCTCACACAGTGGAAATACCAAACTGCTTTATTTGCCCTGAATATTTTACGACATGCCCGTATTGTGGTGGTAATTTCTGGAATTGCTCCTGTACCTGGCCTGAAAGCCTAAATCTAGTTGACCTCATTGCCAGTTAATAGAAACGTACATACTATTCGACAGGTAAAACTGATGGTGCCTGTCAACACTGCAATGTTAGAGCTCGAAATCATATCAAACATGTACATTAATTATGACACCAACTTCATTTGTAAGAAACAAAATATTTTATTTCACTTTTCAATAAATGCTACAGCAAATCCAAAACAATATGTCTTTGGTATAATTATTTTCTATGACGGCGGATAATAGTACATTCGAGATCCCCAACTGGGTACTTGCTGCTGTCCAGTAGCTAATCCACTTTGCTGTTCCCTTGTTGTCAGTTCCATTTCCGGACCGAGCGCATTAAAAATAGTGTCCAGTTCAGAAGTGGTGAAAATTCTTGGTAAATAATCTTTTCCTTGTGCCTCGTAATTTTGCGCACTGCCATCATCCGGAAGGGTTTGAATGGATCCAGGAAACGTTGGCTCCTGATGAGGATCGGTGGTTTTGGACTGACTGGATGCAGTAGTTGTCTCATTGTTCACTAACTCCGTATCCACTGTTTCAATTGCCGATTTGAGTGATGTCCATTCGTCTAAAGTCAAAGACACTCCTGAACTAGTTAGAACCGTCTTCCCGCTCGATAAATCTTTCTTCTGTTTGCGGATACATATTTTTTTCTCCCTTCGAACATCCTTCACAAAAATAACGTATCCACGGTCTCCTATTTGTATTACTTTTCCAGATGACATGTTAACTAATCTATCCGTAATCTGGCTGGATGGATTATAGTGCAAGTGGGGTTTTTCCGACGAAGGTGATGAGCAAGTGATTCTGCTGATTTTGATCGGGCTTTTAAACTTTTCTCTCCATAAAAATATGTTTTCATATTTCATATTTCAAATTCCCGCCTTGGTGATTGGAATTTTCGTACTTTGACCCTGTTCTACATTCCAACCTCCCCTCCCCCTACATTCTTAAGGGGGTATTCAGGAATTTAGACCACCCCTCCCCCTACATTCTTAAGTGGGTATTCAGGAATTTAGACCACCCCTCCCCTAGCTACTACGGTATATGGGGGAGGGGGGTTCACTACTTCCGGATGATGATGATGATGTTGAAGACTATGATCATGATGACAATGTGAATGATGGTGATGGTTATGACGATGATGTATGATGTATGATGTTGATAGCGATGAGGATGTAATGATGATGTTAAAGATAATGATGGTGATGATGATGATGATGATTATAATGATGATGATTATGATTATGATTATGATGGTGAAGGAATTCTTTTCATCTGCTTCGCCTAGTCATCCTGGGAATGAGAAGAAAACAATTGGGCATCTGTTCCTTTTCTGAGTCGCTAAGTTCAATGTTTATTTTCTCTTTGGGGATAGATAGTCATCCTTTCCTGGGCTTACTAGAATATCCTAGTGATTCCCTAAGAGAAGGGGGCTGGATTTTATATGACTGCTGGGAAAATGATCTCATTTATAATTCTCAAAATATATGAAAATGGTTCAACATTGCGTCCAAAGTTTTCTGACATCTTTCTAATCTTTATCACTTGCCAAGACTGGGTCATGGAATCTTATTCGAAAACTTATCTTTATGTTTCACTTAGACCCTAGACCAAGACAGAAAGAAGGTACGCTCTCTGGCAGAACTACACTACTCCAAGGCTTGCACTTATTTAAAAGCCAGTACTTTCCCATGCGAATGGATTAGAATTCACCTTGAACGCGTAGCACTTTGTGAACATCAGGTCTCTCTTCACGGTAGTGGCTCTGCTGCTTCGGTCAAAATTCTACAGACTGCTCTTGATTTTGTTCTCGAATCTAGAAAAGCGCTAGAAGTTTTGACTGCCAGAAAGGGAGAGAATTTTGAGAAGAATATCGAAGGGAAGAAATTCGTGAACGTCAGTGAAAATGATGAAGAAAATTCAGCATTGATTGAGAGTGAAGCTCGATTAAAAGGATTAGAAAATGAAAAAAAATTGTATCGAAAAGATAAAACATTCTGAAGACGAAGCGGCAAACGTTGTAATGGAAGAAGAACAAAAGAAAAATAGGAGAAGAAATTCTAAAGCAGAGAAGAGTACGACAGACGTTGACGAAAGACGAAAGCCAGGCGAAGAAAATACAACGGTTTTAAATACCGATAAAAACTCTCAAGAATTGAGTTCGGAATACCTAAATGAGCTGAAAATCCTTATTCCAATCCTAGAGGGAAGACTTAACTACGTACTGAAAGAAATAGTGAAGTTTTGGAACACTAAGAAGGGAAAAAATAAAGAGTTAAACGTTCACGAACTGGAAAGAGCAAAGCGAATGTATTCCATGGCTCTGAGGGAAAGCGTTGGGAAAAACGAAGAAGGAAACTATGTAGAAAAGGGAATAAAACTGGTGCAAACACTGGAGAAAATTGAGAAAATCAAATTGGAGGCTCAATAACAATGTTCAAGAAACCTCACGACTCTCAAGGAATGTTTATTAGAATTTTTTGGCAGCATTTTCGGCTGAACTGTGGTAGAAAATATGTTGGCGTACAGCACGTTTGCAGTAGCGCTGACATTGAACTGGCTTCCTTGAAAAGCCGAAGAGCTAGGAGTTTGCTGCTCTCTAAATTTTTTTCCGATTTTTTTTGAGACAATAATGTTGAGTTGGCACACGGACAATTTTAATGTTTTTATTATTCTCAGCAATTACAATTTCCTGCTTCAAGATGACGAGGAACAATTATTAATGACAAAACTGTTTGGTTGTAACAAGAGAATATATTTACATTCGTTTGTTGTAAGGCCCTGGCTAAACGAGGAAACATGTTTCCCTAAATGTTTCCTAAGGTGGCAAAACTGTCAGGAAACATCGGGAAACAATGTTTCCATGCGTCTTGGAAACGTGAAATGCTTCTGCCGCACAGCAAAAACATTTTTTGCGTTTTGGAAGCAAAATTTGTTGCACGCAGCAATGTTTCGCATGTGGCTAAACTGGGAAACATCGAGGAAAACATGCGCGCAGAAAACATGTTTCTGTCTTCCCTGGGCACAGAATACGAACGAATTTCTTCGTGGCATGGGTGCCGTAGTGGTTTACTGCTCGCCTCTCACCGTCGTGGTCCGGATTCCAGCCCAGGCTCGGACTGGATCATATATGAGTTGAATTCGTTTAATGCAGTGTTCGATCCCTTGCCACGAGGGTTTTCTCTGGGATCTCCAGTTTCCTCCCTCCGTAAAAAGCAACATGTGAGTTGAGTGTTGTATGTTGTAAATATAGAATGTAGTGGTAGTGCATGGGAAGGGAGCCTCACGAAAGAGCCCCGTACGGGAAGTGATGGTTGTAAAACACAGACTGCCGGAAATGCGTCAGTTTTTTTGACGATTTCTCAACTAAAATGAATATGACGTTTGCATAATGGTGTCATTTGACTCCTACTACCATAATGCTTAGCGAATTTTCTTTCTTATTTAAATTTGCATTCCCTCATGGGAATAGTATGACAATTGGTGCTAATTAACTGAACAAGGGAAAGTGTGCAAGGAAGTTTGGTAGTTGAAGTCGATGACAAAGTCCTATTCTAATCTTAATGAAACATTAATGATAAAAAGGTAAATTTAACACCTTGAAAAGATGTAAAAACTTACTGACGTTTCGGACGCTAGTCCTTCGTATTCTACTCCGACGAAGGACTAGCGTCCGAAACGTCGTTAAGTTTTTTCATCTTTTCACAGTGTATAATTTACCCTTTTATCATTACTGTTTCATTAGAAACACCGACGCAGCTCACACTGGTGTTTAGCTAGTTATCTCTTCTAATCTTAATGAAAGGGGTTTATCTATGAGAAGCGTCCAGCGAATCTAGATGAAAAGGAATATAAATGAATGAATGAATTAAAGAAAGAATGAATGGAATATAACGCCTGAAGATAGTTCAAGCCCGCGATGCTAACTGCTACCATAGTTCCCAGTCCCTCTCGTCCCAGCCAGGGAAGGTTTCAAAATGGCGGAAGAGGGTTCATCATCTGAAGTCGATGTCTTGGAGAGTCTAAAATCAGAGCTAATACTAGACTACTGCTCTTATAAACTATGGAATGAGTTCAAGAGAAGTTCACAGATGACCAAAGGCTTGTTAAAAATCCTTAAAGGTTAGAAAATATAGACAAAATTTCAGTTTGTTTTAGTAAATGGGGAATGTTTTTAGCGCCAAATTCAAAGCGTTGGGAAGCGTTGTGTTGACAGACCAACGATTTGATTTGGTTTTCGTTGTTTAACCTACTGTTCTTGTCGCTTTTAACAAAATCGTGGATGCTCATTACATTGGAGGTTAAAATTAGATGGTTTTCATGGTACGTAGCCTTGTTGCAGAGCAAAACAATACGAAAAAATTTCCTTGCAAAAAAATCGATTTTCCTTTCACATACCACCAGTTATCTATTGAAGTGTTTATCAAGCATATCGTTCTACAGGCATGCATTTTTTAGCACAGAAAAGTTAAGAAATGGTTCAGATAAAAGTAATCTAATATATCAACTTTATGCAGAAAAAAATCAACTCCTAAATTCCTATTCGATCACTGAATGAGGGCCACAGGTTTGTTAGCTTCTCGCTATTACCACCATTTGCATTGCTGCGTGGCCACCCCAAACAAAAATCGTGATGTGCACTTTGCAATAGACTGCTGTCAATCAAACACATTGGCATGTTTTACATGCTTGTGTGATTCAATAGGCGCCAAAACTTGTCGATTGTGTACAAGTATTATGAGCCACACTCACTGGGCCTATCCGGGCAGATCCAAATGCATGTGAATGACGGCAGTCTATTACACGTCATTCTTTGTCTGGGGTGGGCGCGTAGCAATGCAAATGGCGGTAAGTGCTACCCTTGTAAAAAAGGTCAGTTTTTTAGTGCACACAACATTGTTCTTGCTCTCTCAAGAATTAGCGTGGAACTTGTTTAAGTGGAAGACAATCTACATGTAGCAAATCTTACCACGAACTTAACTTACACATTGTGATTGGCTGAATTACTGGGAGACAAAGGAATGTCATGGCTTGTCAAACCGACTGCATGTGCTGTAAGTCAGTGCCATACATTTCGTTAACCAATCTTATGGGAAGCCATTTCAATGTTACAACATGTCGTACCATGTACATGCTGTAAGTCATTACTGTATGTTTCCCACTCATACGAAAGCCATTCTTATAGGAAGCTATTTCAATGTTACAACATGTCATTCTTATAGGAAGCTATTTTAATGTTACAACATGTTGTACCATGTGCATGCTGTAAATCATTACCGTACATTTCCCACTCATACGAAAACCATTCTTATGGGAAGCCATTTCAATGTTACAACATGTCATACCATGTACATGCTATAAGTCATTACTGTATGCTTCCCACTCATACGAAAACCATTCTTATAGGAAGCCATTTCAATGTTACAGCATGTCATACCAGGTACTTGTTATAAGTCATTAGCGTACATTTCTCACTCATATGATAACCACTTTGATGTTACGGCATGCTGTAATGTGTACATGCTGTAAGGCATTACCATATGTTACCAACTCATATAATATCCATTCTTATGGGAAGCCATTTCAATGTACATGTAACAGCATGTCGTACGTACTGTCAGTCAGTACCATAGGTTTTCCATATGATAATCATACTCATTGAAAGCCATTTCAGTGTTATAGCATGTTATATTTTGTGTAGTTTCAGAAATTATCCATACTCACCCCACACAGGAATTTTTTTGGAATTTCCAAAGAGTGGGGGGATCAGAGAAAGAACAAAAATTATAGAGTTTGTATGGAAGGAAATTGGAATTTCTGAGGGTAGGGGGTGGGGTCTTTAAAAATCCTCTGTGAGGGGGGTAAGGATAATTTCTGGAACTACACATTATAATATTTGTGTTTTAATTGTAAATCAGTATCATATGTTTCAAACTCCTATAAACCCCACTCTATTGGAAATATTATTTTAAAATAATTGATATGCATGTTGATTTTATGAGAATATAAATTTATTTTATGCTTCAAATCCACAGATGTTTATATATGCAAGGAAAATAATATATTTGATGAAGAACTCAAGAATAAGTTAAACTGCACAAGATTCATATGTGGTTTGTCTGAGGCCAGAGTCCTTACAGATGACGGCAATGTTAAATATAAGGATCTACATCCAAACTGTCTGTCACATGCAGAGGATGTGTTGAAGATGTATCCCTTCTCGGCATCGGAGCAATCTCATTTTAGGAATATGATGAAATTACAGGTAAGAGATTTTTTTGACAGGGATAGCATTCAACAGCCAATGGCTTAAAAAACTGTGGCCAGTGTAGTGATGAGTCAGGGCTAGACTAGGAAGACATTTTCTTCGCACTGTCATTTATTAAGACTAATTCATACATGTGGTGATGCGTGATACAGGGCTCGAAATAGCGGCCTGCCAATGGCCAAATGACAGGCCAAATTTC
Organism: Actinia tenebrosa; assembly: GCF_029948245.1. NCBI lineage: Eukaryota > Metazoa > Cnidaria > Anthozoa > Actiniaria > Actiniidae > Actinia > Actinia tenebrosa. The sequence continues at coordinate 7,165,016 of NW_028292572.1, read as the reverse complement.
AGGTTTGGCAGGCAAAAATAACGATGCACTGCCAGATGAATAATAAAATGACATGCAAAATTTACTGGAATGACCTCCTTTTACCCTGCTCCTTTACTTTGGCAGGCTGAAAAAAATTTCTATTTCAAGCCCTGGTGATATTTACATTGTTTGAGATAATCGTGCATTGTAAGCTAATCTGTGATTACTACATCCCTCCCTTCTCCGATGGATACCAAATAAATTATCATATTCATACTAATAATTGGTTATAGGCCCTTTGCAGCTAAGCAATGACGTGCTGATTAATTCACTGAGAGCAAATGAATGAACATTTTGATTCCCATGAGTGAAATATACTGGAGAGCAAGGGCCTACTAATCAGTTCATAGCTTCATTCTAAAAACAACAGTAACTACAGCCAGGGGTTTCATTAAATTTTGAAATGAACACTACAAACGTGAATTGTACTCAAATGTGATCAGCCGGCAAATCTCGCCGGGCTGATGTTTTCCACTCCCCTAGTGATTCCTATCGTATCTTGATTTTTTAGCTCATCGTATCATCATACAGAGCTGGCAAACTAAGCAGAGCAAGGAAGATTTTCCTACAGCTGTACCCCGAAACAACTGAAGCCGATGAAGTAAGCTAGATCCGTGAACCTCTATTTTGTGTAACAATGTGGGGACTCATAGAATAATTTATCATTTGTCACTAGCTAAAAGTTAAAGTTTAAAAAAAAAATCAGAGTCCTTGATAGGAATTGAACCCATGACCTTCGGGAGGGAAGTCAGATGCTCTAACCACTGAGCTACATAAAAGACTCAATGTGGGGACTTGTTTGGGTTCCCTGTGTATCTTGTAACACAGGAAGCCCATGGTTTCATATTCTATTCGGAGTTGCCACTGAAAAGATATCGTTTACATTTATTTTACTTCTGATATAGGAATATCAAGATGAGATTCAAGAGCTTCTTGATTCTGAAAATGAAACCTTGAAACAAAAAATTTTGCTTCGATTCTCTTATGAGAAATTTCTGAGAAATGTTTGTGATTTTCTCACTCCTCTGTGGGAAAAATATGACATACCTCTTCTTGAAAAGGTAAGGAAAAGTAGGTTAGAATATGTACTTATTGACTGAGTGGGAGGGCCATTAGGGAAAATATTTGGCTCGAGGTGATGCTGTACGGATTAAGCGCAAATGACCGAGAGCCAAATATTTTCCCATACGGCCCGACCTTACTCAGTCAATAAGCATTTTATCATATGACCCTAAATAAAAAAGAAATTTTAAAAGTTATAAATTATGTCAATATGGTCCCAGGACTCAAGCAGGGCCGTACGGATTCATACGGCCCTGCTCGCTCAAAGCCGTACGGCCCTGCTCAGGCCATTTTCCCATAGGTTCTTCTAAAAGCGCACGCCCGGGCAGATACGTGTCATATGATAATATGTACTTATTGACTGAGTGGGAGGGCCACATGGGAAAATATTTGACTCAAGGTCATGCTGTGCGAACCAAACGAAGCCACCATATAACCCAATTTTTGTTGAAAAATCCTACTAAAATTGGTAAATACAGAGAGCATAAATGAGAAGGCCAGGAAGGGTTTTTCTGGCCTGCTCATGTCAACCTGTCTGACCCCCATCACATGACATTTTCTAAAGGTTTTATTAAAGCACACAGGGCTGTAAGGGTCATACGACAATATAAATTCCACCAGCCCAATTCTTAAGAAAATGAATGCTCCTAAAAATGAGCACTATGTATGTTTTATATATATATTCATTCATTCTTCTATATACCAGTATTTTAATCTATTCTCCATGAGTCCACCCTTTCGACAACCCATCTATTCACTCACTCATCCATCTATCAACCCATTCATTCGTTTTTTCATTGTCTCCCTTTTTTTCTGTTTAGTTTAAAGGTGAATTGAGTAAAGTGGACGATGGAAGGTATAGCTGCAGTATATGTCTCTCTTTTTAGCAAATTTATGATATAATTATGAATATAAGATGATAATGATTACAATAAAATGATAAAAAGAATATATATAATGATGGTGATGATGGTGAGAGTGATTGTGATGATGATGATGATTATAATGGTGATGATGATTGTGATGATGGTGAGGATGATGTTGAAGGTGGTGATGATGATTGTGATAATGATGGTGATGATGATGGTGACGATTATGATGATGGCGATGATGGTGATGATGATGATGATGATGATAGTAATATGATTTGAGAAGAAATATAGTAAATTAAGGATTATAAATAATTATGAATGATGATGTTGATAAAGTTGATGAATGATGATGATGGTGATGAAAGATGATGGCAATGATGAAAGATGGTGATTATGGATAAGGATGAAGAATAATGATGGTGATGGTAATGATAATGATGAAATAGTTATAGCATTTCCTCTTGTTTTTTCCTGTTTAGAATCCCTGGGTTTTTCCTCAAAGCATATCATGACTGTAGTGTCTTTAAGAATGAAGATTGTGAGGCATCCTGGCAATCTATCATTAATGAAACTCACCCAGATATAAAAGCATTTAAAAAGAAACTAAAGAACAAAAAAGAAACTACTACAGACAGTGCAAGTGAAAACAGGAAGGTAAAAGCTACAATAGACCCTTTTCCAGTTCCAAATTACCGCTGTGTTTCTTGATTACGCACTCATTTACTCGGGCTAAGCCTCGATTTTGTGTAGAATATTCACGTTTTCCGGTCAAATTCCGTCAAGTTTCAAAATTTTCGTATTGTTGAACTTGTGCATTCTTTGCTTTACCGTTGGTATTTGCGAGTAATTAGACACTGATTCGAGGCTTAGCCTGAGTAAATGAGTCTGTAATCAAGGAACACAGCGGTAATTTGGAACTCGAAAAGGGTTTATTCAGTCTGATTGGCTGACTAGTAAAAAAATAAGTTAGGTGACCATGGTTGGGCACATCGCACTGTAAGTAACATTGATGATAAACGTCTTTTGATTGTTTGAAACAGAGTGCAATGGATCATGATAGGTCACTATCTTCTGATGTCGACGAGGAGATCATGAAATCCAGACAAATAATTATTAAGCTGACCAAATCATCTAAGCAGCTCAAGTAAGATGACTTGTGTTTGTTCTGGATTAATATTTGTATAATTATAAATTATGAATATTATTATAAATATATACAGTAATGATAAAAAGGTAAATTATACACAGCGAAAAGATGAAAAAACTTACTGATGTTTCGGACACTAGTCTTTTACTCCGACGAAGGACTAGCGTCCGAAACAACAGTAAATTTTTCATCTTTTCACGGTGTATAATTTACCTTTTTATCATTACTGTTTCATTAGAAACACCGGTCAAAAGAAAAAGGCCACAAACCATTTATCAAAAAGGAAATATATTTAAGAATTTTAGACCTGCTACATGAAGGAAGTATTAGAATTAAACATTTTTGGAAAGTTTGGAAGTTCTGAGCAAAATGCGAACGAAGTTATGGCAAAATTTAAATGTTGACATTTATGTGTAATTTTTCTCCGAGGGGTGTTTTCTTATTGTTTTAGCTTCTTATAACTTCCTAAGGATTTGATCTTTTTCTTTCAAACTTTAATGATGCATTATTAACACTTATAGTACACTCAACAAATTACTTGACTCTGATTGGTCGAGAGGAGTACAATTGTAGCATTAATTGTACTCTGTAGGAGTACGGAATTAAGTCGCTATGGCAACATGGCCAAAACAATGTCAAAACAATTATTTTCTATCATTCTGTACTTAAAAAACACATAAATAAAATTTTAAAGCCGTAAGGACTAATCTTTTTTTATGCATTTCAGTTGCGCGATGGACTGAAAATCGGCCGCCAAATAGACAAAGATGAATGGCGTCGCTTCGCATTTTTTACTGAAATTTTGTTGAGTGAACTATAAACAAAAAATCGCACGATCTTCTTGTACAATTTGGAAATTAAAGTGCTACTACGATGAAAATCGCTCAAACTTGGATTCAGCTGAAACTTCCTAAAAATACTCTTTAAAGGTCCAATAATCACTGTATGAAGTGTTTTCTCGATATTCAGTACGAAAGCATGATATTTTTACGATTATTTTTTGGAGTCTGTGACGTCATACACTCAACATCAAACATTGCTACATATATTTCTTTGTATATAAATCCTTAATTTATTTTATTCCTATGAAGCCCAAAGGGTGGCTAATGTGCTTATTTCACATTACTTGTGACTATAATTTATATTTTTGGGTGTTTGGGTATTTCTTTCTCCCTTTACTACTGATATTTTGATCATAAACTACAAAGAAATGTATGGAGCGATGTTCGATGTTGAGTGTATGATGTCACAGACTCCAAAAAATAATCGTAAAAATATCATACTTTCGTCCTGAATATCGAGAAAACTCTTCATACAGTGATTGTTGGACCTTTAAAGAGTATTCTTATTTAGTTTCAGCTGAATCCAAGTTTGAGCGATTTTCGTCATAGTAGCACTTTAATAGACACTCCTAATGCTTTGAAAGGTGCAATTACAAGAACTTTCAAAACATTACTCGTGCCTATTAATTTCCTAATTGTACTCAAGATCTTGTGATTTCCTATACTAATATCAATTATTGGATAGCTAATTTTTGCCAAAATGATGAATTAATTGATGATATGTTAATTAGTGTCGGCCATTTATGAAAGTGGTGTATGGGTAGATGATGTCCAGTCTTCCATGGGGTAATTTTATGTTTCTGTACGACACGCTCCACACTCATGATTCTTGTCTTTCAGTGAGTTCGTAAAGAAAAGAAACCAAAGATCTGCTGCCAATGAAGGCAGCGACGATGAAGATGATGATGATGATGTTACTGATGATAATGAAAATATTAGGTATTGTCTTTATAGCCTGCATAGCAGCACTTTTGAGAGTACTGTCAGATTTGTATACACGGAAACCCCCCCCCCCCCCCCAAAAATCCCAAATTGAGAATTGTTGGGAATTTCCTTGAATTCCCAATTGACCTATAACATTATGACGTCACAGTTTGTTCACATGGGCAAGAATGATAGGAATTTAGGTGAAATTTTCTTTCGTTCAGGATGTTTAGTACAACATTTATCTGTCATCACCTTTCCCCGTCTAATTAACCATTTTTTATTGTGATTTAATTCGTTTTGCTGCTATTTTGCTTCCTCTGGTGACCATGATTCTTAGCGTTAAAACAATAGATTGTTTTGATGTGACGTCATAGTGTTATAGGGCAATTCGAACACCAACGTTGGGATTTATTGTTGGGAATTTCCTTCTAATACCCAATAGAAAAACAAAATTCCCAACAAACTAACATTGTGAATCAGTGCCACGTTCCCACTTTTGTTCTCTCTGGGAATTGGATGGGAATTCGTTGGGAATTCAAGGAAATTCCCAACAAATTTCGGATTTGGGAATCCGGTTTTTTTTTCCTGTGATAAGGGGGTCTTACCTATTCACCAGCCATGGTTGATAAAGAAAGGATGAATTTAAAAAATTTAGAAGTTTTTCTTATGTTTTAAGCTCATACATGAAACCAATTTGTGAAATGGATCGTTTTATGAGGGGGTACTATATGAGATGACGTCATTATTTGTATGCAATTTATGATGTCATATTTCATTAAAAAATTAGAAACTTGCGTGCACTTGTTTGGTTTGAACCAAAAGTAAGCTAAATATAGCTAATGATAAAAAGGTAAATTATACACCGTGAAAAGATGAAAAAACTCTGACGAAGGACTAGTGTCCGAATGAAACATTAATGATAAAAGGGTAAATTTAACACTGTGAAAAGATGTAAAAACTTACTGACGTTTCGGACGCTAGTCCTTCGTATCTTACTCTGACGAAGGACTAGCATCCGAAACGTCTGTAAGTTCTTTCATCTTTTAACGGTGTATAATTTACCTTTTTATCATTACTGTTTCATTAGAAACACTGACGCAGCTCACACTAGTTTTTAGCTAGTTATATCTAAATATAGCTAAGTTGAATTGGAACAAAATTAAGCCTCATTTTTAAAAACAGTGAAAATGCCAGGCTACCTAGTCATGTTGAGAATTTGAAATCTAATATTCAACAATATTTGCCGAAGGGGAAGTGAATATCAGGAAATATTTACCGAGACGCGAGATAAATATACCCTGATATTCACTGAGCCTGAGGTGAATAATTTTCTTAGTATTTTTAACATAAGTGAATGTAATAAATAACGGAGAGAGAGGATTTTTTCCATTTTTATTTATCTCTGCAAGCGGCACAGATCAACAAACAATGCGTATGCGCGTGCCTGTTATGTTCACCTGTAGGTGTACATAGCAGCATAAGGCGTAAATTGTGACCAATGAGCGCGCCAGATTTATTACATTCACTTGTGTAAAAATACTAAATGCTAATAGTGCTATTTGACTCAACCAGAACATTATTCAGACATTAAACAATGACACAAATGGTCTCTTGTGTATTTGTCTTTGTATGATGAATGTTCTGGTTGAGTGATAGCAACTATTACTCACTAGATAGTAATATTTGTCAGTATCAACTTTGTTTTTATTTCATGGTTTTACTGCATATGCTCTATAAGGGTTTGGCTCTCTGTCATTGGTCTAGTGACCATTGATTATCATAAATCATTATCATAAATTTATTTCTTTCATCTAAAGGAAACAATCCCCTGCCAAGGAAAGCACCAAGAACAAAAGTCCCATGAAGCGGAGCCCTTTGAAAAGACGATGGAATGACCATCAAAAAGATGCAGAAGTCATTGAATGGTCTCTGTCCGAAGATGAAGAACATCAAACTATCTGTAAGTAGTTCTGCTGTGCCTTGGCTGTACAGGTTGAATACTCTTGTGACAGCATTTTATCTCTATGTAGTTCATGCCTGGGGTTGCAGGTTTGATTCTTGACTGAACCTGTGACAATGTGTAGTTCCAAAAATTATCCTCATCCCCCTCACGGAGGAATTTTTTTAAGATACCCCCCTACCCCCCGGAAATTCCAATTTTCTTCCATACAAACTTTGTAATTTTTGTTCTTTCTCTGACCCCCCTACTCTTTGGAAATTCCAAATTCCTCTGTGGGGTGGGTATGGATGATTTTTGGAACTACACAATGTAAGTCCAGAACTGGGACTTCTACAGTCAAATCTTTGCTTTGCCTGTCATTTTGACCAGCAACTTTTAACCAGCAATGAGGTATAGCTAAGCTAAAACTAATTTGGCCTGTGATGATGACTGGTGACTGATCAGCGATTACCTTAATAAGCTCTGGTCCCTGTGAGGGGAGTAGAGGGTGTACAACGTCATATAATTTTGGGAGCTGCACCTTGGGGGGTACTCCGGGAAAAAAGTACTGGGGATGCTCGTCGGAAATTTTCAAAAAGACCCCTAAAAGATACCAGAAGTCTTTAAAAAAGGGCGTGGCTGAATGATTTTTAACCCCTAAGAGATACCACAACAAATAATATTAAATTTTATATAAAAAGCACCTAGGATAAGCCATATTGATGCAGGCTCTCTCCTTTTCCGACACCTTAAGAGATACCAGAAAATGCTGATTTTCAAAATTCGCATTTAACACCCTAAGAGATTAAACCCCCTAGTAAAGGATGAGTGCAAAGCTCCTAATTAGAAGCTACAACACTCTCTTTGATTCCATCTATACTCCTAGTGAAAGCCATGTATTTACGGTAGATGTAATCCTAACATTCTCCTAGTACATGTTCAAATACAAGCCTCTTTCAAAACTGCAACAATTAAAAAAGTTGCTTAAGGCTTCGTAGGGGTTCTTAAGCTATACTCCTTATTCTCTACTTTCACATCCCCATAATGCCTTGCGTCTTTGGGGGGTAACCAATCAAAAAACTGTCCCAAATTGAAAGGTTTCTTTTGAATTTATACTATACCTACTTTTATCTGTACAATTCTGATTATCAGTTTATTCCAAGTTATTTTTGCGTGTACAGATCATCAAGAGTTTTGGTCTTACAGAAAATCTATTGACTTACAAAAAATTTTTAAAATTTACCTTAAATGTCTTCAAGCTTCTATCTTCTTCTGTTTTTTACTTCTTCGCTTTGTTTTTGGATACCAAACAAGGTATTGTCAACATTGTCTGATCAGCCTTCAGCAAAATAAGTGGGTTTTTACCCTCTGGTTACCCCCCCCCCCCCCCCCCCCCCCCCCCAAGATGCAAAGTATTATGGGGATGTGAAAGTAGAGAATGAGGTTTTTCATAGCACAGGGAAGTCACATTGAGTTCAGATGACATCTTGTAGAAAATCAGAAGTACTACCAGGTTTTTCTATGGCTGATATGAGTTTGTTTGGTGTGTTGTTATCTCTCATCATCTAATTGACATGTTGGTATCAAATATTAAAAAATTTGTCATTTGAGACTCAAGGTGTGAGCAAGCAGCAGTAAGGGGGACTCGCGAAATCCAAAACGCTAAGCTCCGATTTTCGCGGGTATTACAGGCGTCAAAGGCCCCTCCGAAAACACGCGTCCCCCGCGGGAATTACCCGTGCGCAGGTATTTTGGTAGCGCGAATGTTAAAATATTTGTTGGATATACGATGCACGAATGTAAAGAGTTTGTTTATGACTTCTGTGTAAAGTGCTTGAAACCCAAGTTTAAACCCACTAAACCAAATAAGTATATTTGTTGTGGTAAAAAAATGCAAATAGAAGACGACACGTCAGCACAGTGTTACGAGTGTGGTAAGAATATTCGTAATGCCGTACCAAACGCTACCAGAGAGCAGTATTACGCCAATGGAGGTCGTAAGAAAACACCTTATAAGAGAATAAAATACTTTAGGGACTGGATGAGTCATATCCAAGGTTATCGACCGGTATATTTAGACAACGAAGTAAAGAAGAAAATCATAGACCACTTAGAAGAGCCAACCCCGCAAAGTCTACGGAAGACATTGAAAAAATTAAAGCTAGGGAAATATTACAAAGCTATTCCCTACCTTTTGTCTTAAATTACCGGTAAGTCTATTCCCGAGGTTTCTGATATGACAAAAGCCGAGTGGATGTTTTGTCGGCTGGATAAGGATATTCCTTATTACCCTGACGTAATTTACGAAATATTTTATGAAATAGACCCCAGCCACCCCCTGTTAGGATGGATTCCGAGGCGACAATAACATATTACGTGTATTTATATTACGCGTAATTCATACGATGAATTTTTATAAAATAAATTAAATAGTACGCACGCTTTGATTGGTTGATAGCCATGTTTGCATGAGGGTATGTAAACACAGTTTTGACGTCACAACTTTCTTGTTTTCCCAGTATAAGTTCAAAAATTTACAGTTTCTTTCGAGAAAAAAAACGCCCCCAAAAATGTATTTTGAAGACGAAGTTCCAAATTTTGACTTGTGTCAGGGCCTCAGGCATAACCCTATGGTCTCATGCAGGTCTTTCTGATCGTAATATCATGACAATCTCTCGTTGGTCACCGCAAAGAGAATTCCCTCAGGAGCTACAACACACGTCCTTCGTCAGGACAGCTTCGGTTGTTCAGCGACGTGCTTTCTCATGATTTAAATGCACCACCCGATAAGGAATACAAGTATTTCAAGGAAACAGTCAGCAGCTTCAAACTTTTTCCAGCGATAGCTCTTCAGCTCCACAAAATATCTTCACGAGGTGAGACGAAACAATCAACTTCGCTGCCATGTTTTCTGGCTGTCAAATTGAGCAAAACCACGTTTCTTTCAACCGAGAATTCCAGTCACAGTGACACTCAGTTATCTACTTTTGATCACTTTCGTAAAGATAATCAATTCTGAAATCTTTTATTAAGATTTATATTCAATCTTTGGACATTTCTTTGTATTTGTTTTAAAGTTTTAGAATGATAAATGTTGAAAATAGCTAGCGATTCTTTCTCGCTTCACATTTGCCTCCTTGGCGTTTATTACACGAAATTTGATTGGCTAACGATCAAAGTTCGTGATGTATGGAGAATTTGTATTTTGATATGAGAATCAAATTCAAATAAAGATTTATTTTCTTGCAAGTGGTAATGTTTTCCCTTAGTATTTATTTTATAAAAGCAATAGAAAACTTTTTTCTCTGTATTTACATAGCCTGATAGCAACACTCGGGGGGTTGGGAGAATTCTCGACAGTTATGCAAACCCTCGACTACGTCTCGGGTTTGCATAACTGTCTCGAATTCTCCCAAGCTCCCCTCGTGTTGCTATCAGGCTATGTAAACACGGAAAAAGTTTTCTATTGCTTAAATATTACGCGTAATAATTCGCCAAATAAGGTCATGCAAATAACTTATATTACGCGTAATACGACATTATTGATCACATATGAATAAGCAGAGGTTGGAGCAGCTAAGTCATGACCTAGAATGGGTATTTCGTTTTATCTCTCAAAATTATCCGGAGTCACAAGGTGCCATCAATGATGCTGGTTCACAATTGAGAGAAAAATATCCAGAACTTGCTGGGATCTTTCCTCGGCCCAAGATCAAGGATCGCCTGAAAGACGTGAGGAAAAAGTTGCATGAGGCGAAAGACCAGAGGCGTTTTACGAGCTATGATGGAATCGAGAACGACCTAAAGAAGGGGAGCCCCAATGAGTGCCTCGAAAGCATAAAGATACTTGGTAAAGCTGTTGGAGATTCACGAAAAAGGGGCCTATATTATTCTTCTCTTCAAGGAGAATTTTTATCATATCTGAAGGGAATGACGAGTTTGAGGCAGTTCAAGGAATATCTGCTCGAGGCTGATTTGTCTTATAGTCATGCACATTTTCTCATAAGATTTCACAGCCTTGTATTAGAGTATAATCAACTTATGTGTTGTGAGTTGCCTCTCAGGTTTTTTGTCGTGAATTTGGAAATAATACGGCAGGTATGTAATGATGATCCAAGATCTTGGAAATAAAAATGGACTTGACGAAATAAAAATTGTGAAACTACTTAATTACGCATATTTTCTAGACTGTCGTTCGATATGCAAATGAAATCCTGTCTTGCTTTTTTCAAAGCAGATGTTTACTGAGCAAGCTTTCTTTGAAGCTCTTCTTTTGCCTCCTGGTAGATCTTTTTGCGAGATTCCTCGGAAAGATCTTTTACGACTGTTTTTTTATTCCTTATGTCCGTCTTTAATTTCTCGTACTTTTCCTCTTCGGCTAAGATAAGCGAGAATTCTACATCATCTATTTTACGGTCACGCAAAGCCTTTGAGACAAGGTCAGTGATCGTATTTACTTTAGCCCTTGACAGAGCTATTGTCGTACCCTGGTCCCAGAGCTTTCTCGTTTTTTTTTTTCTCTGTAAAAAGCGGCAACAACGAGCTGCGAAGCAGCGAGCCGCGAGAAACCTCTGGTCACGACCGTTGAGAATCTCACTTTCATGCCATCAACTTATGATCGTCGAATTCTGATTGGATGGCTATTTTAATCAGTGTACGAGAAATATGATTGGCTGGATTAGATATCTATGGGGGTAGGGGCTGAAATGATTTTGTCACGTCAATATTTTTGTTTGGGGAGAGGGGTCAGACTTTTCGTGCCATCGGACTATATCGTCATTATAGCGTCTTGTCAGCCTGAAGTTTGATCTTTAAAATAAATCTTACAATCTTATCTAAAGTCTATAGTTCATAAATATTGCTGGTTCATAGTTTCAATGACGGTTTTGATATCCAGAGAACTATTCGAGAGTATCTTGAAGTCAATTCTCGAAAGTCGTTTTCCCGAAATAGAACAGCTATCGGCTGAGCAAAGCAACGCTTTGTTTGGTCTGTTAAACCGAGAAGATGTCTTCGCCGTTTTGCCAACCGGCCATGGCAAGTCAATCATATTCCAACTACTGTTCGACTTCTGTAAGGAACTTTATCTCAGAGGGTTTCCTTACCCAAGGAACGCCATCGTCTTGGTGATTTGTCCGCTAAATTCGCTGGTGGAGTCTCATATCCGAGTTGAATTCCCGAGGCATGACAGCAAGCAGTTTAACAGGAGATATTGATGAATCGAAAATACTGCGTGGTCAATATTCTTATCTCTTCGCAAGCCCCGAGTCTGTCCTCCAAAATGAAAAATGGAGGAAAATGCTTGAAAGTGAGGTCTATCAAAGAAATGTGTTCGCTGTTGTCACCGATGAAGCGAACGTGGTGCCAAAATGGTAAGCTCAACTGATATGACCCATCTTCGTGATGATAAACTTTGACAATCGATTACATGTAACTGTGACATTAGTACTTAGGGACCTAAAATTACGGCTTTCGTATATTTAATCTTGAGAACACAGGGGAGGATAGTTCTGATCATAGAGTAACAGTCACAAAGAAGAAGCAATGATTCGATAAAAGGTTTCTTGGCGTAAACCTTGTAAAAGATAGAGCTAAAATATTCCTACATGACGTTGTAACCACAGTTCCGAAACATTTGTGAATTATAAAAATTGAAAAAAGCTTTAGATCCCAACAAGAAATCAGCTCAAACTGAAGTGTTTTTAGATCGGTCACTTGTTGCACAAATTGTAAATGTCTGCATTTATGCTCAATCATTGGTTATATTTTTTCCAGGGGATTCAGCAGCCAAAAACAGAAATCGAGTAAAAAGGAGTATGTTGCTGCTTTCCGTGAGTGTTTCTCAAGACTTGGGGAACTTAGATCTCTGCTCAGCCAGAAGCCACTGGTCCCCGTCCTTGCGCTGACAGCCACAGCAAACACAAAGACAAGGAAGGACATAAAAGAATCCCTCTGTATTCGAAAAAATTGCATTGAAATTTTTCTTAGTCCAAATAGAGAGAATATCTACCTCAACATTGCTAAGGTGAATTCAAACATTGGAAATTCTTTCGAATTGCTTCTAAAGGAGATTCATGAGAAAAATGTAACACTGGACAAAACTATTGTTTACTGCAAATCGATAAAGGACTGTGGCCGCTTGTTCATGCATTTTAAACAGGAACTTGGAAAGGATGCTTACGCTCATGATTGTGAAGCTTTGCCACAACATTTGATTATTTCCATGTTTCACCATTCTACACTGGCAAAGAACCAGATAAGAACATTAGAGTCCTTCCATGATGAGAATGGCACATGTAGACTGGTGTTTGCTACTAATGCCCTTGGGATGGGAGTCAACTTTCCCAACATAAGGAGAATAATTCATTATGGCCCACCAAGGGAAATGGAGGAACTCGTTCAGCAGATTGGTCGTGGAGGTAGAGATGGTAAGCCTGCTGTTGCTTTAATTATGTACACTGGGCATCATCTGAAAAACTGTGATCAGTCAGTTAAAGACATGTGCAAATCCACATCAGGATGTTTGAGGAAACTTTTACTGGCTGATTTTGGGGTTGAAGAGTTCCCCAACTACCAAAGCCATGAATGCTGTATCAACTGTCACAAAACATGTTTATGTTTAGAGGAATTGTGTAGTATCCCTTTGCCTGAAGTGTCACTTCCAGATTGTAAATCCAAAGCACCACAGAAGACCAGGAACATTACAGCACAACAAGAAGAGCTGTTGCGAGAACTCCTAAAAGACAATGTCTTGGAACTTTCTTTGGGTCTCATTGACTTCTTAGGCATAGATGGCACTGCTTTATTCACCGATATATTGGTGAAGAAAGTTCTAAAACATGCAAAATTTATTTTCAATAAAGCCTACATACTTGAAAATCTTCCTGTGTTCAAGAACCAACATGCCATGGACATATTATGTATGGTGAATGATGTGTTTGAAGACATCAATGAACAGGAAATTGATATTAGCCAGTGTTCTTCATCAGAGGTTGACTTTACCTGTTCTGATGTGGAACTTTACATCTGTGAAGAGTTACTTGAAGAATACAGTGAAAGTGAGGCTGATTGTACAGATGATGAAGAACTGTCTAGCAACTGGTGAGCGATAATAAACACATGTAAGCATTTAAAAGTATGTATGTACTGAGACTGGTACCTGTTCCACCAAAAAATGGAATAAATGATGTGCAATGAGCCCTGATCACATAATATTGTTTTTGACACAACAGCATGTTTGACTGTTTATTGGATTTTTCACATTTGTTTTTATATTTTGAACATGTACTAGTAACTACCGGTAATAATATTGATGTATAGTTCCTCCACCTTTAGAGACCTTTGACATTCGATCTAAAGGTGGAGGGACCATACATCAATATTATTAACTATTGGTTATGCATTCCTTTCTTTTCATGTTGGTATATCTTTTCTGATATTTCCCCCACAAATATCAAAAAGCTGCTTGCTTAAAATAATGGCTAGACATCAGACAATACTCAGCAGTGGAATTTGTCTGGTCAGATCTTTGCCTTGCGAATTATCTTGAGCAGTAAAGAAACAAGGCGACATACTAGCCATTATTTTATGCCCTAAGTGAAAAAAAGAATTTTGCAAATGTTTACCAAGAAAATTAAAGGTACTTTGCAGTATTTTGAACTTAACACAAATGTCATTTGACATATTTAACTAAAACCTAGCTTTATAAAGTTTTCTTTGACACTTTGCTGCACAAAGTAAAAGTTAAAGTTCACATATCAAATTTATTCAACCAAAAATTTATCAATTGAAAGTAAACTGCTATCTTGTATGTCTGGATTCTCTTTAGTCCTTTTTCTTTGGGAAGGGGGGGTGGGGGGTTGAGATTGCATAAATATTGAGTCATGAAAAATATGCAAAAAAGTGAAACCAGACTCCCCTGAAAATTTTCGAATAATTCCTCAAAAAAATAACAAGCAAGACTGCTATTTTCATTTTTCCTGCATTAAAGCTGGAGTTTAGAATCCTTGTTTGGCCCATTTTTTCTTGTGCTGATTAAACCATGAATTCAGCTTGTCATATTCCAAAGTTGAGAGTATACTTCTTTTAAAGTGCGGAAAGGCTGCATGTTGTCTTCCTTCTTCAGCTTTATCAACAAAGACCTCTGCTCTTGTGTGCAACTCATTCACAATTGTTTGAAAGTCTGATTGAGAGCGTGTCACAGTGTGCTTCCCAGATGGTCTTCTAACAGTTAGCTCTGCATCTATAGAAGACAGCAAATCCTCAACAGGCTTAACTGCTCTGCTGCAGCGTAAGGCAGGAGTTTGGTTGAGGTTGGCACCAAGATTACTCAGCATTTCTTTCTGGAGATGTACAATATGTTCCATCCTCAGATCCATAGAAATATTGTTACCAGCTCCACCTTTGTTGTTCACAGTCCTATTCCATATAAGACTGTGTGCCTTTTCTGAAGATAGCAGAGATTTAGTATTTGCAATCAGTTGTAATGCTGCCAAAGCATACTTTGTGTGGCCATGACCTTTATACAACAGCAACATGTACTTCCAACATCTCACTATTCTTGCACCATCTCCTTCTTTTACTGCATCATTGAAATTAAAAATTAGCATTCCAAGACTTAAACGCACACAAGCATAGTTGTATACATAATCTTCTTTGACTTCTACTTGCTTAGGAGATTCAGCTATTGTCTCAGCAATGTCCACTCCATGTTTGAGTTTCAAATGACTATCTCTTGCTTTCTTATAAACATATGTCTTCCCGCACTTACTGCATGGGAACACTGTTCTTTGTTTTGGCTGGTTTAAAGTGTTTACATGATCAACAATTTTGCTGTATTCTTCTGATTGTTTCTTCATCACATATTTCTCAAGTATGGTTTTTACATGATTGTAGAACCAAAGTTGTTTGTCTTTCGTAGATGCTGTTCTTACAGAATGTGGAACAGCTTCGTCATGTATTGACTTCATGCCAAAGTGAGACATTGTTGCTGCAACTATGTAAGCATTTGTTTCATTGTGAACAAAGTCTTTACAGTAATTAAAGTTATCTTCCACATTATTTGTCTTTGCATTAACATTGTTGGTCACATTCATGTTAGAGCACATTGTTCCTTGATCACTTGCTGATGATTGCTTGTAAAGGATGTCATACAAAATCTGAAAATATAATAACAATTATTGTAATTCTAATTACTGTGATACTAAAACAGACTATTGTTTAAGCCCTAAAGAAAAATAAGATTGGATTTACAAAATGGAGACGGGGGAATGTTAACAATACCATTACCACTCCTTTAACTTTCACGCGCCCATCAAAACAACAGTAGCAAAGGGGAAATAGGGCAATACGCTGCCTCCACCAATCAGAGAATATAAAGGTACCGACCAATTTATTTGATTGACGCAAGTGTATTGCCTAATTTTCTGCTGTTCAATGAGCAAAAAGTTATATAGTTTGAACAATTTTTCTAGAAAGTCAAAGTTTATACTTGCCATGTGCTAATGACTGTGATGTCAAGTCTTAGCGTGAATATTTTTAGTTAAATTATGCATTTAATTTTACTTAGTATTTTAGAAGTAATGGATAAAAAACATACCTGGTATATTAAACGAATCCCATGCCAATCTTCGTGTTTAGTTTCAACACCTTCAAGTCTGTCGTAATTTGTGTCTCCATCCCCTCTAGCATCCTTAGCATTTCTTCCTCTCTCTTCTGTAAGTTGATCTCCTCCAAAGAATATACTTTCAATGGCTTCAGTCACTTGTTCTCCACTTTCTGTTGTTGTTACCATGGTAGGTACATATTTCGATTGTATATGTTCCAAGATTTCAATCATCTCATCATTCAGATTTTCATTCTTGAATAAGATTCCAAGAGGAACCTGAAATGCATCAATTATTGTTAAGTATGTATTAATCATGTCATATAACACAGGAATTTCAATCTTGGAAAATACTTGGTATCTTGAAATTACCTAATTAAACCAATAATTTACCAATCTGAATTGTCAAGATATTGGGAGTGCTCTATTTTATTACCAACAATGTGATTTTGTTGATAAAATCAAGCAACAAGATCCTAACCATTGTTATTCTGTTCTATCAATTAAAACCCCAACTAAATGTATTGGAATTTAGTGATTTTTCCTGTGTCATGTGTATGGAAATGTATATGCTTTGGTTGGTTTGGTTTGCAGCCTCTGTATCCCCACTGTAAATGTATTTTTCATATGAAATAATTTGTACTTTATAGCTATTTACTAACCTGGACTGACTTCTTCTTCATCTCCTGTGAAAACTGATGTGGAATGTGTTTGATGATAGTTCCACTGAAGCACTTGAAGTCAGGGACTTTATCAACTAGTACTCTTGCAGCCAATGGGATGAAATCTTGTAGTAGTTTATTGTTGTCTTCAGGTGAGGGAAGGAACTCTGAATTTTCAACCTCTAAAATAGGTTTAATCTGTGTGGCATTGTCAGGGCACTTGGAAGACACCCGATCTTGAATGGCATTCATGGCAAACCAATGTATGCTTCTGTTCTGTTTATCACTAGACATATGTTTCACCTTAACATACATATCTAAATTGTCACCTATAATTTGGTATTTTGGAGGCTCATTGGAATTCTGATGAGATTTGAGAATGCCGACATCTATTTTGTCCAATTTGTTTAATTCATCCACAGTTTCATGATCAAAGACAAAGTCATTGAATGTCTTTAGATCACCTTCAGAAAATCCACTTGTTATCAGATGGTCAGAGACAGGGCAATTCCCAGCATTAGATAGTGCTTTAATGCTCTCACTTTGGCTGTATTGCTTGTAATCATCAAGGAAGTCTTCCATATTTGCTAGATCACTGTTTGTTGATTGGCTGTTCTCATTACAACATCCTATCGATGAATCAGCTGTAGGGAATGATAGATCCAGACTACTAATATTTATTGTCTGAAACCCCTCTGGAATTTGCTCTTGCTTTTGAACTTCTTGTGTAGTTAAATACTCATCGACATGGTCAAGCATCTCATTTATCAGGTGATGGTCCTCTAGCTCACGTTTCCAGGTCTTTACCTCAGAATCAAAATTCTTTCCCATTTCATCTAGTTTCTTTAAGGTGCTGTTATGGCTTACAGATATCCCCCAACGGTTTGCACGAACAAAACCCTAAGATTAAAAAAATGAATTTAACCTAAGTAATCCTATGAGCAACGTGAAGTTAAGGTATATATCCTTTATCATTCCCTCCCCACTCCACATTCCCAACGTTTTGGATTGCATCCTTTTTCTTGAACTCCGTTAATTAATAGCACTCTGTTACATAGTATCTGTTACATTACAAGCACAACTGGAATATAGACATTACACATGTAAAGGAAAAATATATTTGACTGTGTGCCAAACTTTAAATGTACCTGTTTTTTAGCTCCACCATGCCATAAGACACCCAATGAAAACCTGAAAGCAAGAGCAGACATCTGGGGACATCTCTGCTTCAAAAGAATAGAAGCTGCAAAGACGATAGGTGCTGCACTGCCACTCATCTCATCACCATTTCCATCTCCTTTTGTTTTCCTCTTTTTTCTAAGGCTTAAACTGGAACTGCACATGCATCCATACAATGTAGGTGCTCTTGTTGCTAATTCTTCTTCGCATTTTCTTTCAGAAAATGCGACAAATCTTCTGCCTTCGTTTTTTTCAAAATGGATGGTTGTTTGTCGCTGCATAAGGAGTTGCATTCTTTATCGATATCACAGTATAGCTTCTGTAATATTTCATCTTTTAGGGATGAGTGTTTCCAAAGAGAATTTGCTACTCCACGGTATTCTTGGTGAGCAACCTGTCTTATAATGGTGGCATCTAACTCTTCTTTAATAACGTTTTTTACTCTGCCGGATGGGTAATCAATGTGGACCTAGTTAATGAATTCAAAAGATGATATGTCAATACTTTAAATTGAGCCTCCTTTTGTTATGATTGTGGAAACGATCGAGACAACAATCGACAAAAAACTTATCGCGAATAGGAATTTATCGCTAATTTCCCTATTCTTTCTTTCGAAAATATATTCTTTAAATAAATCTTAGAGAGAGGTAAAACGTAACCATAGAAAAAAATATTAAAGAACAATCTAAGATATTAAAATATCTCACCTCCGTGCGAGCATTGCCTTTAGCTTTCCGGTCTCTCGGGTCCAACAAAACTTCACTGTCCAAACCTTGGAAAGGGTTATCCGCAAAAGAGTCTCGATGATCTGAAAGTAGTTTTCTTTTGCTTCTTAACTGGCTGTTAGCGCAGGCCTTTTTCCGGACATGGCAGTCGTTAAATTTCTGTGAATGAGGATCAGCTGTTGTAGTGGGGGAATCCTTAGCACATCTCTTCTTGCGAACTAAATCCAAGCGGTTTATTGTTTCCTTGTAGTTTTCCCTAAATGTTAGTATATCATTTTCTTGTTCTAAAATCTTGTGGTATTTCAAAACAGTCCTGTAGCATTTTTGGCACAAAACTTGCGATATACCATCGATGTCCACCACTTTCGCGCCAGCGACTGTCTCAAAACGGCGAAGAAATTCTCGATTATTTGCTCCAAAAATATTAATTTGCGAGCGCCCACTGATTTTTAAACTTTCTCTGCAAGCTCTACAGAAGTTGTTTGGACGCTGTATAAATACCTTTACCGGTGTATTATAATCTTTCTGCATAATCCCATAACTATTGAGTCGAAGTAAGAAGAGTCGCACGTGTAGTACACTATTTTGACAGCTCGTAAATATACAAAGTCTCCTCTCCCACCCCTACTTGAAAAAAATAGTGTTGGTATATAGCATTAAGCCTCCACACCCTAATGACAATTTGTAACACGATCATCCTTTTGTGATTGGTCGACTAGAAGTGATGGATTTGACAGCTATGATGGCATGAAAGTGAGATTCTCAACGGTCGTGACCAGAGGTTTCTCGCGGCTCGCTGCTTCGCAGCTCGTTGTTGCCGCTTTTTACAGAGAAAAAAAAAAACGAGAAAGCTCTGGGACCAGGGTACTATTGTCGTGTCATGCTTGGATATTTTGCTTGACAACTGTTTCATAATGCCCGTAGCAACAGCCGAAATAATACCACAGGCTGCCCCAACGCCGGCCAAAGGAACTCCAACAATTATTCCCGGTCCAGTAAGCGAAGTAGCAACGCCGGAGCCCGTTAACACAACAGATATGGATCCTGAAGTTATCGAAATCTTATGTAGCGTACTCCGGGCTCTAACGTATTTCTTCCTAACTTTTTCGTAGTGTTTTGTCTGCCCTTCCAAGTAAGCCAGGATTAAATTTGCTTTGTTAAGTCTGAAATTCTCTGCGTTTAATTCGTTAGGTGTAGTATAGGGAACATCTGGGTACAACTGAGGTGCTGATGGTATAACATCCATTATATATACTAATGTACGACGCTTTTGGGAATGATATCGAGGAGCAGCCACATCATGACAACCGGGATTACTGGAATTGGAGGGCCTTTAGGAAGATGTTTCCGCATGCAGACCCTAGTAAGTTCGAAAGAAGACCCGATGGGATTTACTTCAACGGCGAAAGAATGTACAGCAATGAGGATTTGAAACCTACGCTGGTCGATCAGATAGACGATCAGCTGAAGCATCCTAAGATCTTACCGCCTGGTTATATCGAACATAAGCCCGTACATGTCGAACGTAAGCCCGTACATGTCGAACCTAACCCCGGTTGGTCAAGGGAATTATTGCTTGGTATTAGCGCCTATCCGATACCCGCGGTTCCATTTAATAAACACCCAAGTTTGAACCTGACGTTGAACATGCGGGTTTCTAACAACCATTCCTTTCCGTTAAAGGTGCGAGATATCTTCAAAAATGTGCCCATTGTTCATACCACTGCAAAAGAATCTCATGAATGGTTAAGCGGTCCTAACATGCGTTATTGGCCGCAGCAACTAAACTTTGCGGTTTGGTGCGCCACCAGCGGTTGTGGGGTAAGCGCCAAACTGATGAAGGAGTCGATATTTATGTTTCACTTTCACTTCACGGTTAGGAAGAATACTACATGAAATGGGTGTTATTGCGCTGCCGGGAGATGCCACGTTTTATCCAAGAGATAATAAATACAACGTTCCTGCTTACGACCGACTTTGTAAGGAGTTTGGTGTTGTAGGGAAGGATTTCAGGTGTACCGCGGGTGCTAACAATGGTTTGGGGCACATTTGGGCTTATTGGGGGATTGGCGGGCATGTGCTAAGTGATAAGGAAGTCCACGCGTTGAATTTACAATGGACCATGGCTTCCCACCCAGAAACCCATTATCATTTGAAGAATGAGTGGTGGTGGTTGGAGGGTCCAGTTAAGGATACCAAGCAAGTCCGCGATGGACCTTTGTTCAAAGACGAGGGTGGTAAGTATGGTGGAGCTAACCCGCTGATTATTAAGATTACCAACGACGAGCAAACGAAGCAATACTTTAATTTCATACCCCCAGAAGGTAAAGGACTAACCAAAGCCGGCCTTGCCCGTTTGAACCGCAGAATAGAAGCTTACGTGTATTCGACCCTAGGAGCGCAGGTAAACACCCGATCGACCATAACTGGGAATATGGGTGCCGCGGAAGAAACAAGAGCCGAAGCTTTAGTATTATTCGAAAGCTCTATTTTGGAGGGTGACATTAGTAAAAGCGTACAGCGCTACCAATTGGCCGTGCAAGAGTCTAAGGCAAGGTTGGACTATGCAGTAGCCCCGGGTTGTTGGTTAATGCCTAGTAATTTATCTATAAATACTGGTTCTGTAGTAGGATACAACAACAAACTTCAACGAGCTACTAAGGATATGAAGTTTGGGGTGAATGACGTAAACTCTGATACTACCAAGGGCATTCCTCACTTCGTAGAGAAACCAAAAAAGGAACACGCAGAAAAACCCGAACCAAAGAAGAAGCCTCAAAAGAAGGTCCTGCCTACGATACCTGAGGAATATGACCATAACTTATTAAAAGCCGGCTTAGCAGCTGCAAGCATTGGTCTGAGCTATTATATATGGCGATGAACAACCCCTACGTAGCTGGAGTAGATTGTGTCTATACGACTTACACAGGCGAGAAAAGATACGACCAGAGCTCTTGGGTTGATGTCGCGGGCATGTCCGTGAATTTGAACTACTCAGGGAAGAAGTTAATCCTTTGTAGTATTTGCATTGGCACGAGCAGTCACGCCAACGTGGGCTTCAGGTTCCTGGATGACAATGGCATACTGCAGCCTATGAGAAATAAGACAAACAACAGGGAGCCTACGCATTTCTCCGTAGAGCCCAACCCCGGCAGCGCCGAAAACATCTCGGTTTGGACTTTCCACGTGGTTGCTGATTGCCATGGGAAGATAAAGCTGCAAATGAGAGTAGATGACACGGGCGTAGTAAGGGTAAATAGCGTGTATGACCAAAGAGATCGACCTTATAACCACGCTACCATTAGCACTCTTACGGTGGTGAGCCTTTAAATATATGGACAACCCACACGCGAAGGAAGATTGGTTTCTCCATTATTTTGGGGAGAAGGACTACGTAAACGACGAATGGCATGACACGGGGTTGTGGGTGGAGGTTGGAGGCCTGGGATTAATCATGTGCACTATTAGCATTAGTGCGGGGTGGTCATGTAATGCCGGTTTTAGAATCGTTGATGAGAATAACCACCCATTACCGCCATACAGGGTAAAAAGTAATACCAGGCATCCAACTCATTTTTCGTCGGAGCCCGTTCCTCCGCAAGCGGAAGACATAACGCCGGTAACCTTTCACATGATAGCTAATTGTCAATATGCGAAGCTGCAGGTTCGCCCCAGCGATGCCAGCTGCAGCAATGCCGGTCGCATACGAATAAATGCCGCCCCGACTGTTAACCCTTCGACGGATGCCACTTGGAATCATAAGCCCATTAGCACCATGAGCGTGCTGCCGCTAGTTCCGCATTATCAAGGCGGCGCGAATACTATCTTTACTTATCCCCAGTCGAGGACGCCTCGAAGGTCTGACGACGATAAGCCACCAGTAATACACAAGGATAAGATTAACCCTTCATCTTCTTCAGGAGTACCACTCCAATAGCGACGACCAAGATCCAAATGTTGTTGCCCACGAACTTCAACAGTTCACCGCCGGCCCTAAGTGCCAAGGAAACAACCGAACCAAGCAGCCCAGGAAGACCGGCTGCCATCTTTTTTCCCAAGTCCGTCAGCCCATTACCTAATTTCTTTACGCCCGCGCCCGTAGCCTTAAGCGCGGATAGGATAACTCCTACTACGCTCGAAATAGCGACCGCAAATGCCAGTGGAACGCCATACTTCAAAAGGGCTCTTTTTACCTTTTCCTTGGTGGTAAGCCCCAGCTCCTTTTCCAGGTTTTCCTTTTGTGCCTGTAATTCCGCAACTCTCTCCTGAAGGGTTTCTACTTCCCTTTGGGCTGCCTCCCTTTCTTCTTCGGGGCGCGCCTGGTCATTAATTATTTCCTGCTTTTCGGATATGCTTCTTTCCAGGTCTTCGATAGCCTGACTTCTTTGCCGGATTTGCTCTTCCTTAGTATTAATTTCAGCAATCAACTGCCGCCGTTCCTCCAAAGAACCAGCTATGGTGGTTCGTAAGTTCTTAGCTTCCTCCTTGCTCATATCCAGGTCTTGCAGGGCAAGCTGGAAGGCCCTTTGGGCGCTGTCTTTTTCACGAAAGGCAATGTCTCTTTGCTCTCTAAGTTCTAATATGCGTTGATCCTTGTCGTTAAGTTCTCTTTTTTGAGCATCGAGAAGTAGTCGGTTTTGCTTCATATAATCTGCTTCCCTTTCTTCCAACGTTTCTTGTAGTCCCTCGACGCGTCTTTCTAGCGCGACCTTTTCATTCAGGGTTTCCAGCCGGTCTAACAGGCTTCTAGTGGCACGCTGGAAGCCTTTTAATCTTGAGACGTCACCCCTAACGTCACCATTCTCATCAAAGAGGGGTTGTGGTTTCGTCCAGCGGTCTTTGTCAGGAAATCTCAGGTCTTGAACGCTTATGAGGACTTTGTTTCCGCGTTCTGTGAGCCTTACGTCGTCAACGTCGAAGCGGGAATAACGCTGTGTTAGCTCCTGCATTGCCCACTCTACGGTTTCCCGTGCGGCTGCTTCCGGCTCGCCCATGTTTTGAAGCTCTATGTACTCAGGGGGAGACTTGCCAGGGTTCTTTTCCCCCCACTTACGAGCAAAGGCTTTCTTAAAGCTTCTCCATTCTTTACCAAACATGGTTACGAATTTAATGTCGAGCATTGAAGAATTAGTATCTGCGACCTTTATTAGTTCTTCATATTCGTTGTCGTTAATATCAGCCTGGCCTTCTTCGGTAAGGGGATCCAATTCGGGATCTGTTCCTTCTACTTCCATTATATATGATAAGCTCAAAGTTAAACCCCAACGTATTACCTAAGCAGGTTGGCGGACTAAAGGCAGAACGCACCTTTCACCGGGTCACATTCACACCTTCCAGCGCAAAGCCAGGGGAAACCCTGTACGTAGGCGTGCCCCGTCTAACGGATAACCTAGTCCTAGTACCCGGCACCTTGGCGCTAAGGTTTGACCTAGCGGTGCAGTCTAACCCCACGGATGAAAGGATTATCGTTAACAACGTGGGCCGCAACATTGTTTCTAAAATGCGCGTAAAGTTCGCCGGGGAATCCTTGCTGGACTTAAATAGGTACGATCTGTATACCACGTACAAAGACTTATGGTTGACAGCATTTGACCGCGCGCAAAGGATAGAACAAGGAATTGGTAGTGTCATTCTACGTAAGGTCCGCACACCTACGAAAACACAACCTACTGACGGCAGCGGAGAAACCGCAGTGGCAGACGCAAAGCGAATAAAGACCGCCTATGGTAGCAAGTATGTCATACCACTGGACTTTGAAGTGATTACGAATCACGGTGTGTATTACCCAAGACAGTTATCCGAGTTACAGTTTGAAGTAACTTTAGCAGATGCTAATAACATCATTGGTGGGCTGACCACTGCACTTACCACAACAACCCCATACTCTATTACCAACTTAGAGCTGCAGTACGAAACGGTGTACAGCGAAGAGCTGGCCCGTAGCGCTGGCATGGAATACAGCTCCGGGAAGGCATTCTTATACGACCACGTAGTAATGTATAAGACGTTCAGCTTCCTGGATAAGACGGACGAGGTTATCAACCAAAGCATTAACCTCCCCCGAAGAAGTCTTACGGGGTTGATGCTGGTGTTTGCCAAACCCTACGAAGCCGGTAAGCGCGACTCCGAGGCCTTTCACAACCCCAACATTACTAACGTGGGGGTAAGCGTTAACGGCGTTCCAAACAAGGTTTACTCCCAGGGAATAGAACCCGCAGACGTCTACAGGGAGGCAAAGCGTAAGTTTGGCGACCAGGTAAGTCCCGAGGAATTCTTTAATGATAAGTACGCGCTGTGGATCGACATGCGCACAACGAACGACGAAGACCTACATGGTCAGGGTTTACGTCTAGTAAATACGCAGGATGGCATAACATTGGAGATCAAGCGCACCAAGAACGCCAGTGCGAGCGACGGCGACAAAATAAACTGCTACGTATTCGTGGTGTCTGACGCGCAGTTAAGCGTGGAAATGAATCAGCTAAAGAGCGTCGCCTATTAAAATATTCCTTACGTATAATATGCTTCGCGTATTTCAAAACAACGAAACCAAACTGCAATGCATAGTGCAAGGCAACGAACTGTACTTCAGGGGAAAGGAGGTGGCAGCTGCGTTGGAATATTCCAATGCTAGAGATGCTCTAATTACTCACGTTTCGGATAAGTACAAGAAAAGGCTGTCTGAGTTAGGAAGGGTCGTGAATCGCGACACTTGTACTATACACCCACATTCCGTGTTTATTTCCGAACCTGGGTTGTATCAGCTGATATTTAACTCAAAGCTGCCAAAGGCAGAAGCATTTCAGGATTGGGTCTTCGAGGAAGTCCTACCCGCGCTGCGTAAGGACGGTCGATATGCAATAGAAAAGCGGTTTGACGGTCCAAACAAGTTGGTATTTAAGATCGAAAATGAATTCGACCTGCATAAAAAGGTAGTGGACTACATCCGCAGGTTTTACCCCCAAATGCTCGTGACCCCTGGTCTAGGCGAACTGCAGGACTCGGACGGCAAACGTATAAAGTGCTGGCAGAAGGGCTACCAACGTGGTCAACCCGACCTGCTCATCTTGAATGCGCACGTGCGATACCGTGGATTCTGCGTAGAGCTGAAGGCCCCTAAAGGCAATGGGGTATTATCTGAGGATCAGCGACTGCTCTTACAGCAGTACGAAGATAACGGTTATAAAGTGTTGATCAGTAACGACTACGACGACATCTGCAGAGCCATCGCGGAGTATGCACAAGGAATGCGTTTACCATGTAGGTGGTGCTGTAAGCGCTTTAAAAGCGCGCAAACTCTGAAAACGCATTTAAAGATATTCCATAGGTATAATGGTGAGGCAAATACATTGGCGAGATCTAATGGAAGGTATTGCGTATGAAATAAAAAATTATGTCGTTTTCGAGGATATCAACCGCCTGCGGCTGGTCCTCAAGCACAACGACATGGAGTATTCCCTGTGGGCGCCTGATAGGGTCAGGTACGTCATACAGGGCGAGGAATTCACCCATTTGCGCTCGCATGGTAAGCAGAACGGGCGGTGGGAGTTTGACATTGAAAGAAGAGTCACTCCATCCCCTCTTTGTGGTTAGACACGGCGTCTAAAGGTAGGGTGCGTTGCGCTTTAGGGTCCGCTGAGCACCAGTGGCCGGTAAAGTCGCCTTCCAAGTAGGCACTGCCGCAATGAAGGCAGTCGTATTTTTTACGCGGTCGTGGAATGGGTGGTAAGGAGGTTATGCAGTCGGTGGGGGGTTCGCACGTGATACAGTCCATATATTGAAAGGGTGATTAGGAATCCTCCAAAGCGGCTAGCATATATCTTGGATCCCCGGAACCGTTTTAAAGGGGTCCTTATTCTTATTTATTATTATTCTGCAACCTCCTTTAAAAGGGGTCCTTATTCTTATTTATTATTATTTAACCTTAATAATAATAAATAAAAATAAGATCAGGATTTGAAACTCTTTGCGCAAACCCTGACCTAACTTCCTTACTAACCCTTACGGGCGATCTTATCTTTTAAGTTATTGCCACTCCAATCTTGGAATGTCTTTACGTGCTCCTTAAAACTGCGGGGATCAGACCGTGGATACAAGCACTGCCAAATATGATCGTCGCCTTTCCTTGGACAGCCGCAATGCTTGCAATCCGCCTCCCAATAATCCATGTTCTCCCACCGCACTCCTTCCGCGCGGTCGAACATTGCAAAGCGCTGATCGATTTCCTTTTTACGTTGCGTTAACAGCCGCTTAGTCTCGCGCGGACAACACCTAGCTGCGACGTCACCATGTTTTAAACATGCTACGCCTTCTAAATCGTAATTGCCGAGGCACCGAAAACAATGCCACTCTTCATCTTTGTCCTCCTCGCAGCGCTCACAGATGTTCTTTAAACAAACACGGTTATCGACGTGGTAATCCAACATCTGCGCGCTGCTAAACAGATGATTACACTCCTTGTAACGCCTTTCGCGTGCCTTCTTAACGCATACCTTCTTTTCCAGGTGGTATTTTAACATTTGCTTACAGCTAAACTCCTTGTTACACCGCGTGCACTCCATATATAATAAGGATTTAATAGCCCTTATAAGGGATACCGTATGAAGTCCTGCACGGACTCTTTTGCCCAGCCGGCCATCGTTAACAGCGCGCCGAATCTTTCCGCGCGCTTCAGGCCGCACATTTCATCGTACAACTCCTGCACGCGCTCTTTTAACCGGTCTATCTCCTCCCTTTGCATTTCTATGGTGTCTCTTTTATCTTTTGCGTCGGCGACAATTCTTTGCACTGCTTCCACTGGCTCCATATATTTTAGCGAATAAGTTTAAATATAAATGAACCCAGATCACATGCCTTGTAACGCTCTGATAGTAGGACCCACCGGCTGCGGAAAGACCCAGTTCGTGGTAGAGCAGCTATTAGGACCCTTTAGATACCGATT
Organism: Actinia tenebrosa; assembly: GCF_029948245.1. NCBI lineage: Eukaryota > Metazoa > Cnidaria > Anthozoa > Actiniaria > Actiniidae > Actinia > Actinia tenebrosa. The sequence continues at coordinate 7,137,095 of NW_028292572.1, read as the reverse complement.
CGACTACATAGTGCTATTATGCCCCACCTACGTGAATAACCGCACCTGGACGGGCATAGGAGTGAAAGATGACGACTTCTTTGTAGATGTCTTAGACCCCAACGAGTTATCCAGCCACCTTAAGTTCTGGCACAAACAATTCCCTAAGGATACGCAGACACTCCTCATATTGGATGACATCGCCTGCGGGGACGACGTTAAAAGGCGCACCTCCGAATTAGTGAAGCTCGCCTTCAGCGGTAGGCATGACAATATCAGCGTTTGGTTGCTTTCCCAGCAGCTTACCAGTGTCTCTAAGCCCTTCAGGGAAAACATAGGTTCACTTGTCGTATTTTATACGCCGAGCAAGTCTGACCTGGAAACCATCTTAAGCGACTACGGCGGTGAGATAAGCAAGGAACAGTTGCATGAATACATGCGGCATTTAAAAACGCACCAACGTTCCAAAATGATCTTCTCTTTGAGGTTTCCGTATTCCATAAAGATCTGCGATCTTTAAAGTCTTTGATTCCTAATGTATATGGAGATTGAGCAGCTCTTAGATGAAGTCCCCACACAGTTAGATGAAAGTAACCTCAAGGAACAACTCAACATCCTTGTGTCTTCTGGGAAGTGTAAAGAAATGATAGGCAAGGAACTTACCCATGAGCAGGTTAATATGTTGTCGGAAGAGGAAGTCAAAAAGTTCCATAAGAGATACGAGGCCGCCCTTGCAAGTAAGACCACGGACGCCGTAGCAGACTCCGCTATCTGACTTGCGACTAAATTGCTTGGACTTGCGCTGCCCATAGACGACGTGGAGCAACTACGGAAGGACATTAGCGAGGACTATGTCATCGCCCAAGAACTTAAGATAACCTGTGGGTGGTTGTCTTTGAAGTGCGGTAAGTTAATGGCAGTCGCCTCTGCGGCACTTCACGTGGCTCAGCATGTCGACTTGAAGGAGGTACTGGTGTCTTGGAAGGACTTCAAGAAGGACAGAGAAGTCGAAAAGGTCTTCCAGGCGGCACTTGCTGAGGTACCCGATCACTTAGTCAAGTCGTCCTCAGGAATTACCCAGGTCGCCTCAAGTACTTAGTCAAGTCGTCCTCAAGTACTTACTTAAGTCATTCTCAAGTACTTATCAAGTCCTTCAAGTCCTTAGATATAAATGAGTGAACCAGAGTCGAAGGTAGAGCAGCCCCAAGAGGAGCAGAAAATTACCAAGGCTAAATCTCCAGGCAGAGTCGCCGCCGGAAAGAAGCTCGCGGAGATGAACAGGAAGAACAAAGCCAAAAAAGAAGAAAAGGTAGAGGAAAAAGAAGAGGAATCCTTTATTAATCCGGGCTACGTCATTGGCGCGTTGGGAGTCATCATAGCAGCAGGTAGCCTTTACTTACAATGGCGGGCTACGAAGCCAAAAGTAGAACCCGTGCATGTGCCGCCAACATATCACGCACCCGTGCAGGAGCCCCCTAAGAGTAGGATCCCCGTAATGGAGTGATAACCTTCTCGCTTTGTAATATAATGTCAACCGCGTTATTGAAAACTGTTGAAGAAGCAGCTATCATTACTTCCATCGTTGCGGGTATTGGTTGGGTAGGTAAGAAAGTGCTCAAAGAAGACTTTACTGAAGACCCAAGCAAGAGCTTCGCTAACTTTGCTAAGATGACCGCTGCCGTAGGCGGGGCTATCATGGTAAAGGATTACCTACGGAAGGAAAAGTACCTGCCGACGACGTAAGCTTTGCTTGCGTCTAATATAAATGGCTAGCGTGGTTGCAGGTGGAGTTATTGCAGCTTTAGCATTCACTGGAGCTAATTATGGTGGTCAGTATTTGGATAGATTAGTCAGAGGCGACAAAAGCGGAGATTTGGCTGCCGAAAGAAAGAGACACGACTTAGCGCTGGAGAAATATCAGCGGGACGTGGCAGCTTGGAATGAAAAAAGACAAGCTTACAGGGATTGGTTGGATAAGAACTACCAAGACAAGATGCAGGCGGATAAGAACTTCGAAAATACAGACTACGCGTTTAAACTTTATGCGCAAGCGCACCCCGCGGCATCGACGGGGTTGAAAAGGCCTCAGTTTAAGAATTACTATCAGCCTTCTAAGAAACAAAAAGATAGTGAGCTGGTCTTCGTAGGAATCGCAGGGCTGGCAGGAGGCGTAGCTTTGGCGTATCTGCTCTAACGAAGGAAACTGTGTTTCCTGAAATATATGATCGTCTTTTTGGAAAGCGACAAGAATGACTTTACCACTTACTTGAATCCTCCCATCAAAGCCTGTAAGGTTCGGCTGGTTAGTTGCTCTTTGTACAATTCTTGGTATAATTTAGTCAATGGTATGGTCACCGTGCATAAGGGGTCTAACAATTACCAAGGCGTAATGCTACCCGATGGACATTACACACCAATCACCCTTGCTAAGGAGCTCGCCAAGCGCGGTTATACTCTCACCACGGGGCTGCCGCACGAAATGACCTTCAAACATAATCTTCCTAACAATTTCTCGGTAACCCTAGGAAAAGCTGATGCATTGGGATCTTTACTAGGTGTCTCAGGCAAGGAAATTACCAACACGGCCATACCCGTGAAATGGAAAGTCGCATCCTCTTACGAAGTCTATTGCGACTTGGTCCATAGTTACAACGATGGAAAAAAGTCTTCTCTTATGTCCAAGTTTCTACCCAAAGGTAATCCATTTGACCCAGTAGAATACACTCCCATTTCTTTAAGCTATGACTTGTCTCATTTGGTAGAAAGCATAAACATCACCATCAAAGTGGACGGAAAGACGGTGGATTTCAACGGACGCAAGATCAATCTTGTTTTGGAATTCATATAATGGGTCGAACAGAGGACAAACTTAAAAGGATTTACTATGGGCCTGAAGGCTATTGGAAAGGAGCGTCGGCCATCAAGAAACTCGCGACCGCGGCCAGGGCATCGGAAGAAACGGCTAAGAACTGGCTAAGAAAACAAACCCTCTGGCAGGTTTATCTTCCCGTGCCCAAGTACATTCCCAGGCCCAGCTTTACCGTAAATACCCCTAATGAAGTTCATCAGGCGGATTTGCTTTTCTTGCCGCACGATAAGGTGAGAAGAAAGACCTATAGGTACGCTTTGACCGTAGTCGATATCGCAAGCAGATATAAGGACGCCGAACCCATAACCAGCAAGGATTCTGGGGAAGTCGCAGAAGCCCTAGGTAGGATTTATAAGCGCGTCTTGAAATGGCCTAAGCTGCTGCAAGTGGATGCGGGGACAGAGTTCATGGGCGTGGTTACTAAGACCCTGAAAGACCACAGCACTAAGATTAGGAGAGCCGAAGCCGAGTACCACAGGGGTCAGAGCATCGTCGAAAGATTCAATAAAACCCTGGCTGAGCGTCTCTTTGGGTACCAGTATTGGAAAGAGCTGGAAGATCCCTCCAAACGCAACAGGGAATGGACTCAGAGGCTCCCCCAGGTCGTCGCGGCTTTGAACAACGAGGCGGCCAGGGCTACGGGAATGAAACCCAAGGATGCCATAAAAAAGAAACACGTGGAGCACAAGTCCTACGTCAGAAGTTCGAGGGCGGTCGGACTGAAGGAAAAAAAGCTACCCCGCGACATAGTGGTCAGATACCTCTATCAGCCGGGGGAACTCGAAGGTGGCAGTAAGAGAGCCACGGATCCTAACTGGTCTTTGGAAACGTATGAGATTTCAAAGTCCGTCACCAAGGAAGGGCAACCCGTGTTGTATTACCTAAATGGCCTAAGTCGCGGATTTGTCAAGGAAGAGCTGCTCGTAGTCCCCAAAGACTCAGAGTAGTGCTGCTCCACGCGCCCGATTACACTCTAGGCATGTCAGTCTTACGTTGCCTCTGCAATGCCCGCGCTTGTTGTTGATACGATCCACGGAGAACTGCTGATCGTCATTTGGGTCAAACCTCCATAGTAGAGGTATGTTACATTTGGCACACCTTGCCCCTTTCTTATAGACGTCATCCACGCATAAGTCAAAGACATGACCCTTCTCTTCGTCGTGTCTTTTGTGGCGAAGGAGTTTCTTAGCAATGTTCTCCTTTGCTACGTCCTCTGGGGTGCGGTCGTAACGCAGTTGCGGCCCCCAGGCTCTTTTTAACTGTTTGGCATATTCTACACGGCTTACGGCGGTGTAGATAAGGTTGCTCCAACACAGCCGCTGGTCTATGATCCATAAGGTTTCTTTTATGGTAAGTCCTTGCGCGCTGTGGACTGTCATGCAATAGCCTAAGCGCCAATCTGGATGGGAGGTTATTTTTTCCACCTTTTCTATGGGTACCCAGGCTTTATCATGCGTTACCGCATTCTGCAGTTGGATGTCGGTACCAGGTACCCAGACGTCGCGGCGCTGCATGCGGGTGTCGTGGGGTTTATAACAAACGGGTACGGGATGCGTAGGAAAGCGCTCTTGGTGTATTTTGAGTAAGTCTTTTTGTATGCGAGACTGTGCTGCGCGTTTGCTGCTCAGCACCAGATCCTTTGGATGCCATGCGTAAAGGAAGTCCTCGTAGGACTTCGCTCGTACGCGTTTGCGCAGTGTTTTGCATTGCTCGGCATCACTGAGTCCCCTTAATTCCGCTTTCAGGTTTCTTATTTGATCCTTGCTGCGGTAGTTGGTGTTAATTTCCTCCGCATGGTCTACGAAATCTTTCAGCCATTCGTGGGGCATCTCTCCGGCTATTGGAGGAGGCTGGCATGGATCTCCGGCGAATATTACTTGACATTTCCCGCGAAGGAACTCTACGAACTCCTGCAGGATTTCCAAAGGCACGGTGCAAATCTCATCCCAAAGTATCACCGGAGGTATGTCGTGGATGGCTTCTGGTACCCACTTTTGGCCATTCCAACGAAAGAAGCTGTGGTAGGTCTGCGCGTCGTGGCCCATTTCGCAGAGTTCTCTTTCCAAACGGTGCGTTGGCGTTAGCACCTTTATCTTAGGAAAGAGTTCTAACACACGCGTCGTCTTACCGCTGCCTCCCGTACCGTAGAGGTAAGAGAAGCGTTGGTAAGAGATTGGGTCCGCAACTGAAGGTAGGGGGTCCGCAGTGGGGGTTACGGTGCCCTTGGTGTGTTCTCCGTGATATTCTACGCGGCCTCTCCAAGCTTTGATCTCTTCATCTTTGACGCGCCATTGTCCACTTTCCGCCAACTCGTCTTTTGTGTAGAATTCCTTCATCTTTTCCAACACGCTAGGCTTTACGTATAAGGAATCCGTGGCTACGCGGGGGATATCTTCTTTGTCAAACCGCAGGAGCATTGCGAGAAGGTTGATATGCGCGTAGGCAAGCATGCTGGCGCGGAGATGGTAATATTGCGGTCGATGATCTTGGTAGTGGCATAAAGCATTCCATTTGCGTTCTTTTTGCTCGGCTTCTATGAAATAATCCCATTTCTCCACGGAAACCATGGTTCCTTGGTCATGGGCACGCTTGATGAGGAAACTTAACTCACCTTCGTCTGTTATTAAACGCCGTTGCATGTGCTTCTCTCCCTCCTTAGCGCCCTGGGTAAATTTGCCTATGACAATTCGGGCGGTGGGGTTGTGTTCTGGTAACCATTTAGTGAAGGCGCTATGGCAGAGTATGGCTTCATGCGCTGTGTATTTCAGGAGTTTACGCTCTTCAAGGAACTTTAACAATGGCACTGGTATCCATTCTTTCTCTTGTAGATGCTTCACGTACCATGCGTAAATTATGGGATGTAAGTCTTTAGCCAACTTCCAAGACGTTAATCTGACGAACCCCGTTGATGGCGCATCGTAGGTGCCGTCTAAGGACACCCTAAAGAATTGCGAGTCTGGATGCCCGTATCTATCATAATATTCCTTACAATCGCCAAGACCTTTAAATGACGCAGGATAGCAGTGCTTCATGTCTAAGGAGACGTATTCGTCTTCGTCGTACTCCATGTTCCAAAGACCTCCATGACCGTGTTCTACACAGGCCTTGGAGATATCTTTGAACTCTTTTGGGGTAGGTTTCCATCCATTTCTCTTTTTGGCCGCTAAGAAGTCTAAGCTACGAGAGCTGAGGACCTTGTCTGAGAAGTCTTCCCCAAGGGTTTCGCAGGCGCTCTGGATGCGTAGATGTTCGATTTCGGGGCGGTAAAGGGTACCATCTTGCGTCATAAACTGACTTCCCTCCGCGTCCATCAGCCAAACGGAATTCTCGTGCATTAGTTCTACCAACGGCGAGGCCTCGTAGACTTTCGTTTCTTTCTTCTTTGGGAATCTGAGTTCTCGCCACGCGTGCCCGTTGTGCTGGTAGATGACGATAGGCGTTCCACGACCACCATATTTATGCGTCCCGGGGTAAATAAACCCGTCCGTGATGTCCTTCACGTGGATGCGCCTTTCTAAGGCAACTTCCAGCTTTTTGATGTTGTCTATCGTTGCTCCAGCCCTACGCGTGGCATGCTCCCATTTCCTGATGGCTTCCCTTCTCTTCAACGTAAGCTTACCACCACGAGAGGAATCCTCAAAGAACTCTCTCACCAACTTCCCGACACAATTACCAGGATGTCGCATTGGCTTCAACTTCTTAACGTCCGGCTCCTCAATTTCATACGTGCCGTAAATGACTACGGTAACCGGGTAAGCGACCTCGTAGAACAACATGTCTATTCCCTCAAGTGCTCCCGGACGGGTGTGCTTGTTTAAAACGAACAGGTTCTGCTTACCAGACGCCCGTATTGGATTACGGCCCTTTTCTATCACCCATTCGCCGTCCAAGTACTTTATAAACGTCAATTCCAGGCGGTAGTTACCTTCTGGCATTACGTCGATTATCTTTTTGGCCCTTTCGTAATCCATAGTTTCATCTGTATCTCCCTCCATAAATGTCGTGAAGGCAAAGTCGGCGTCCAAATTATCCAACACCCGGGTTCTGAGCTTGCGCACAGTCTTGTTCTGAATGCTTTTGATGGCGTCCATCTATATCTAAGGAATATTTTAACCACCGTTCGTGACCCTACAAGATATTTGATGGGATTTTAAATGCTGTTCCCTCTTAAATTCCCTCCCGCAGGAGCAACTTAAAACGAATTTAGGAACCATTCCATTGGGCTTTCCCTGCAGCTTCCTTATGTATTCCTCGTTGTCATTAGAAAACTCATGCGTCATCATACACGTCACTTTCATATCGCATGGGACTTTCCTACGCAAGTGGGAAATTAGACCACCTTTCGTGTAACCTTTATTACATTTTGGACAAACAAGCTTACCACTCATTATATATTTAAGGGCACCTTATCCTCAATTAAAGGCACATTCACGCTACCAAAATACCTGTGCACGGGTAATTCCCGCGGGGGACGCGTGTTTTCGGAGGGGCCTTTGACGCCTGTAATACCCGCGAAAATCGGAGCTTAGCGTTTTGGATTTCGCGAGTCCCCCTTACTGCTGCTGAGCAGGTCTAATAAGTGCTCTAGCCTATCAGAAATGGGAGAACTCCAAATTGATGGACGGCACCAGAGTTAGCTAGGTTGGATGGCGTAGCATTGTTTCCTTAACACATAAATAGGCGGATGACTGTGAAATTCAAATATGAGGATACTTTGGTAAAATGTGGTCTAAAATCAAAAAAACAATAAACAAAAAGACACTAAAAACAACAACAACAACAACAAACACTATAAGTTAAGGCCAGTTTAGACGGTACGATTTTCGCCTACAAATATCGTATACAACACGCTTGCGCCATCCTACAATTCGAGTCATAGTGTGTAAATCAAGCCTACAACTCGCCTATGACAGACGCAAAACATGTTTTAAAAAGCTAAGACAATCATAGGTGTCATGACTCGAGCGTGTTGTATATGATAGTTGTAGGCGAAAATCATACTGTCTAAATCGGCCTTTAGAATTTTTTCATTTTAACTCAAATAGGTTTACCAGCACCAAAAAGAAAACTAAAGATCCAACTCCCATCCCCTTCCAAGAGACGTAAGAAGAACCCTTGGAGCAAGGAAGAAGTGACCTGGCTTACTAAAGGCGTTGACTCATTTGGGGAAGGCAACTGGTCTACTATCCTAAGGATGTTTGCTTTTAGATGCCGCACTGCTGTTGATCTGAAAGACAAATGGAGAAATATGAATAAGTCTGCGTGATTTTCCTCGTACTGTAAGTCTTATTCTTCATTGCTCCAAAGTTGAGTATTTATATTAAATAGATCTTGCGAAAAGAAATATTGGTATGATGATCACCATATTGATAGCAAATATTAATGTTTGTTAAAAAATTGGAAATGTAACTTTACTGTTAGACTGTCATTAGGGCTGTGTTATTTTTTAAAATTTTTACTCAGATGAAGCGAGATTCAGGGTCAGATTCAGGGGTGGTAAAGCCCCGTTTACACTGGCGATTATGGGGGCAATTTTTGCTGCGATTTTTGTGGCAATTTTTGCTGCGATTTTTGTGGCAATTTTCGGAAATGTGAAATCTTTTGTCTCATCCTTCAAAAGAGACATTCGTCTAGGAAAATCTTGGTATGCTGAAAAAAACTTTACAAGTAAATTCTTTACCATTATTCATTATGGACAAAATCGCGGCAAAAATCGCCGCAAAAATTGCTAGTGTAAATGGGGCTTAAGGGGGTAACTAGTCACCCCCTTTTTGCTCAAATTTTTTAGTATATCATTAGTGTTTTTTTGTTTTATTTTTTGTTTATATTTAAGTAACAGTCACCCTCCTTTTTCTTGAATTGTTAGTAATATCTTCGTAATAGTGACCCCCCTTCTAAAATTCCTGGATCCGCTCCTGAGATTTGAAAATATGAAAAAGTTTAATACACTTTTGCTATACTGTGTTCAGCATACATTTGTTACGGGCCAAGGAAAAACACTATTTACATTTAAAATTGTACTCTTAATTTGTCTGGATTTTGAGGTATAAAAAATATGTATATAATTATAGATAAATAAATATCTCTCATTGATACTAGCTCCTTACTAACATTTGAATAATATTCTTTACACAAATACAAACGAGCTACCTGATAAAAGAGTCAAAAGTAGATTTAGCCTCTGGGAAAAAAAAGTTCGAGGATGCTTGTCGTATCTCTTAGGGGTAAGAATTCGCGATTTGGTATCTTTTAGGGTGTTAAATGCAAATTTTTGAAAATCAGCAATATGTGGTATCTCTTAGGGTGTTGGAAAAGGAGAGAAGCGAGCATCAATATGGCTTATCCTAGGCACCTTTTATATAAAATTTAATATCATTTGTTGTGGTATCTCTTAGGGGTTAAAAATCATTCAGCCACGCCTTTTTTAAAGACTTCTGGTATCTTTTAGAGGTCTTTTTGAAAATCTTCGATGAGCATCCCCAGTACTTTTTTCCCGGAGCCCCCCCCCCCCCCCGGGAGATTTGGTCAGATATTTTGAAAGAGATCACTCTTCCCAATTTCATCGTGCAGCTTGCAACTACCAAATTTGCAAAATGTGGAAAACTGCAGCAAGGAGATAACCATACATCAAACTCAACTCATGTTATTATTAGCTTGGACGGGACTCAAACGCAGGCCTCTTGCCACTAGCCTTGCATTTGTGTGAGGATGATACTCATCTCCTTCCAATATCTTAAATGTTGCATATAAAAAGAGAAAAAAATGTGTTTTATTTTACGTGAAAAAAAAAACCAAGTTTAACAGAAGGTAAGTATTAGCTAATGCACAACCTGCTTAGAAGCTGGGATGGCTTATCTCTTAAGAAGTTCCAATCACAAGTACCAATCTTTCATTTCATCTTTCAGTGACAGTTCAGAAGTCCACCAGCTTGGGTTACCTATATTAGAAAAAAACCTGTAATTAAAAGATTGAAAACCATTTCCTTCTCTTGGTATTGTTATGTATAAATATTATATACATATTATATATATTATTATTATTATACATATTAGCACCTCTTTCTCTTTTACTCCGACGAAGGACTAGCGTCCGAAACGTCAGTAAGTTTTTTCATCTTTTTCACGGTGTATGATTTACCTTTTATTATTACTGTTATGTATAAATGGTATATTTCTGTTGTTCTACTCAAGCCGTGAACACTCCCTTTTTTTTGTTTTATCTTTTCATTTTATCCTCTTGAATAGCTTTTATAGACTTTCAATACATGTAACTTGAATTTTACTTTTATTGATTGGTAATCTAATTGGTTGACAAACTTGAGTGTTTACGGCAAGAGTAGAACAACAATAAACGTACAGTTTGCCATAAATAGACTAGTCTCCCCCACAGCACAAAATACAGTAAATGTATGAACACAACTGACTTTGAGCTTGTCTCCCCCACAGCCGCTTTCAGTGTCGTCACACAACGCTTTCTCTGGGGAGAAAGCGCTGCGTGACGACACTGAAAGCGGCTGTGGGGGAGACTAGCTCAAAGTCAGTTGTGTTCATACATTTACTGTATTTTGTCGGGTTCAACCTCGACATGGAGCCATTGTTTTATTGTTGCTCAAGTGAATTTAGGAAAGGTATGTCTGTTACAGAATCAAGGGTGGTGTAACTAGTGCACTTGTTTCTTGCTTCATTCCATGACTTGTTGGAATTCCATGCGAGTAGAGTTTGATCATGAATTTTGGGTTTTCATCAGACTCAGTTAAGCTGCCCTTTGCATTCCCCCACCCCCCACCCCTCGTATCTTATTTTTTAACTTGTTTTTTTTTTCCCATAAGTTCAGTACTTATTTAACTAGAGTGCAAACAATATGCAAATTCCATTGTTTTCTATTGTTTAACTAGCACTATTTTGTACTATTTAGTAATTAGTGTTTCACAGATTAGAGTGAAGACATTAAACCCGTGAAACAAAATTTAATAGTCAAGATGTAATATTCAAATAGACGTGATAAAGAAATAATAATAACTTTATTCTTATATAGCGCCATTTCCATTTCTGTCCAATGGGGATTTAAAGAAATGAAAGAAAATAATGCAAATTATTAGGGTCTTTTAAAGTGTATTAGTTTTTAATAATTTATTTCACGGGTTTGATGACATCACTTTGGTGTTGGTCCTGATCTCACTATAGGCAATTAGAACATCTGCAAAGCAGAAGGTTGGGTCTTGCTTAAGTAGTGCAGGATTATGCTCCATACTTAACTTATCTGATCTACTAAAGCTTTGCCATCCTACCCGCACACTTCGCTCCTCTGCAACATCCTTATTACAAATCTCTTGCTCAATCAGTTATGGAGAGAGGGCATTCTCCTTCGCTGCACCCAAACTCTGGAACTCTTTACCCAACATATCAAGAAAGCCCCTTCTGTCTCGTCATTTAACACTGCACTTAAGACTTACCTTTTCTGTCATCAATCATGAACATTAGTGTTTTACCTACATAGTTTTTTAGATTTTGTTATCAAGTACGTCATCTTATTTACCATCTGTAATATGATGCTATAAGATACTCGGTTATGTCCAAGGCATAGCTAGATGGTTTAATAAGGGGGTCAAAAAACAAGTTCCAACGAGATGTGAGACAAAAACTAGAACTATAAAAAGAATTCAAAGGTTGATACATTTTGCAAAGAGAGTAACAGGGCCTTTTTACTCTTTTGTGTTAGCAATTTCCCGCCCCAAACAAAAGGATAAATAAGATTTTCCAAGAGTCAAAGCAAAAGGCAATTCCCAAAAAAACGGCAGTTTATGCAGATGGGGAAATAAGCTAGCAGAAATAGGTATAAATATATATATACTTAAGTTTCTGAGGCTGCAGCGTCTTCACATAAATTTTGTAAACTCGATATATACAATGAAACAAAAAATCATATACAGTTTTATGAAAGAATCTTTTGAAATCATTTCTTTGGCCAAAACTAGATCATTAGGAGTAATTTGTATTAACGTGGAACAATTTTTGTCAAATTATTTTTCAAATTCGAAAATGTGGAAACTTACTATGGAAAGGGAAATTGGGTTGATATTTTTTGGGAATTAATTTTAGGGGTATATGTACATATTTTTTATTATTGTGTCATTTTGCATGACACTGATCAGCATATAAGATCATTCACTTTTGTAAATGTGTTTGGCCCTGAAAAGGGCCATGTATGAAGTTGTGTGTGCATTGTACTTGATCCATGGTTGTGTTGTACGTCGTTGTCTTTGTCTTGTGTCCTTTCTCATGAAGCTTGTAACTTGTCTTAATTTTCTACTCAGTTCTCTTGAAGGTACTTGCATCTTGACTTGTTTATGCTTGTTGTTCATCTTCTTTGTCTTGTGTCCTTTCAAGATGCTTGCACCTTGTCTATAACTTTCTAATCTGCTTTCTCTAAGGTAATTGCATCTTGATTAGTCCAAGTCTTTCGGATAATTCCTGGCTTCCATCACTTTGTCTTGAAAGGCACCAGGAGTCCTGTCATCTGACACTTTAAGTCGTTCTTCGTTAAGTTTAATTCTCAGTTATTTCCTATAAACTTTTAGTCTTGTTAAGTTCTTTTGTTAGTCTTGTCTTAGTTACGACAAATCCTTTTTAAATCATTAAACTATATACCATTATTAATGGTTCTCTCTCTTTTTCCATTCTTATTAATGTCAACTCCAGTATCGCTTAATGGTCTTATCCTAGTTTGAAAAAATATGTAAAATTTCTATTAACTCCTTAACCTATGAAAAATTCTCATTTACATCGACTTTTTCTTAAATCTATGAAAAACAGCAGATACACAACTGTGCACAGTAAATCCCAAAAAAAAGCAAAACAAAAATCTAGGTATAAAAAAGTGCAAACGGAAATATCCTGTATAAGGACTATAAACCCTCCCTAAATTTTTCAAAACAACATTTTAAAGTTCAAGAAAATAAGGATAAATTTAACTATGCAGAAAAAATAAATTTTAGAGCGAAAGCGATCAACTTAACCTTAGTATGTAAATTTCCTAGCTAATGTGAAACTGACTAGATCTAGGGTTGGAAATATACATCACAGATTCGATAACATAAACGGACGAATATACGAATAGAATTTTCTTATAACACGAACGAATTATTCAATAATCTTATTTACAAATATACAAATTTGTACAAAAGATACAAATTTGAGTAAACCTATTTTACACGAAAATCACCATAAACCGGTCTAACCGCTTTGTCTTTTCAGAAGGCTTTCTACGACGCCACTTTGAGGAGACTTCGGAGGTGTTGCGACATGGCGGCGACATCCGTTTGTAAGCCCATGTCGGAATAAGAGAGCCAGTGAGACGGTGGTTTAGGAAGAACACTTGGTGGTGGTGGACTGCTGAACTTAGGTCCAGCATAATGGGTCTCTGATGGAGACGAAGCGAGTCCCTCGCTGTTTCTTCGTCGCGGTACTGGAATAGCAACAGACGTTTTCTCTTTGTAATGGCTATCCAGCGACGACAGTGTCGTGGCGTCGTGAAAAGCTTTCGTTTTGAAGCTTCGATCGTTTTTTAAACGATTGTTTTTCCTTGGGGAACTCTTTCGGCGGTAAGTTTTGGCCCGAACTGGGCTCTCTGTCGAATTGAAGGATCCTAATGTCATCTTTTTGCTTTGCCTGCTACGAGAGCTTTGTCTTTTTCCGTCTTTGTCCTTTCTTTCTGAACGTCGAGCGAAATCGTATTTTAAACTTCGCTAGGCGGTTTTTTCGATACTATTTTTTACAAAAACTTCAGTAAGGATACAGTACATCTGCAAAGACAGTCAAAAAGCACTTCTCTCTACTGATCGCGATTTTTTTTTCGCCCACACTAAAGAAGAACACTCACTAAATCCATCAAAGGTATAGAAATAAAATCGCACTTCGCAAACACTTCTTCTTGATTCCTTATGAAAGCCACTCAAGTGCCACCCACGTCAATCGTAACCTAGAAACACCCAATCAGAACACAGATCATAGTCACACCTAGGCACGTGGAAGGCATGTGATTGGTCGATTGTGACGCCATCGTGACGAAATTGAATCAACTGTCTTTGATGTATTTTTAGTAACGAGGGGTTTTTTTCTTCCATGAGGCACGTAGCTATATTTGCCTTTTCGTTTGATATTTTATTCACTTTAAACAAAACGAAAGCGAAAGACTACAATCTTTTTCTTTTGTGTGAAATATTTACCTCTGACTTTGACGGATTTCGGGTGATTCTGTCATTCAAAAGTATCCTTGCATATCAAAATAAGGGGGACCAAGTTATTAGAAATGACTTCAGAATATATGCAAATGATTTTATTATTTGTTAAGACGACACGTTCGTTTCTTTTCAGACTTTTAGACTCTTACGAATCTGGATTTTTGATAAAAATGTCTCGCCAAGCCCCAAAGCTTTAATAACTCATTAGCGTTGATTACTTCTCGCGTTTCGGGGAACAAATTACGGATTCTCAAAGCCACAGTCATGTTCTTTTAAAAATTCACCTTCAAAATGTTTGTCTTTTTCAGTAAGTTATTTATAATAGTCGCTTTCTCTGATTGGTTGATATTTGGAGGCGGTGAGTCGCCAGATGTGCTTGACCAATCAAAACGCATTATGACAACCTAGAAAACACAATGGTGCTTTATGAATTGTGCTTCGGCCCATTTCCTTTTAGGCAGCGTATTGTCCTTTCCACTTTGGGCAAAAAAGCTTAAGCGAAAATAAAAAAGACTATTCTATACAATAATCCATCTCCCAGGAAGAAAGACTTCCTATCAGCGTCCTTACTTCAACTAATACTTTAATTTTTACAAAATATAAATAAGAGTTTTTTGTTAAATAGAATGTAAATTCGAGACAGTAGATGGCTTATTTCATACGTCATATCCCCTAGAATTATTTTCATCTGAAAAAGCCCAAACTGCTTTGTGTTATTTTGAACCATCAACTCAAACCGGAAGTCAATTTCAGCTCGTGTTTTTAATGTATGTCCAAAATGCTAAAAAAAACTAGGAAATTTTCATTGACTACGCAGCCTTTATGCACCAAGTTTTAATCTATAAGATTTAAAACAAAGATATTAATATATATGAAAAACGAAAGATAATTTTTTTGCTTGGCTCGTATTCTACTTTCCTGGAGACACAAGATCTGATATTCAAACGGAGCATCTCATTGGCTTTCGATGAAACTTATCAGTAAACCTCTCTTGGCTCTTCATCTGAGTTCAAAATTTCTTCGAAAATCTCAATTAAAATCCTCGAAGATTGGCCAGGAGGATTCGATTTGATCAGAGAGAGCGGAGATATAGTCTTTCTGACACATAATTCTTCTGGTAGCTCTGTGGGAAGGGTTTTCGAGAATGCCATGTGACGTCACAATGCAATTAGCGTGATGTCAAGTGTCAACAAAAGAGATGGAAGAGTCTCCATTGATTGATTCTACAAAGCGGAACCGCCATCCACATGCAGTAGTGCAGTTCACGGTACAAACTCCTACCTTTGGTTGCTCGTATTCCTTTTAGCCAAAAATAAGACTCCCAAAACCCAATTGTTGAGCGTGGAGACATTTATTTCAAGATCGGAGAAGAAGATTAAAGGAGTTTAGACGGGAAAACTTTGTTCAAATTCTCTTTGAAGCTCTGCCTTGAACATACAGCGAGGTAAGTTTCATATTTGGTTTCTACCCGAGACCAGAACAGAGGGGTATAAACATAAAATGAATGCGGTTATATACAATTTTGGTTGTATTAAACCTTCATTGTATAAGAAATTACCTTTATTTTATAAGAACGCTTAGGAATAGGAGGATAGAATAAGAAATAAAGGCAGGTTCGCCCTTACTTGCTGGTGAACTGATGACCGGGCGAACAGCCATGAAACTCCATCGCTTCATACCTCGTAATATGAACCATCTTGTTTAGATGTTTGAATACGCAAAACTCGGTCTAAAATTTCTCTAATACGGGTATATTCTGAGAGATCGAACGCTTTGATGCGCTTGGAAAATATCCGCGAAGACCAGATCTTGGGTTTGAAAAACCAATTTCGATTCAAATTTGAAGGTAAAATCGCGCTTTTTCAAGATCTGCGCG
Source organism: Actinia tenebrosa (assembly GCF_029948245.1). Lineage (NCBI taxonomy): Eukaryota > Metazoa > Cnidaria > Anthozoa > Actiniaria > Actiniidae > Actinia > Actinia tenebrosa. Next base: position 7,121,132 of record NW_028292572.1, on the reverse strand, counting down.
CGCGGAAGAAAACATCCTTGCTATTCTCTAAACCTTTTATTACCTTTAGATAAAAAATATGTTTTTAGATCGTGAATATTTGGTTATTTAGACTTAATCAATGCTAGAGAATAATTTTTTGAAGCAATCGGTTATTTTCGTGAAAAGTTAGGAAGAATGTTTTCTGTGGTAGAAGTAATCTTGTATGTCTTTCTCTCTGTGTGGTTCCAGAGTTTTTCCCTACTTCACATCGTTTCTTACTACAATCCTTTGTGTTTAAAGCTTTTTATGTAAGGTATTTTTTTGTCTCCTATGTCATTATAATTTCAATAGGAATTCTTTTCTCCTACAATCCGCATGTGTGTGTTTTGAGAGAATTCAGTGCAATATATCTGATGATTTGAAAAATATTTTTTAGCCCTAAAGATTTTTGATATTCTCGAGGCATAGAACAGCTTCAAAATTTAGTATTTAATATGTTTTCTTTCTATAAGTTTCTTTTGTTTTCTTTAGCTGGTAAAAACTAGTTTTTTATTCTACTCTTAAAGCAAAAAGTCTTATTTTTAAGGCAGTAAAGATCTAGCGAAGAGAATACCATACCTTACGAGGTTAAATTTCACTAATTTTAGGAATATATAAGCTTGAATTCAGGATTTTCGTATTAGATTCTGGTTGTTTTTTACGTTAAGCTATCAATGCTTTCATAAAACCAGTAGATTCGCGGAGGAAAACCATTCTTTATTCGCATGTTAATGATGCCTTCAGGCGAATCGATTTGCTCCTTAATATTTCTGTTCAGAGAGCTTCAAAAGCGCTCTAAATGTCTTCGAAATTTCAAGTCTTGTTCCTAGATTTTTCATATACGATTCTTCTAGTATACTACGATATCATCGGTGGTCGAAGTTTCCACTCTATTTGAAATTTTAAAGGGAATATTTCGAGAAAACTGTCCGTGTTATTGGTCATGTTGTTTGCTCATGCATAAATTAACAAGCGTGATAGTGTTGAATATTCCATTATACAATGACCTTAATCTTCAAATATTTCCAACGAATCGCTCGAAAGAAATACCCTAGGAGATCTGGAAACGAAATCCCAACTTCTTAAAATACTCCAGTGTGTTATAGAAAGAAATCTGTTCAGTCCTGAGGATGAAAAAGTACTGAGTAAGCCTTTCTTCAACAAAACCATCTTGTGGAAGTCGTGTCACGCTTTCTATACCAAGTGACCCTGAACTTTACAGCGGTAAACTCAAAGATTTTTACACCATTCGTTGAGCTCTACATCGACTGAAAAACTCAATGAAGTATTTTTTCCTTTGTCATTTGGTTGCTTTAATATGAATCAAAGCTTTAATGCAAAAAAATGTGTCTTTAACACCACTGTAGCCTTTCAAAGTAGGCATTTCTGATATTTCAAATTATTTTCTAAACCTAAGCCATAATCTTTGTAACATTAGAATGTTTCCAAGCTTCTTGGCTTTAAAGTGCTATTAATATTAAATGTTCGAAAATTCATAAAAATACGACAAAAAGAACTCTTATTTATTGTACATAGATTTCTATTGTTTCCATTCTTATCTCTTAGCATGTTTATGTTTCCCATTTATTTTCCTTTCCCGTTGAAAAAAACCCCACTACTTCCTACTTTAATTAGATATGAAACATATAGCAGTATAATAAAAGTAGAGCTCTTCATTTTATGAAATAAAATTCCTTGTTTTTAAAGATTGTTCACTTCCAGCTGAATGCATATTTGCTGATGAAGAAAGCTTGCATTTCTGAAAGTCTGTTAACTGAGACTGTCAACAGACATACAAAAAGTTGAATAAACTAAGATTTAGATCAGCTGGAGTATATTTTCTTTGACATCTCACTCCCTAAGGATTGTTGAATAGAATATTTTGTTAAGCTCAAAATTTGAATTTGTGAAAGTCCTATATAATGGGATATCCAAAAGGTCCTTTGTATGATTGGTTGCTGCATGTTATGAATATGATTTGTCATATAGTATTGTCAGAGATATTATTCTAAGATTTTCCCAAATAATAGAATTCTTGTTGCTGTGAAGACAAATTATAGTTTTAAAAAAATGAGTTCTAATGTCTTATTAATGATTTTACCAACATAAGGTTGTAAATAATTTGTAATGAAAACTTTGAGAATTTTCAGAATGTGGTAATGATTCATTGGTTAAAATAAGAATAGCTTGACAGAATAACCATAAATGTTTTAGTTTTGTGCTAACGTGGCTACGATATACCTCAATTTTAAAGTTTATAGCATTTTTTCCATCTTTTTTCTTTAGGACAACGAATATAAAAGTATGGCGAGCACAGCCCCAACACCTTCTACATCTTTAGATCATCAAATCTTGTCATGTAATGCATATTCTAAGGTAAAGCCTTCTAAACCACACATGAAGAATGCATAGCTTTCATGTTAGTCATCATCACTAAAGAAAAAAGAGCCAGTATCTTAAAGAAATGTTGCATGATAATGAATTGAATACCAAATCTTTTTCATTATTCCTTATAACGGTGTTTTTAAAATGTAGAAAAACTAAAAATATTGTACTGTTTGTGGAAGATACTTCAAAGTAAACTGAAAGTTTTTACCAATGATATACATTAAAAGAAAGAATATTAAAATGATTAAACGCAAGTCTTTTGTATATTTTTATCCCATGTTTTCTTTTTTACAGATCAAGTTTAATTTTGAGAAGAAAAGTATATAAATAAAACAAATGAAATAGAAATTTTTTCTTCTAGGGGTTCAAAATGAACTTATGTAGAGATAAACATTTGATGGCTATAATATACATTTTGTCAATCTTTAACTTAGTAAAGTTACCATTAGATGAACTCTTTTTACCTTAAATTCAAGTTTATAGTATATGTAACTTGAGTGTGTTCAGATCTGCTCCAAAGCTTTTATCTTCAAAGACTTCAGTTAATGATTAGAATTACATTCCATTATGTGGGCTTTTTAGCTTTAAAAATGGATTGCTTTTTGTGTGGTTCAGTTAAAAACCTGTTTTTTATATGCTTTATATTCAGGAGAGATTGTGAATCTATAAAGTTGTTGATATAATTCACTTAGACTGTTTATGATAACAAATTGAATAATGCTTTCTAATAAGCTAATAATATTAGGTGAAGCATATTTTTGGTGAATTTTAAAATAACAGATTAAAAAAAGGAATGTCTTGATAAGGTTGGCACACTTGAACGGGAGATTTAAATGGGTTTTTGTCTGGGAACTTCATTATCTTTTTAAACCAACTTTCTAAATTCCAATTCAATCTATGAGTTAGCCTTGTTTTGAATTTGATCAGCCAGGAGGTTGTTTTAGGATTTGATCTGTGAGTTAGTTGCATGTACCCTGACTTAGATCAACCCAGAGGTTGTTTCAGGGTTCAATCTGTGAGTTAGTCATGCCCTAACCTAGTTCATCCCAGAGGTTGTTTCAGGGTTCAATCTGTGAGTTAGTCATGCCCTGACTTAGATCAGCCCAGAGGTTGTTTCAGGGTTTGATCTGTGAGTTAGCCGTGCCCTGACTTTGATCAGCCCAGAGGTTGTTTCAGGGTTTGATCTGTGAGTTAGCTGTGCCCTGACTTAGATCAGCCCAGAGGTTGTTTCAGGGTTCTATCTTTGAGTTAGCCATGCCCTGACTTAGATCAGCCCAGAGGTTGTTTCAGGGTTCAATCTGTGGGTTAGCCATGCATGCATGACTTAATGGATTGAAGGTTGTTTTGAGTCGATAGTGAACTTACACTTTTTTGTTTTTATTTATTTCAGAATGAGGTTAAATATGGTTATAGCCCAACAGTCATAGACTTGACAGCAGAAACACCCCCTCCTCCTACCATGGCTCACCAACCCCTTCGTCACATGCCGCACCATCAACATCCTCATTCATCAGCATTTCATCGTGTCACTGGGCAACCATATGACAGCCATGGGTACATCTGATATTTAATTATTTAAATATACCACATGAAATATTTAACTAAAGACCTTGGTAGATCAGAGATGGAATAGAATATTGAATATTTTTATTTTTGAATGATCAGCATCTTACAGCTAGTATATGATTTAACTTATTTATAACGTGACTCTTTCTACTTCAAGTTCATGATCTCGTTCTTTTATTTCAGGCCTGTACGAGGATGTCCATATCTGCATGCACAGACATCAAGAGAACCACACCACCATTCACATTACAGATCAATCCACCGTGTCTCGAATCCGTCATACTGTCCATCAATGTCATCAACGGTGCCTCTACAGCACCCTCCAGCACCTGCAACACCTCTTATACTTGATTCTGATCAAATACCTAACCATGTTCGAACAGTCCCTATTACGAGTTTTCCAAATAGATTGATAGTTAATAGTGTGCCGATGGCCACGCCTACTTATGTGCAGCCCCAACCAAGTGAGGTATGAATTATAATAATTTAAAATTTGATTTATCAATTTTTAGTAAAATACACAGGTGATTATCGAAAATCTTGCGTGCTGATTGGTTGAGAAACTCACACTATCACACGGTAATCACCTCAAGCAATAATCTAAAATGGCGGCCAGCCGCTTTGTTGCTGTTATCTTCTTTTTTTTCCTTTTTTTCAAAAGAATCACTTGTGTATTTATACTAAGACAATTATTTGCCTCAGCCTCAGTGAATATCGGAGAATAATTACCTCTCCGCTCGAAGACTCGCGTCCTGGTAAATATTCTCCGATATTCACTTCACCCTAGTATGCAAATATCAATTAAAAGAAATTTTCAAATGCACATTACAATAAGTCTAAAAATGAATAAAAGCATGAATGATTTATAAAAAAATAAATTCAAAAATAAAAGACTAAGCAAGTCTTCGAGCGGCAATATAAATATTCCCTGATATTCATTGAGCCTGAAGTGAATAATTGTTTTAGTGTTTTTAATGCAAGTGAATTTAATAAATAATGGAGAGAGAGGTTTTTTGTGTTCTATTTATCTCTGCAAGCGGCACAAAGCAGCAAACGAGTGTGTGCTCGTTATATTCTCCTGTAGGTGAACATAGCAGCATAAGACGTAATTGTGACCGATGAGCATGATGGATTTATATCATATTCACTTGTGTAAACATACTAATATGCAATATTGGAAATGCTTAACGTAACTTAAACTAGAAAATAAAGTTATCTATCTGGTTGATATTTCAGAATCCAGATTTGGATGTTAACGCCAGCAACCATCAACACTATCATCATCATTACCACCACCACCACCACCATCACCATCATTTCGTCCAACCTCCGTATCAAGTTCCACAGGCAGCCCAACCTCAGCCTTACCATCCTCATCCTTTCCCTTCATCTCAGATGGTAGGTTTTGTTTATTGTGTTATAAGCTATATTTACTCCCCTATGGGGCTGGCTCTTCGCATGATGAGGGAGGATGATACAGCACACAGAGAAAACGGTCCTTTGTCACGTGCATCGTGGCAAGGAAGACAACAGTTAACACAGTTAAAGCAAACTCAACTCACATATGCTGTTTATGAATCATGAATCGAACTCATAACCCCAGTTTTGAAGTAACTCGGTGGTAAGAAGCAGCACCTTAGCAGAACGTGCCACCTATGCTATGCTTGTGAAACAGCTTTGTTAGTAGAGTTTTTATGTTTAGGAATCCATGAGTTTAAAGCAAGTGTCTTTTACTGCAATTTTTAATATTACACGAACTGAGTAGTTCTGAGTTTGCCAGTTGAAATTATTGTTTTTTTCACTGCCGCAGTCGAAAATATAAAGAGTACTAACTGATTATTTCAACAGCAGGGGAAAAAACACATTTCAGTGTACAGCTTGAAACTGCCAAGTGCACTTAATATTGTAAACTGCTAAAATGACATCACTATCCTTTGTTTTAATTAGCATCATAGACATTATCGAAGATGGCAGAGCAATCCTGAATGGTCACAATCAATGAACCACCATCAACAGCCGCCTACAGTACACTCTGCTAGAGTCCAGACGTACCCAGATTTATTATACCATCTATTGTCTGTCATGTCAATGCAGCCTGTGCCGACAACACACCCAACGCCGCAGCCTGCAGTATGGGAGGAGGCTTACCAACAGGAGAATTATGAGGTAGGGAAAAACTCCCACACCTCCCCCCCCCCATGGGGGACAAATGGGAAATACCTAACTGCCTTTCAACCCCACTAGGGGACAAAATGGTTTCATTTGTTGTGTAATTTAAAATACCGCTGACTGTAAATTATTCCATTCTCTTGGGAGGGATAAACCTCTTTACCTTGGGAGTAATGTCTTCCCTTTTCACATCACTTGTCATTTTTTGAAAATAAGATTCTTTGCTTGAGTTGTATCCATATTCATGTGTCTTCTCATGCACAATCACTACACAAAGAAATGATACTCTAGGGAATGACGTGTGGTCTGAAATGGGAAAACAATATGCCAAAGCTAGAGATCTGTTGCATTGATCGATTCATTAAATTGTTTTATGTATATACATTCAGACTTTGTTGAATCTTGCTGAACAAATTGGAGAAGCAAAACCCAAAGGCTTAACAAGAGCAGAAATAGACCAATTACAAACATTCCGTGTTACAGCGGAATCAAAGAAGCAAAGTGATGATGGACGATGTGTTGTGTGCTTGGCGGATTTTGATGAGAAACAGCTTATAAGAAAACTGCCCTGTTCTCATGACTACCATACGAGATGTATCGATAAATGGCTAAAAGTAAGTTAATTTATTAAGGGCTGACAACTGTCCCGGATAAACCAGGAGTCTCCAGATTTTGGACCGTATCTCCTGGTCTCCAGATTAGAGTCTCAAATCTCCCGGATAATCGCCGAAGCTCACCATTTCTTGTGAGACTCGACTTTTACAACCATAGGATTCCAATTATTTTGTGTTGTTTGTGTTATTTTACATCGCTTACGAAATCAAAACATTCCAAATAACCTGTTATTGCAAGCATCCCATTGTAACTATAAGCAATAATCTGATTGGTATAAAGAAATAGACCAATCACATCAAATGTTACAAAGTGAATGACGTCTTTTTGTGCCTTTTTTCCCGCTGTGACGTCATGTCCATTCCCTATCAATTCTCCAGATCTGAATATCTTGGGGGTTGACAGCCCTGTTTATAAATATTATGAATATTTTAGTGGCTGATCACTCACTACCTTAAAATGAAATATTCTATGCTTATGACTCTGAAGTTGATTTTTATGGAGTCAGGAAAACCAGAGAACCTGGGGGAAAAACCTCATGGAACTGGAGAACATGTTGAACAAACTAAACTCACATGTTGGGAACTCAGAACTCGACTTGAGAGGATGTTATTAGGAGAATAGAACAAAATGGTATCTCTAATACTTTTGGACTAGCCAGCTCTTTGTTTGAATGAAAATTAAAACATTATGTAAAATGTTTTAAAGTAAGGAATAGAGAAAAAAATTTTTTGCTGAAGGTTGAAAAAAATCTGTTTCCTAGACGTTATTAATACTTTTTTTCTCTTGACAACAGTCAAACAGAACTTGTCCAATCTGTCGTACCGAAGTCAAAGTTGGTGTCAAACAAACTGGTAAATAAGAGATGGAATTACTGAAGGAAGAGCAAAGATCAAAACAGGAGATATAAACAGATAGGTGTTTGAGCCAAGATAATGGAATCTAAAACAGTCGTATTAAACACACCTTGTCATTAATATTGCAAATTTAAAGCTCTTGCAATAATTGGTTGTAAATGTCTGAGGAAATTGTGGATTGACCACCTCACGTTTCTTAAATCAGAAAAGTAACACTCGTTATAACTCTAAAAGGAAATGGAACCTTTAGGTTGATCAATTCTTTATTTAACGGCATATTGTCCAGGTAAACATAAGGTCCAAAAACCCAACATTAATCAAATCAGAAATGATTTACCATTGAATATGAGGGAGATTGATGATTATCAACTGTCTCATTGTAAATAATATGTAAAGTTTTTGTCATAAAATTGTCGTCATACATTTAAAGGTTTTTTAATGTACATCTAACAAAAAACTACATTAATGATTATAGAATCTTGAAATCAACAGTAAAAGTAAATATAATCGAATAAACAAATATGAAACGTTATTTCTATGGGCATCGAGTATGTACATAATGTTTACGTTGTACTAAACCTTACAAAAGAATGTTATAGGATATTTTTATGGGAATCAAATAATTATTCTTTCTGCATTTTGAGTGATTTTTGCTTCACCGGTAGCTGTATATGATAGTAAGTTTACTTTGCACATGAAATTAACCAATATACCCTTTTCGAGTTCCAAATTACCGCTGTGTTTCTTGATTACAGACTCATTTACTCAGGTTTAGCCTCAATTTTGTGAAGAATATTCACGTTTTCTAGTCAAGGTCCGTCAAGTTCCAAAGTGTTTGTATTGTTGAAGTTGTGCATTCTTTACTTTACCGTTGGTATTTGCAAGTAATTAGACACTGATTCGAAGCCTGAGTAAATGAGTCTGTAATCGAGAAAGACAGCAGTATTTTGGAACCCGAAACTGGACTATTCTTACTAACCATTCAAATGGTTCTTAGAATGTTTTTAGTCAAGCCATGGGACATAAGTGACTAACAGTCAAAGTAAAACAAAATAAAACAATGGAATTAGCATCTACTAGTAATGTAGTATGCTTACTCTTTTTTCATAGGCCAAGTAAAATCACTCCAATCTAGACATTAATAGAAACAAATTCTATTGTTTTCATTTGACAGTGACTAAATTTATTCATAGAAGACATAAATTTGATCTAAATCGATTCCAATCTGATTTTCTCCCAGCAGTTTTCAATTGAAATTTGTTTTACGCTTCCAATAATGAGTCATTAAAGACTTTGCCCGATCTTGTGATGGCAGCCATGAACAGAGCCACAACGGTAGCTTAGAATAGAGCAGATTCAATTGTTCCTGCCTTCTGTCATGGTTACGATCATGATGGAGCCAATCTTATAACTAGTCTTGTATTGATGGCAACTTGCAATACTAAAAATTTTCAGAAGTTTTACAAATTTCTTTCCCTGCTAGCAGAGCCTGTTTTCCTTTTGTTTCGGTGGAGTGAGAAAAATAGACTGCCGATGTAGGACGTTATACTTGTCAAGCCTGTGTGGTGTAACTTAGCAACGCTGTCATGATTTTGACAGCCGCTCGTCAAACAACGTTTGGCGCCAGGGTGTGTTACATTTGCTCATGCGTACTACATGTGCCTGGTTAAAAACCAGTTTTAAAACTGGTTTTGTTCATCCACGATTGTGGACGGCAGTGTATTGTTAAAGGAAAGGCTCTACATTGGCAGAGTCTCCCTCCTCCCCGCCTAAAAGAAGGGAGATAAAGAGGAGAGAGACTGCTAGCAGGGAACAAATTTCTGTACAATTATCAACAAAGCATAGTTCTACGAGTGAAGTAAAAAATTATATTTAGACTCAACCATCAAGTGACAAGTAAAATGGACATTTTGCTAATGCAATATTATCCTAATATAAATTTATTTTATTGGAATGAACTTAAAAGAATTCCAAGTTTAGAACAAAATTTCCAGGAATTTCTTTGGTAGGGAGAAATATATATTCCAATGTTTAATAACAATTATTGTATCTTTACAGCTACTATTCGATAAAATAAAATTTATTCTTCAGCTGTTTGTTGGCCTGTTTTGTACTTGGAAATTCTAGAATGATTGAAAAAGTTTCCTTTGCAGGTTACTATAAATAGTGCTGGTAAATTAACCTCCAAATTCGACCAGAAACAACCTCTGGGCTGATCAGTCTGTGCATGGCTGACTCACACATCAAATTAGAATTTAGTTAGGTGTTGCAGAGGGAAGAAAACTTAAATAATCAAGGGAAAGACCTAATAAACTTTACCCACATGATGACAAGTCCAGAATTGGAATCAAAGAGGCGAGTGTACTGCTATTACGTACATCACTCTTCATTTTCCACAAATACAAGTATTAAACCAGTGATGATATAGTCTCCCCCACAGCCGCTTTCAGTGTCGTCACGCAACACTTTCTCTGTGGGGGAGACTAGTGATGATATGATACTTTATGAAAATGTGAATCTAGATATTTTTTATTCAATGGTTCCAGAAAATGCATGCATTTTTACAAGTTCATTAAAAAGTAAAAATTTCTTTTTCAAAGATTAAAAGAGATTTCTAAAAAGGAATCATCATGAAATTCAAATATGGTTAAAAATTTTCAACACAAATAATTTACATTAGAGAATTAGTCCTGCAAATCAATTCTGCTTAGAAAAAGTAAATCAACTTGCAGTAAAATTGCTGTATGAAGAATCCAAATTTTGTTTCTATATTTAGGTCCCTCTTCCCTTATTGCAGTGGGGGAGGTGCCAATTTTTACACATGCCTGGGGAGCTAGGGGGGTCTAAAAATGAAATTCAATGTCCCCTATGAGATTTTTGAACAGACATTCATTAGATCGACTATTGCTTGATTAGGTTATATGGTCGACTCTAATTATGAATAGACCCATAAAGCTTCCAAAGGCATAATGTTCTCCCATTTCAGAACTTGTGTCATTCCTTAGGGTATGTGTAAACGATTCGAATAAAAAGAAAGAATCTTATTTTCATGAGAATGACACATGGTCTGAAATGGGAAAACAAAATGCCTAAGCTTAGAAGGTTTATTATACTGCAAAACAGTCTTTCCTTAAATCTTAATATCGTTACCAGTAAGACCATTTTGAATCTGCATTTATAACGGTAGCCCATCGTCCTCCATCAGACAGCTATCCAGGTCAAAGTCTTGGAACATTTCTTCAATGGTTATGTGCTTTGATTTAGGCTGTGTTTGTTGATCTTCCATTTTGATTTCATCTGTGTTCTGGCTACTGCTACATGGTCAAAATAAAACATGAATGAGAAAAACAAAACATGAACAAGAAAAAAAAGGATTTGGCACTGGTTTTCCACTGACAAAGTGGCCACTGAAATTCCAATTAGAATGTTAAAAGTTGATTTTTGCAAAGGGGGAAGACCTCTGACCTTCCATTTCCAGTTGGATATCAAAGAGCTTCATTGCTCCACTATGAAATTTATTTTCTCAGAGGAAAGGGTTTCTATAGTTCTTCCATCTAACATGGTGATTGGCATATCATCAATGATGCAAAAATTCAGAAGGCCAGATACAGAATGCACAGCTATGACCACATTATTATTGAAATTCCATGGACCTTCACTGGAATAAAACATTCTACACAAAATCTAGGCTCACGCTAAACAACAGAGAACTTGATACTGGAGTATAGGGGCTTTGCACAATCACTTAATGGCAGCCACAACAGGAGGCATGACAATAGAGTCATTCTCCCCTGGGAAACTGAATTATTTCTCGTGTAAATCAGATTAAACCAGATTCAATTGTTCCAACAAACCTTGTTGATGATGTTGAGAACAGGTCATCTTTGGTATCTGAGTTGGTGTCATAAGAATGCAGACGTCTGCGCCAATTTTTGACCTGCCCAACCCAAGACCTGGTGCTGCACTGCTGGAACTTGTCTGGAGTCCAGGGATCTTCTTTAGAACGATTTTCTCTGCAATTCAAGAATCAAGTAAATTTACTAATGACATCATATTGTTTCTTTGCTGTACAGTTGCCAGGAAAAGACAATACATATAATAATAATAATAACTTTATTATAGTCTCAAAACTTAAAGCCGTGCACACGTATCCTACTAATTGGGAAGATGTATACAACTCAAACAAAAGATTTTATTCTCAGGAGTGACACATAGTCTGAAATGGGTAAACATTTTACCTAAGCTAAAGAGGGCTATTGCTTAAAGATAAGCTGTATAACACATAAAATTCAATCAAAAGATGTTTGTTTCACTTTACACACACAATTTATTGTCAGACTTTAGCTGCACAAACTCACTTGCAAGGTGACTCGAAATTGGGTGGGTGCAAACACTCATTTCTCAGGTCTTACCTTGGTACATTTTTGATGTAATTTCCATACGACACTGTATTTTTCCCAATTTCAATCTGTTTTTGTCGCTGTCCTAACTTGTGTGGGTCTGTTATTATAGGCCTCAAGACTTTGTTTTTTGGTTTGGATTTGTCATCAGTTGTTTCTTTGGGGGTAGGCTCACTGGTATCATATAGCATTAATCGTCGCTTGATTCTAATCAGAGAATAATAATCATTAACAGTGTCCTATTTCAAAGTCATAGGAGATAGCCATCCTAGAGGGATGCATTGTGGAAACATGGGTAACATAGCAGTAAGAACGCAGGCTTCTCACTACTACGACAAGGGCTCAATTCCCAGAATCTGTCATATGTAAGTTGAGTTTGTTGTTAATTTTCTCCCTTACTTTGAGGGTTTTTCTATAGGTTTTCTGGTTTTACCAGGGGGGGGGGGGGGGGGGGGGGTCTGGGGTAGGGTATCATTTTTGGACATTTTGTCTGGGATAGGGTTAATGATTTGGTTGTTTTTGTCTGGCGAATAGGCTATGCTTTCTGCCGGCACAAAAACATTAAATATGTTGAATAACCATTTTGGGGATATGCATGTTGGAGTTTAGTCTTGGATAGGGTATACAGTTCTTAGTTTTAGTCTGGGGTAGGGTATGTGAAATCAAAATTTTAGGGCTGGGATAGGGTCAGGGTTTTGAGGTCCTGGTGGCACACCCCTACCTAAGTTGGGGTGGTAGTACCCCCCCCCCCCCCCCCCGGGCTATTGTGTACTGCAAAAAAATTTTCATAATTCCCACATAGCATGTCATCAGATAAGAATGATTGGTATGATCATGTCAAACATCTGAACATATGACTGATGATATGGGTGAGTGTTTGTGCTGTCTGAGACAGTGACTACAATCAGAAAAAAACTCAAAACTGTTGCTGCTTTCAGACAATGTTTAATCTGTGTATGTCTTTTTCAATAGATAAATGGCACATTATCTACTTACAAGGTGACATACCTCATAGTATAGAGAAGTGAATGCAAGAATGGATAGATGGGATTAAAGGCAACGTCAGCATGTATGGAAATGTGAATTTATGAAGATAAATGGATAATGCATGGGTTGAAAGTGTACTATGAATAAATGGATGTATCATGAAATTCATCAGTCATAACAGACATCAGTTTGATCTCCTGCACTTCGCTATCATCACTTGACATGCAATAATCTTTAATGAACTGTATATCTGTTTTACTGCAGTTTTCGATATTCTGCGAACTCAGACATTTCAAAGGCTTGTTGCAAAGTTCGCTTTGACTGTCAGTCCTAAATGTAAGAGGTTCTCACTGATTATTTTTGATTGACGGCGACAAAAAAATTTAATGTGCAGCTTGTAACTGCCAAGTTCACATAATATCAAAAACCTCTAAGTTTTGCAACACAAGTGCAAGGTATAATGCATAAGAGTCTTCAATACTTATGATAATTGACTTACTTTGATGATTTTCTGTTGTTCTCTTTACATTGGACAAGCTTTTCTTCTTCTTCTTGGACAATAGTTCCCCAGTCTTTTGATGATTCTGGTGTATATCTGGAGTAAAATTAGTCATGAGTTATCTTATCGACTACTAAACATACCATGGTAGCAGCCACTACTGCATTATACAGCACTTTGAATAGCTACTTTCGTGAAGAGAAAAATCTGGTGAACCCTGGGAAACATTAAAGCCAGGAGTGAAGCAGAATGCAACTCTTCTAATATACAAAATATCTTTTTTTAAATTGGCAATTCTAAAGACAACATGCAAAGAAAAAAATTATTCAAATTTTATCAATACCTATGATGAAATTACCTCTGGGCTGATCAAACTCTTAGTACAGCTAACTCACAAATCAAATTATAATCAGCTTTTTAGGTTTTGCAGAGGGAGAGAACCCAGAGAAAATTCCTCAAATCAAGGAAGAGATCTAACTTGTGAACCTGAGTTCAGCAATTACTGTTCGGATACTCCAACCAGGACCACTTTGATAAGCTAGTATCATTAACCAATCATATTGCGACATTTAGTTCAATATTTCTTAACCAGCCAATCAGATAGTGCATTGATATTATAAGAGTGTGAGAATGTGACAATATGATTGGCTAACTTTGCTATCAGTTCAATCTCTGTCTAGTCTACTGTTATCTGATTGGTCAGATTTATTCAAATGGTCCAGGTTAGTGTGTCCACACAGTAAGTCCAAGCAAGACCCCAGAGGTGGGTGTTGAGGGGAAACATATGTTATGCTACCCTTCATTACTTTAAGACCACACATCAGTAAGAGATCTACATCTTACCTGTCAAAATTAAAACCAAGAGGTGGAAACTCTTGATTATCCAATTCCACTTTTTCATTCTTTAAATGTTTTTGGTTCCATGGTCCTTTCTTGTCACCGTTGGTTATCATTTTGTTCTTGGGAGTGTTCTCCTTTTGTCCCTTGAATCTGGGCTGCTTGTGAGATGGTGAACGTAAATCATCATTTGGAAGTGGATGTTCAGCGCTGTTGCTTCCTCGCCTTTGTTCCCTATTCAAAAGCAAATCAAAGCATTTGCAATCTATACATAGGCATATGCCTCTGAAATTGTTGTTCTGAACAATGTCATGGAAATGTTTTGATTAACATTCACCTAATTTGCCACAACAACAAATTCTGTGATTTCATACATCATTCAAAATTACTTTAAACACAAGCTTATTGCTCAAAGGACTAAAAAATCACTTCATATGATTTGGGGGATCTTTTCTGAATTTTCACCTGATTTCAAAATATTTTAAAATTCCAACCTTCCATCAAGTACATCAACAAGGAATTTTTGGAAAATTATTTTGAAATTATATTTTTTAGCCTTTCCTTGTTTACTTTCTATTTCTAGTTAATTCGTTAAAATTTTTGCAACTCATAAGTGTGCTGAATCTTTGAAAATAAAAGTGATTGGAATCAAGATTTGTTTATGTTATGATCAAACTATGTTTTATGAGTATATTCAGCTTTGGTTATTTTAAAAATCATATTTTCGGCCTTAGGTTTTAGAATAAAGGCTTTGATCCATCATGAAGAAGGTAGCGTATTCTTCAAATATGGCGCCAAAACCAAAAATATTCTCGAGTCAAAAAGATACCAAAAAAACCTACGCAACTCTTTTTGAATGGCCTAATAAACAAACCTGACTCTTTAAAATAACATAGAGCGGGAAGAATTATTAATCATGAGGACAACTTTCAAGCTTGAAGCGGGTGTTCTGGAGTACCTTTGATACGACCTCTTACGCGGTGAGCTTCTTGTCCCCGAAGAACCTTGATTTTCACCTCTGTTATTTTCTCTTTTGCTTCTAGAGTGCGCTCTAGTCTGTACTTCCATTCTTACTTTATCTATAAATGAAGTTCTTTAGCTAAAAACTAAGAGATTTAGGAGAGAAAATTGAAGATAAGAAGGGGTAATAAAGGAGTGTGGTAGAGAAACGTGTTAGAAGGACGAAGAAAATCGAAGAACTGACAACAACGAATACGAACTTTCGCGCCAAACACAATCGAGCGCGCGAAATCCTAATATGGTCATGGTAACCATATTTGGGTATTACACAGGAAAACCACGATATCATTTTTAAAATTAGTTATCTGAAAAGTCATAAGAATTTATTAACATTTATTCCTGAACATTTGTTTCTGAAAAAAGATTGTTGTTATCAGGGTTAAATTCTCAAAACAAATGTTAAAATCTAATTAGTCCGTTTCTTTGTATATATACCATATTTGGTCATATTACACAGGCAACCCACAAAATTTCACCAAGTATCACCATGAACGTTGCCATTAAAATATTAGTTATTCTTGAAATATATATTATCCAAAATGTTGCTTTTAATCTATTAAAGATTATCTTTTAACGAGGACTTAGATTTATACGATTTTATTTGAATTTTTGAAGGTTTTTCTTGCGTTTTTGAAAGTAGCCGCTGTGCCAAGGTACAGTGGTTTCAATAACTATCCCATAATACTCTCTACAGCGTGGTTTTGGTTCAAAGCTTTTTCACTCTGTTTTGTTGCGTCAAAAGCAGCAGAAAATTTCGAAATGTCTCGCTATTCACGGCCTCCTAACAGCTCACTTTACGTGAGAAACCTTCATCCAGAGACAAGGTAACTATCTATTCAAAGGAAATGCCAAAGTTTTCGTTATTTTTGTAACTTTTTTCTCGATTTGTTTTCAGGCCTGACGACCTTCGGCGAATGTTCGGCAAATATGGCCGTATAACCGACGTTTATATTCCACTGGACTACTATACCAGAGAACCCAGAGGATTTTCCTATGTACAATATCCTTTTCTTACACTTCTTTTTAACTAGTTTTGGTACTGGTAACTTTAATTAGAGCTTATTATCTTAGTTGAATTTTGGCCTCCCATCCACCATCACCAACATAGAAGATGCATAACTTAAAATAGACGAATGCTTTATAGAACTTTAACGGTTTATTTTTAAGAGAATATAGTCATAAAAGGCTTTGAAACTTTCTTTTTCTAAAACACTTTTTAAAAGAGTTTTTGTAAACTTTAATAGCAGATGTTGTGGCGAAACCGTCATGGGTGTAAAGAGCTAAGACGCCATCACTAACATAAAAGATGCATTACTTCAAATAGAGAATGCTTTAAAGAATTTTAAAGGTTTAGTTTCAAGAGAAGACAGTTTTCTTATTCTAAGACACTAAGAGTTTCAGAACTTATACAACAAAGCAGATGTTGTTTGGCTGTAAACAACTTGTGGTATAGAGAAAACTGATTTGAATTTGAAACAGCATTCCAAATATGCCTTTTCAGAGTCAGATAAATGATGATAATCATAATAATAACTTTTTATTGTGTTCTGACAAAGTAAAACTTTTCTCCAGATGCAAACAAGATGCATTGTGTCCTAGCTTGGGTACAAACAATACCATATAAAGCATGAAGAAGAAAAGAAGTTGTACTCAAGCTAGACCAGAATACACCTTGTTCGTTATCTCAGAAAAGGTCTGTGGCGCTGTCTCTCAACCAAATTCACCACATTTGGACCTAGTAATGGCAAAGATAAAGTTTTTTCATCATGTGACATTAATGATGCATTAACATCTGAATTTTGCTCTTGATAGTCAGACAGTGCAACTATCACATCATGTCTTAAAGGAAACATGTCATGTCACATCACATCTTACAGTAATCAATCCTGTTGACACACTTCAATCATTAGTCTGGCGGAGATGTTGGGAGCTACAGTTTTTAGTTATAAAATTATTATAATCTTATTTTTGATATTTTCATTTACATTTGTTGCCTTAAAGCCTAACTAAATATTGCAGTCGGCTTCTTATTATAGACTTCATACGCATAGATATACCCCAGAGAGTTGAATGTTAAAAAAGGCTTCCTTTTGTAGCAAAATATTTTCTAAATTCATGCCTGATTTTTGTATTCATTTATATGTTTATTGTACAATCTCAGGTCCTAAAACTCTATAAAAGCCAAGCCAAGTAAAAAGGGCTCTAGTCAAAGACAAAGGCAAAGATATTAGACTAAACGACCAAGCATCTTTGTTCCTCCTTGTCAAGTAGCCAAAACAAGGTCAAAGGGCATTTGCCAAGCTCTCAAGCCAATGCCAAGCGCAAAATTAAAACCTTTGGTCCTAACAAGCAAGCGAATCCAAGTTGCATGTATTTTCAAGTAAAGGTTCCTTAGAGTCTGTAAGTTGATTTTAGGCTTTGTTGTTAATAGTGAAAAAACTATATCATTAATCTTTTCAAACATTAATGATGCTTAAAAGAATATAAAAATGTTTTGCATATTCTCTTTGAAGGCTTAAACAAGCTAAAGTAAAAAGAAATTTTTTCAAGGCAAAGAAAGGCAATCAAAGTAAAAGTCTACCAAGACAAAGCGTAAAGTTTCAAAGAGCCATTCATTGCATAAGGTTACTTTTTGATTTGTGGATAAAAGCAGCAGGTCAAGGCGGTTCGGTCAAGGCAAGTCAGCGGCAAGTGTTAAGGTTTCAAGTTAATTCCAAAAAGCGGTTAAGAATTAAAAGAAAGTAGGTTCAAGGTGTTCCAGCCTGGCAAGGTTGCAATACACAAGTATACAAGGGTGTTAGAGTTCATTCCACTTAGCTTTCAAGGTAGGCGACAGAATAAACCAGAGGTTAAACCAATAAAATAAGATAAAAGCAAAGCAATTTCAAGTTATCACAGGAAAGATCAAAGTACTGATAAAGGTACCAAGCAAGGCTTTTGATTTTGATTTTAATCGGCCTGAGAGCTACACAAGATAGGCAGCATCAAAAGTTAACATAAAAGATAGAGTTCAAGAACTTGTAACAGACAAGGTTAAACGAAAGCAAAGCAACCACGTTGCCGACTAAATGATAATGATTTGGTCCAAACAAGTCCTTTGATTTAGAGGTCACCAAAGATAAAGCAAAGTGATCGTTATCCGTTGTCGTGAATGATTGCAAAGATTTAGGTATGATTAATACAAGCTTCCATGGTAATAGACACCTTAACGAGTGGTACATTTGAAGATATACGTGATGCAGAAGATGCCTTATACTTCCTGGACAGGGCCATACTGTTGGGCAGAGAGTTAGAGGTGCAGTTTGCTGAAGGGGACCGTAAAAGTAAGATCCCTCAATATACCTTTTACAGACCTTTAGAAAATATTTTAAGAATATAGATAATGAGATTAACAGTGGATTCTGCAGATTGGCTCTTCTTCCACTGGATTCCAATTGGATTTTAGAAAATAACTTTTACAGAGGGGGGAACCTGGAGAAAAACCCTCGAAGCACATGAGATAACCAGCTAGAAACTGTATTCACGTACGACACAAAGCATGGCAGGACTCAAACCTGGGTCGCATTGGTGAGACGAGCACTCTCACCGCTTTACCACCCCTGCTTCCATCAAAAAAGAAAGTCTGAACCCAACAAATGTTGTGCGACAGTTTGCCACATGTAGCCCAATGAACATCCATGGTGCATCATAATAATTGAAAACTTATCCAATTTATTACAGCACCATCTAGCATGAGGAACAAGGAGAGGAGAACTAAGGGCTCTTTTGAAGACTATAGAGATGACAGGTATTTGAGACATATTATTAGCACTCATATTTTGTAATACTAATAGCGGCATTGGGTCGGAAGCTCTTATTAACTATCATAAGATATTATAAATGTCGCATTCTCATTGGTTGAGAGCACACAGCATGTGTGCACACTTTCAGTTGCGTCATTCCTATCCAAAATAACGGTTTTTGTAATTTGTATTTTATTAAAGAAATAAAAGCTGTGCTTCGTTTAGTTGTTAAGCACTTGGGGATTGACAGAACACTGGAGAAGTATCGAGAGGCACTCGGCTACTTTACGATTTTAGCAAAACTCCTTGAATTTCTGCTTTGGTTGCTACTTGCATGGTTCTGAAATAGATCTAGTCATCCAAAATTGTTTGATATGTTTCTATATTGATCGCGCTACAACTATATGCAAAATACAATATCAACCAGATGTTAATTCCCTTTTATGAGGGGTGCTGGAAACGACTCGGAAAGTCGGCCATGTGCAAACAACATGTGGCTTACATGTAGTTAGCTGAACATACTCCTTGAAAAAAAATTTTTTGGTCCTTGAATTTTAATTTGATGCCTCAACACAAACAAACCCTGAACCATTTGATGTTCTTTGAAACTAAAAAACTACTTTAATCAATATTTACCTAACAGGCGCAGGTCAAGAAGCCGAAGCCCAAGGTATAAATATTAATTTTATGAGTTTATTAGTTTGAATTATGTTAAAAGGGTCTGAGTACACTGTATTACAAACACGTACTTTTCAATACTTTCGATGCCGAGCATGCATTTGAAAACACTCTCCAGAGCAAGTGAAGACATTTGAAAGCAGAGGCCTGTCATATTAGTGTGGACAGCAAACAGAGGCTTTGGAAAATGCCGTCGTCATTCACACTGACATTTCTGTTTTTTTCAATGAGCAGATGACAACATTGCATCATTTTCAATCATATCAGTGTTTTTCCTAAACACCATCAAATCGTTTTTCTTGTTGATGCAAAGTTTTTGTTGAGTCTTCATGTTGGCAAAAAATAGACATTTTGAAAATGCATTAGTGTGGACATGGCCAAAGCTGCTCAAATTTCATAATTGAGCAAGTTTGGCCTTTTTTTCACGTGGGTTTGTCTAACATGAATTTTCTTCTGAAATTTCTTCCAGGAGAAGATCAAGAAGCAGAAGCCCAAGGTAAAATATTTGAATAATCTGTTAAATAATGACTCTATCGAAAATCTACCTGACTTATTAGTTGTGATGTGTTAGATTGAACCTTAATGCCCTATGCACCTAAGTTCAAAATGGCGCACGGCTGGGTGAAAACGAGGCATC
This sequence comes from Actinia tenebrosa, assembly GCF_029948245.1. Lineage (NCBI taxonomy): Eukaryota > Metazoa > Cnidaria > Anthozoa > Actiniaria > Actiniidae > Actinia > Actinia tenebrosa. Next base: position 7,100,700 of record NW_028292572.1, on the reverse strand, counting down.
CAGGGGCAAATTTACAAATTACAGTATTTTCTTATGATTTGATGCTCATAAAATGCCACAGCATTAACAGGGCTTCCCTATTACTGGAGCCAAACCATACAATTTGCCGTTGTGATGAAGTAGGTTCTGGTTGACATCAATCAAGGTGTTTCCATGAAATTCCATCGGTACATGCCTTTGAAAACTTTGTATTTCTTTCAATGAAGTTATGAAAACACTTTGACTGACGTCTACCAAAACCTTATTTCGTCGTATCAAAAATTGTATGATTTCTCTCATTTGAATGGAAAGAGTTGTAAGCTTCTGAGAGCTTTGCTATTGTCACGCTTTTTTGCTTCCTGTAAATGAAACATGTAGTGGAGTCGTACCTTCTGAATGAAGGTAGTTTGATTGCGGTGAAAAAATCAAAAAATCATATTGCAACATTTAGTTCAACATGTTTAACCAGCCAATCAGATAGCACATCGATATATAAAGAGCATGAGAACATGATAATCTGATTGGCTAACAATGTTATCAGTTCAATTTCTGTTTAATTCACTTTTATCTGATTTTTCGGCTTTATTCAAGTAGTCCCGGTTAGTGTCAACACAGTAGTTATTTGTTAATTTATTAATTCATTAGGAATAGATATTAAATGTTTTGACTGTTATTTTCAGGCGCCGTGAAAGAAGCCGATCTCCAAGGTGGGACTTATGTATATTTAAGTTTTTCAAATTTAAGAGTGTTTACTATTTGGATAAGTCATGGGTTAATTTTTAATCCCCCTTCCCCCATAGAAAAAAAAAGTGCCAAAAAGGCTCCTCCCTCTCCCATAGAAAAAATTAAAAAGTCCTTAAGGCTCCCTTATTTCAAGATGGTGCCACAGTTTTTTCTGTTTTTCTCTCAAGCTTTTTTCAAGAACCTTTAGGTAAAATATACATTTATTTGTTCCAGACGTAGCAGACGCCGATCCCACTCAAGATCCCGCTCCCGTTCCCCAAGACACGATAGAGATGATCGCAGATCAAGGAGAGAGCCAAGACGTGAAAAATGCTCAAGATCCAAGTCAGGATCACGCTCTCCAACCCCTGCCAGATCTCCATCCAGATCAGCGTCAAGATCTGAATCTCCAGCAAGTGAGAGAGGCAAGGAACAAGAGGATGAACGGGAAGGACGCAGCAGAAGCCCTACCCCTGAATAGATGCACTGCCACTTTTAAGTATCTAAAGTCAAATCTTCCAAGTTAGAAGAGATGAAATGATAGAAAGTACTGACCTGGGGTTAAGATTTTTCATCCTTCATTTACTTTAGTGTGTCTCAATCTTTACTAGAGGTCTTCATATGCAGCATTTGTGTTAAGTAACTCAAGTATAAGTCTCTTATTAACCCTTCCTTCCACTATACCAGGGTTAAGATTTTTCACCCTTCATATACTTTAGAATGACTCGATCTTTACTAGAGGTCTGCATATGCAGCATTTGTGTTAACTCAAGCATAAGTCTGTTATTAACCCTTCCTTCCACTATACTAGAACAGTAGCCAGAAGGAGTGCGAAGGGCAGGACATAGATCTTAGGGTGTTGACATATAGATAGAAATTATTTAGGATGGCCCTAATTTTTTGTTTTCTTCACGAGTTCTTTTTTAGATGGGAGCCAAGACTTCTTAGACAAACGTGCATTGTTTTTTATTTTCTTTAATAGGATCAGCTTATACCTGTGCTAGAGTGTATACCTTATATCCTTAAAAAAACTTGAGTAACAATTGTACAAATTAGTGCAAAGTTACATGCATTATTACATTTTGATGTACAACTATCGATGCATAAACTTAACCAAGCATGATTCAATATGGTTTACTTAACTTGCTAATTTGTGCAAATTTGTACAATATCTTACAACGTTTTCAAGGATGTTAGTATGCAGTCTACCATAATATTATTTAACGTTAACATTACCAAGGTTTAATATTAACAGTATTGTCATTCATAAAGGAACCAAGGAACATAGCCTTATACTCTTGTAGTAACCATGATATTGAATAACTGATGTTGATTTTTTTAGTTTCATTACCCTATTTGAATCCATGTAATAAACGTTTATTATAAAAATGCCCTTGACTCACTGTTAACAGCTGTAAGTAGGGAAGTTTTTCTGCTGGCCTCTTAAGGCCGGATTACGTAAGTCAAGCCTACGACTCGCCTACGACAGACGCAAGTGCGTTGTATATGATAGTTGTAGGCGAAAATCGTACCGTCTAAACCGGCCTTTACACAGCTGCTATTGGTATCATCATGCAGTGAGCATTGCATGACGGCACTAATAGCAGCTACTTAGGAGACTAGTTCTCCTTAATCTAAACTTTGGAATTCCTGAGGCTGTCTCACTCCAGTGCTTCTCATTCGTAGGTTTAAACACTGAAGCGACAGGAACCCAGGGTTCTGGTACTTCCTAAGTTGTTATTGGTTTGGAAATGACGTATTAATTTCAACCAATAATTAGTAATTGCCAAGTCTAAATTGGGGGGTAGGGGTAAGGAAGAAATGCAAAGCACTTGTGACAAAAGCTCGTCCATGGTTTTGATTTTTGCCTCTTCAAAAATTTAATCCAAGTCAATTTAGATCACCCTCGAGGCTGTTTATAATAGTCCCTTTCACAGTTCCCTGCGCCATCTTGAAAGCAAGCCATGCCTTTGCATCGAAGCGAGACGAATGGTGAGCTTGCAATGAAAGAGACCTTTTTTAACACCTTGTACAATTATTCACATCTCTATCATTGCAAGCTCACCGTTCATCCATGAAAAGGTACGACTACCTTTCAAGATGGCACAGGAAGGAACTATGAAGGGGACTATTGAGGTTTTGTTTGCTTGACGCCAGTACTGCCATACCTTTCCAAGACATTACAAGAGCAAAATAGAATACAAAGCCTTAAAACTTGACAGTTTTATTGACCATAAAATTTTACAGCACTTTCTGCCTTGAAATGAAAACTCTACAGACATTGAATTGACACTAGTGCGAGGGGAACTAAGAACACGGGTATGTTACAATCTCGTTTTCTTATTGGCTAGCAATATTCTTTACCCTTTAGATTCCAAACAATATAACTGTGAAGCTTTAGTGATACTAAATAGTGCAGTTTTATGCAAATTCTGTTGTTTAATTAGCACTATTTTGTACTATTTAGTAATTTAAGTTTCACGGTTATATTGTTTGCACTCGAGTAGTAAAATGAGTCCTATGCTGCAAGGCCTTAGGGGCAAACAATTGGACTTTGACACCCTGTGGACTTCATGTGCAAGAGCCCATTCAGTTGTACCTCTTCAGCTACTGAGTGATCTCCAAACAAGCCTAATTCCTTATATATTGATTTTCATACATCAAACAACCATGACAGCGACGTATGTATTGGAGCGCTTCAAATACATTGGATCTCGACAACCTTGATTCCTGACACAGTCAAGATGATTGGTCATTTCCTGTGAGGTCTTTCTTGAGTACTGGTTCTTACTCTGGTTCCAACTTGGGACACTCCTTTGCCTGTGTACAAAGATTATTATCAAAAGTCAAGCTACACAACATTTAGCATGCATAATAAAATGATTTTCCTCGGATCATGAAACAGTTAAGCAGTTTAGGGCCATTACAGAGGCAAATGAGCAGCAAAGGAAAGAGCAGTTAGGAGGTTTGGGAGCACACATCCTGGAAAATATTGAAATTGAGAGTGATCTCCTTTAAGGGGAATTTGTGATATTTTAGGAGCTATAGTGGCTATGATTCTGCAGATAGTGTATGATAGTCAGATATGCACAATCAAAACAATGGGGATAATTAATAGATAATTACTGAGGCACGCAGCATTCGCTGCATTATACCTACGAATGCTGCGTGCCTCAGTAATTATCTAGTATAATTATTGATCTTGTCAAAATCCAATTGTTTTCTTTCTAGCTTGTTTATCATAGAAACAAAGCCAATAATGACTGAACTAAATATGTCTGATTTTCCTCTGCATTTGTTGGGATAATGCAGACTGAAAACAATGGATTTTGATAAGATCAGTAATTATGATTTGCTAACCTCTAGTTAAGTCTACTAACTATTTCAAAGGCAGAAGAAAATCACTTTACAAAATCTAATTAGAGTAGTACCAAGCCACTAAAGTATTTTTGCCTTATCATTAGACATGTATTTCGACCATAATTGGAACTTACAAATGGTGGTCTTTGTGTGACTAATATAAGTTTAGCTGTCTGGCCTTTAAATATGTATGGGGTCAAGTATAAAGAAGGATGGTAGGGGAGAAAAATTTGTTTCTAAGTATGTTGTTTTTTTTAAAAAAAATTGTATTTTCCTCTCTTTCCTATTCTTTCATTTTTCATTTATTTTCCACTTTTTCTTTAGTCTTCTTTCTCTCCTTTTTCTCTCTGTAGCCTCGTTCTTTTTTTGAATTCTTTCTTTCCTGCTTTTCTCTTACTTTTGCTTACATTTTTATTCTTCCTTTCATTTTTTTCTTTCCTTCTACCTTCTTGAAACAACAATCGTGTACCAAAAATTCTACATATTTCAACCACAGGCAACAACATCCCATTGCACATGCTTCGAAGACTTACCAAAAATACTTCCTAAACAAGGAAGAGTGTTTCACAGGAAAAAGTGAAAAACTGGAAAGAAATGGTAAAAAACTAGATATAAAAAGATGTTTAGAAGGGTTTAGGTGAAAAAACTGTTTAGCTTGAGAATTATTAGTTTGTAAATTGTATTGAACATTGGCCTTGTTAAGTTATTATGTGAGTGCAAGATTTATATTAGGTGATGTACTTAGTGCTAAAAATTCTAAATTATTTTTTATAAATTTAATCTTCATTATCATTTTTACCATCATTACAATTATCAGTACCATCATCATTATTGCCACCACCATTATCATCACAACCATCATTATTTTTACCACTGCCATTAGTATTACAACAATAATTACCACCACCACCACCACCACCACCATCATCACGATTATGACCATCATCACCACCATTATCAACATTATTATCACTAAAACCATCATTATCATCAACATCACCATCATCATTACCACCATTATCACCATTGACAAAACCATCATTGTCATCAACATCATCATCACCAAAACCATTTTCATCACCATCATCATCACCTCCATTATCACCATCACCATTACCAAAATCATCATTATCATCAACATCACCATCATCATCACCACCATCCTTATCATCACCATCACCATTTCCAAAATCATCATCATCATCAACACCACCATCATCATGATACCCTATTATAATGATGACCATCCTGAATCATCATCAAGTATTGTAACATCAAGGTATGAGATTTAAATTTTGTATATTAGTCCAGAATTAAAACCCAATTATACTGTTTCAGAATTATCCAAGATTTTCCAAAAAAATCAACTTTTAATTAACAGCTTTTACATTTTAATTGATTAATGAATTAAGATTTTAGATCAGTTTATTGATTATGTTATTATTATTACTTGATATGTCACATTGATTTCTAATAATGTTAAGCCTTTTTCCATTCTCGTATATTTCATATATCTTTACATGTACATATAAATCTGCAGTTTTAAATGTGGGGAAACATGGTACTTGTGGGGTCTGACAGTGTTGTGGCATCTCATGATATAGTTTAAGGTAAGTTGGTCTGTTTTAAAGAGATAATAAGGATAGCATCTTACCATCGGTCCTGTGCCCTCGTAGCATCTTTGTGGAATCCCTGTCAGATGACTGGACCATTAGCTGTGTTGCTATATATGACTGCAATAAGGATGTGAATCAAATGAAAATCATAAAAAGGATGTTAATGAGTTACTCATAATTCCAATTTCTATATTGCTGCATGAGAATGGTAAGACAATCGGTGCTAATGAACTGAACAAAAAAATAAGGAATTCTGGTAGACTAGTGGTAAAACATGGGGCTTTGTGCCACAGGAAAAAAACCCGGATTCCCAAATTGGGAATTGTTGGAAATTGCCTTGAATTCCCAATTCGAACACCAACGTTGGGATTTATTGTTGGGAATTTCCTTCTTATACCCAATAGAAAAACAAAATTCCCAACAAACTAACATTGGGAATCAATGCCACGTTCCCACTTTTGTTCTCTCTGGGAATTGGATGGGAATTCGTTGGGAATTCAAAGAAATTCCCAACAAATTCCCAATTTGGGAATCCGAAACAGGCAGACACGAAAAGGCAGCCACGACCGAAGGCACAACAACAGACTGTTAAAATTCACACCTGGGAAACTGAATTCTTTTTCATGTAAATCAGATTAGTCCAAATTCTATTGTTCCTGCCTCCTTTCATGGCTGCCATCATGTGAGGGTGCAAAGCCTCTATAATGCTAATGGTTTGTTTTGGGTACAGTTAAGCTTTGTTACCTGAATCTGATCCATCACATCATCCCTCATTTCTTCGGCCATCCTGTATCTGTAAGATTAAAGTGCAACAATACTTTCAGTACTGCTTCTGCATAAAGTAAATGGTTAATTGGTTAAACATTTCTTGATTTGAGTGATGTGTCTCTAAGTTATCCAATATGTTAAATGATGGTGACGTCAGGTAAGGTATTTGAGTGTTTTTGTTGTAACTAGTAATACCAAATGCTGGCCATTTTGAAAATACAAATTTAAAATAGCTTTCATGTACACCATGAGTAAATAATGAGGCTTTTTGAATACTGTTTCTATGAACCAGTTGGTGTACCATTGCCCCAAATACATTATCACATTAGTACATGGAACTCAACTTACACATCATGGTCAGAACTGTTGTACATCAGGGCATTCTGGAACATCAACATCATGTCTCTCTGGAACTCGCTAGTTGTTCTAATGGTCTGGAAATCATATTTTATCATCAAAACATATTATGAACAGGGTTTAAAATAATGGTCAGTCAATGGACAATGTTTGGCCAGAATTAAACTTTTCTAGTCAAATTTTTGCCTTGCTGGTAATTTTGACCAGTAACATTGGGCCAGGAATGAGGTATGACCGAGCTAAAATTACTTTGGCCTGTCATCATGACTGGCAACTTAAAGGTTAATATTTTAAGCCCTGATGAATGCCACTGCATTCTGTGTTTGGTTTAAAGTCTAAACTGAAGGTAGTATGCAGATTGGGGTGTAAATTTTTGAAGAGTTAGGGGTAGCATGCCCTGCTAATGATATAGAGTTGAGTTTAATGTGTTGTTCTCTCCCTTGCCACAAGGGTTTATCTACAGGGCCCAGGTGTATGAAGCCTGGATAGCGCTATCCGGCGTATAAATCCTTATCCAGTAGATAAGTCAATGCTATTATCCAATAAATTTATCCACTGGATAAGATTCCAGGCTTCGTACAACTTGGCCAAGGTTCTCCAGTTTTCCTCCTATGAAAAATCAACATATGAGTCCTCTAGTGTGTGTGGAGCAAACCTCACAGAAGAGCTTCTTACTGGGTCCGAGTGATGAGTGTAAATATAAGTTAATGTAGAAACAAGAGCAGCACAGTGATAATCTAGATCCTAATTAAACATAACTTACTCCATTCTCTATATTTTTCTTGATGGTGGTCAAGTCCATTGGTCTGTAAAGAAAGAAACCATATAAACATAGCTCACACATGCATACATATGTATCTTTAAGTCTGTCATTACAGCGCTTCTCAATCACGCGAGAAATCGTGAAAATGTTTTTCAAGACATAATAGAGTTTTGGTAGACGCCAATCAAAGTGTTTCCAAGCATTGTCGGAAAACACAAAGCTTTTAAGGGCACGTGCCTATGGAATGTCATCGAAATGCATTGCTTGATGTCCACCAAAACCTTTGTCCTGATGGCAAATTGTACGATTTCACACATGTGATTGAGAAGCGCCCCTCCCATTCCAATCTCTTTGCATTACATTCCGTGTCATGACAAAGATTTTATTGTAAGTTATGACACTTCATTAATTATTACCTGAACACAATGTTGTGGTAGCCAGGAGCTTCATCATCAGTGACGGCATGAAGAAACACATTTGCATACCTTAATAATAATCAACAAAAATTCAAAAAATTTTTTAGCAGTCTTCACTACTGTCTTGCAATACTAAGAGAGTATGACTACAGTAAGAGAACCAACTCACTTGTGGTTTGCGGCAGCACGCCACACTAACATGATGGATTTCTTCCATGTTTTTTGTGCTTGGATTGACTCTGTGTCCATGTCACTAAGAAAACGATGAAAAAACAAGTTAGGGACGATGTTGATGATGATGCAATTTGTAATGATATTGATGATGATGATGGTGGTGGTGATGGTGGTGGTGATGAAGGTGATGATGGTGGTGGTGATGATGGTGGTGAGGATGATGGTGGTGATGATGGTGATGGTGATGATATGGATGGTGGTGATGATGATGATGGTGGTGGTGGTGATGCAAGTGTTGATGATGAGGATGCAGTTGATGATTATGGTGGTGTTCATAATGGTTATGATGATGCTGGTGATGATGATGGTGGTGGTGGTGATGCAGGTGTTGATGATGAGGATGCAGTTGATGATTATGGTGGTGTTCATAATGGTTATGATGATGCTGGTGATGATGATGGTGGTGGTGGTAATGCAAGTGATGATGATGATGACGATGAATGAATTCTCTCACAATTTCAAAGCCAATATATACCACACATCAATATCATACCCATACCCTTGAGAAGTCTGTGAAGCTGGACTGGCTGGTACAGACTCTGATCCCACAGTACTTGATCTATCAAGGTATGATTCCTCTTTAGAGCGATCACCAGATTCAGAGTAGCCATCATCTATGCTCTCTTGTTCTTCTTCTTCTTCGCTGTCGTCTTTCTTTTCACTTATGGTTGATTCCATGTCTTCATCTTCTTCATCTTTTTCACTTGCTTTTTCTGATTCTACTTCAATTGTTTCAGACTTGGTATCCTAGAAGAGTGTTTAAAATGTAATGAAAATTACAAAGAAAGGAAGGAATGAATAAATGAAGAAGGAAAGGAAGGAAGGAAGGAAGAAAGAAAGAAAGAGAAGAGAAGAGAAAGAAACAAGAAAGAGAGAAAGAAGAAGAAAGCGAAAGAAGAAAGAGAGCAAGAAAGCCCCCTCCGTGGAGCCGGCCCTCACCGGAAGAAAGAAAGATGTAAAGAATCAAGGAAGAAACAAAGGAAAAAAAGAACTGAGATGATGATCAATACACCTAAAAGAAATTAGTTAAAATGCGAATGGAATGAAAAGCTAAGAAAATAGTTGAAAATAAAGAATGAAAAAGAGAAGAGAAAAAATCAGAGCAAAATGAAGAAAAAGGAAAAGGATGTGAAAGAAAAGATGGAAATATGGGAATGGAATGGAATTAAAAGAGTAAAAAGAAAAAAGGGACCCATTTTTAATTTACTGTTAACTGATACCTCTTCTTTTTCTTCTTCCATTTCTGTTTCATTGTCCTAAAATAATATTAAAATAATAAAAGAAAGAAAAAAATATGTGAATCAATAATCTGTAATAATTATTCAAGTTAATAAAATGAAAAAAGTGACATTTAAGGGCAGTATGGGTGGCGTACGCTGCTAATGCGTCATTTTTCACTGCTGTGAGTCCAACAGGTTGGGTCGCTGGTTTGAGCCCTGTTGTCACCACGTGAGAAATTAAGTTTGTTGACCTGTTGTTTTCTCCTATTCTACGAGGGTTTTCTCCAGGTTCTCCGGTTTCCTCACTCTGTTAAAAATCAACATGTGAGTTGAGCACTGTGTGCATAGAACATTGTATGTAGTGGTAGTGTGTGTGAGTGAAAAGTGTCCCCAATTAGAGCGGAAGTGCTAGTGTTTACATTCATAATTATAATGAATTGCCTGTATTACAGATATCATGTACAGATAATTTGAAAACTTACTGTGGATGTTACAGATTTGGAGCGACGCTGACTTCTTCGTCCTCTTGGACGTCCTAAATTAGAATTAGTTTAAAACCATTATCTAGCTCAAGAGAAAGTTGCCCAATCTTTTACTGCCATTTGCATTGCTACGCGGCCACCCCAGACAAAAATCTCAACATGCACTTTGCAATCAACTGCCGTCAATCAAACATGTTGACTTCATTTACATGCATGTGTGATTCAAAAGGTGCCAAAACTTTGGTCAATTATTTACAAGTATTATGAGCCACACTCACTGGGCCTATCCGGGCCGATCCAAATGCGTGTAAATGACGTCAACGTGTTTGAATGACAGCAGTCGATTGCAAAGTGCACATTGCGATTTTTGTCTGGGGTGCCACTTAGCCATGCAAATGGTGGTAAAGTAGCGAAGGAACTGTAATATATAAGTCTTCCAAAAAATGTTTCTCTATAGATTTTCTCTGCACTAATCAAACTCAAAATTCTCCTAAAGAGCACCATAAGTTAGTTATATAGAATCATATTATACCTGGTCTTCCTGGTTTAGGTGCCCTGGTTCGTCCTGTCACTCTTGGCGATGGCTGTGGGGTGTCTACTATCTCAATCTTAATTTCAGGCTGTAGGGTGTGGTCTGCACCTCCTCCCGTCACAGATATATCTTCTGTTTCCTCTTTTGTAGTAATGTCTTCGATATCTTTTTTATCAGTTTGCGGTGGAGCAGGTTCTACTATTTTTACCAACGGTTCAGGTATGATTTCCTGGACAATAATATAAAGATTTCCACATCACTTCTATTGTACAACCAAACAACTAAGGTCATCAAGACTAACCTTCTTCTCAGCGGGCGGAGTCATGGGTGGGGGCGTCATGGCTATTGGTGACGGGATTGTATCACTGATGGCTACCTGTAATCAGTCACAACATCATTATAGGTAATATCTACAGTACGTTTCCCTTTTTTTGGAACTACGTTATCATGTGTACACTACACCCTAATTACAACTGCTTTCATTTATTCACCACACCAATGGCACCCAGAATTCATTGCAGAGACCTTTGTCACATTTGAGTAAAGTTGACTGTTACAGTGCAAATCAAAAAACCGTGGACACCTAGAAATATTTCAAGAATGTTTCTTAACCAACCAGAAGCGTTATTGTTATCTTTTCATTATCTTGTGCCCAGGGGGGGGACTTCGGGAAAAAAGTACCAGGGATGCTTGTTGGAAATTTTCAAAAAGACCCCAAAAAGATACCGGGAGTCTTTAAAAAAGGGCGTGGCTGAATGATTTTTAACCCCTAAGTGCCTAGGATAAGCCATATCGATGCACGCTTCTCTCCTTTTCCGACACCCTAAGAGATACCAGAAAATGCTGATTTTCAAAAATTCACATTTAACACCCTAAAAGATACCAAATCGTGAATTCTTAGTGCAGTTTTTTGATTCGCACTGTAGTTGCTACTAGGATTTTTCTCTGGATTCTCCAGACAGTTTTCCTCCCTCTACAAAAAACAATGTCTAAAATTCCAATTTGGTCATGAAACAAGGTCAAGTGGCTGTGTCAGCCACTGGATATTAAGTAGGGTGTTACTCTCGTAAAACAACAAGGGCAAGTTTTTAACAACGACTTGCTAAATAAATGATCAATCCTAAAGTAATAGTAAATATGAACCACGGGCACTCACTTTAGGATTAACAGAAATAGTTGTAACTGCAACACCACTATCTTCATCTTTGCCACCTGAAATTACGTTCAAATTACAAATAATTACATTCATTACCATGAAGATGACTTCCGCTCGCAGGTTGTCAAAACGTCAGTCACCACCAACAACAGTCTTTCTCAAGACTACACTCACCCAGATGATCACATTTCACAACAAATTACATTCAAAGTTGATATTTTAGTTTATAAATTGTATATCTGGGTATAAATTGTTTTAGATTGTGTTATGGTCACCAAAAAATTCGGACATTGTTCTTGAATTTCTGTACAAATGTACTGACTCTAAATGAACTATTTACTTGGTTAATGTTTAGTTAGTTCTCAAAATACAAGTAAATAATCATTTTTCTAGCTTGATTGAAGCTTTTCCTACTGCTGTTAAGATAGCTAACTAAAGAAATCTACCTAGATTTTCTCTTTAAAGTCAGTGGATTTGTATGGAAATCCAACAACAATGTCCGAACTTCTTGGTGACCGTAACACAATCCAAGCTAGCGCCGAAAAGGTGAATTGTTATAGGAGTTTATTTTTGGGGTAAGGAGGGATGATGTGGAAAATGACATCCTTTTGTAAAGTGTTCCTTAATTATAAAAAAAAGGAATTGTTCTTACCAACAGAAATCATTCCTCTCCCTGATCCAGAGATGTCAGAACTAATAGTGATGTTACTGTCAAGAGCCTTTGAAGACAGAGGCTGAAAAAAAAAACATTACAAAACACTTGCGATCTATTGATCCCGGATAATGAAGTTTTAGAGATGAAAAATTATACCTATTTTTATCTTAAGAATATTAAAACAATAAAATTGCCCTATTTTACTATGACGTCACATCAAAACAATATATTGTTTTTAAACGCAAAGGATCATGGTCGTCAGAGGGGTTCAAATCAACACAAATTCACCAAAGATTGTTCTAAAACTGGAACAGTCCACGAAGAGAAGTAGAATAGCCAGCAAACGCTCAGAATATTTTTTAGTACATATTAACACATATTATATCTGAAAACTAGGCCATTTTAGATTAAACTGTTTTGCTAGGAGCAAATTTTGAATCTTCTATTGGATTTGGTGATTCTATCCCCCACATAAACAAGCAGTGACATCATAATGAAATAGGGCAATTGGTGCTAATTGACTGAGTAAAAGAAAGTGTGCAAGGGATTCTGACAGTCGTAGTAAGTGATGCTTTAATAAAAATTGCCTGTGGTCGTTTGTCTCATTCAGGAGCACATGACAAAAGTCTTTTAAAAAAACTTTTTTAACCTAGTTATTAAAAAAGAAGTTCCCCCATTACAGACCATGTGTCATTCCCTAGAGTATCATTTCTTTGTTTAGTGGTTGTGCATAAGAAGACACATAAATATGGATGCAACTCAACAAAGAATCTTAAGAGTCTATTCTCAAGAGAATGAATGACACATGGTCTGAAATGCGGAACTTTTTTTTTATAACGAGGTTGAACCTTTTTAAAAAAACTTTTGTCATGTGCTTCCAATTTGTGGATCCAGGGGGGGGGGGGGAGCAAAGGGGGGCTGAGGTCCCCCTTCAGTAGAAAACCAAAAAAACAAAACTGAAGAATGACATGCTTTTTTTATTGTTGTTGGTTGTGTTGACGGAAGAAACTCAATTAACCCCCCTAAACTCAATTAGCCCCCCCCTAAAACTTTGGCTGGATCCGCCCTTGGCTCCTGAATGAAACAAAGGACCACAGGCAATCTTTGTTAAACCATCACTTACTACAACTACCAGAATCCCTTGCACACTTTCGTTTACTCAGTTAATAATTAGCACCAATTGTTTTAATATTCTTACAACAAAAATAGGCAATAAAACTTGAAGGTTTGCTAAGTATTCTGGTATTCATAGTAAAATGAGGTCATCATGCAGACAGCCTTTAGACCTTTTAAGTTGTAACATATTTCCAGGTCATACTGCTCACAAAAACTGCTAAATAAAGCGAAAAAGTTTCTCATCAAAACCAGAAACTTTAAAAACTTTGGAAAACATATCCTCTTATGCAGAAGCAGAAATATTTTAAAGAACTGCCCTTCATTTTGAACCCTGAAGTTGAATACAAGTGAGACACCAATAAAAGCTCTATAATGGTGTTATGTACCTTTTCAATAAATGAGTTAGAAACAGACAAGTTGTTAAGCAAGGCGGTAGTATTGGGTGATGGCGACTGCGTAGATGATAACAGCTTCGATAGTGTTGGTGCTGTAATGGAAGGTGCTGCAGGCATCACTCTATCTCTTATGGACTCCACCTTGTGATTTTCCATAGGAGATTTTTGACCTTAAAAAAGAAATATTCAGAATTGTAACATCTAATAAATAATTAAATAAACTACTAGTTTATCCCCAACGTTTCTCAAGAATAGAGAGTTTAAGATTCTCGTTTACGGCAAATGTGAAACGTCAGTTGACCATTAAAAAATTCTTTAAAAAATTAGTGAAAAGGAATCGCAAAAATCTCTAAGTAGTAGATAAACAAAAGAATGTGTATTTGTTGGGAAGGTTTGCAAAAGGTAAAGTGAAATGTAGGGAAACGATGAAAACATGGTCATGTTTGCCGTTTGCGGGAAGGAAAAACGTGAATCTTAATCTGCCTAATGACCTAGTTGTGTTTAGCGGATCATAAGGAACCTCAAAAATGTTGTAGGCAATCTAGTTTGTCAGACTTGTAGCTGCAAAAAAATAACTACCACACAGTTGGCTTACACAGTTGGCTCAGTTAGTTGAGGATCAGTTTGTTGTGCAGTAGGTCGTGGTTCAAGTCCCAAGCTCACCAACAATCAGGGTCTTAAGAGATCTGAGGAGAAGGTGCCACCTTTACTATAAAATAATGACTAGACCTTTGCCATGGCTCCGATGATCACATAAATGACTGCTATTTCATTTAAAAAGGTCAGATTTTGGCTACACATTTATTACATTTCTAGAGACCTAAGCTCATTCAAATCCCATTTCAGTAATAGAGGCTTTGCACCATCACGTGATGGCAGCCACGACAGGAGGTATAACAATAGAGTCTTTCTTCCCTGGGAAACTGAATTCTTTCTCATGTAAATCAGATTAGACCAGATTCAATTGTTCCTGCCTCCTCTCACGGCTGCCATCACGTGATGGTGCAAAGCCTCTATACAAGCAAATGCCAATTACCATTTCTACCTCAGGACCACTCTCAGTATCATAACTAAATGCTTAAAGGGGCACTTGGCTGAAAACGCCCGATTTCGAAAGTCCAAATAATTGAAGTATTTGAGGATAATATGACTCAATTATAATTATGAAAATCAGATTAGTGAAAATTTTAGCCTGGGAGCCACTTGCTGTTGAGATATTTTGGGTTAAAAGCGAAAAGAACAATAGGGTTGAGTAAATGACGTCATTTACTCAAAATTTAGATGCTGAATAAAATTGATAATTTTCCCCCGCCACTTTTGACTGTGAAGGAAACATGTTGCTTGGATACTATCTGGGCCATATAGATAAGTTTAAGCAAGTGTCAAGTCATTTCCAATTTTCACTGATTTTCATCCAAGTGCCCCTTTAATAAATGGATTACAGTAAGTACATAGTTACCTAAAAAAGACTTGCCATCTGTAAGCTGTTTGTTTGGTGTTGCCTGGACAGTGGGTGCTGTTGACATTGAATAATCAATGTCTTTTGGCTGAGTTGTCGGCAGGGTTGGATGGACAGTATCTGTTCCCTAATAGAATAAAAAAGATCTAAATTTAATCTAACAGAGCCAAGCAAACTATATTACTGGGCTTCTTTTGGTATGGAAAGTGTATGAGTGTGACAGACAGACAGACAGAAAGACAGACAGAAAGACAGACAGAAAGACAGACAGAAAGACAGACAGACATACAGACAGACGGACAGACAGACAAAAAGATGGACACAACTTATAATCTGGGCAATCAAAGTCACAATGAACTACCTCATAACTAAGCTATGTACACTATGTGCCTAGCCTGTGTGCAGCTGGACTAAAAAAAAAACACAACTACCGTTTTAGGTAAAGACTCAGTCTTTTTAGGTAAGGACTCATTTGTAGACTCCTTTGGTGGCTGAGCCAACAGCAACTTCAGTGAATCCGCATTTCCTGATATACTCCCAGAAGATGAACGCCGATGTTGCACTTGGACAGGAGGGCTAGTTATTCCGGGTCCTACTTTAGGTGTGACTGTCTCCTGAGGTGCTGGCGGCATCTCAACACTGACTGTCTGTACCGCTGCCCCTGGATCTATATCCATTGGTTCCGATTTTAGAGGTTCGGAATCAAAGCCCATTCTTGGTAAATCTCCTGGACCTTTAGTTGGGTCTCCTGTCCCTCCGATTTCACCAGGACTGCCAGATGAAGGGGTATGTTGGCCTGCCTGACCATGACGCTGCTGCAGCTGCTGTTGGTACTTCTGAAACCTGTTATGAAATCAAAAAAGAAATTAGATTAACAGGAAATAATGGCAAAAAGCACCAAAAAACTAGACTTTCGTATGAGTTTTGATCCCAATTTTCGTTTCGGGGTAACACTCAAAACCTTTTTTATACAATTAGAAACTGATGTACTATGATAAAATGCCTGTTTGAAGCAGTATTTTCAATTGTACAAAGATGTTTTGTTGCATTTGTGTTATAATGTTGCTTTGTCAGGTTTTTTTAATAGGAAATATAATAGGAAATATAAGGGAAATAAGCAAATGAAGGCCTAAACCTCATTTTCGAATAAAATTTTTGCTTTGGGTTAACACTTTGATTCCACTTTCATCGGTCATCTCCACTTCCAAACAAGTTAAACTTTCTGAATGACAAGACTTTAGCCTTGTACAAGAGCCTTTCTTCAAGAAAATAGTTTTTGGCGCTCACTGCTTGATTAGGAAAAGAATTCTCTCTTAACGAAATATGAAAGGGATTCCAATTATACATATTGTAAAATAATTTAACTGGTATTAATAGGAGATGAACATTATTCCGTGTGTGATGACAGAACCAAGGGAACTTGAAAAACCAGAGTCCTTGATGAGAATTGAACCTATCCAGTTGATATGAAATAGTGACGTAGAAATGACGTAACTGCAAAACTGGTGTCCTGAAGCCTGCGAAAGTTGGCCAACGAAAAATAAAAAAATTTCTTCCATTGGAATACAAATGTAAAACTCATTAATTATTGTGTCACTGTTATCAAGGGTGTATTAGCAACATTATTTTTTTCATTTGGGGACCTGGGAATCCATTTTTTCGAGAGGAACAGTGACACCTTAGTTTTGCAAATATTCTCGATTCTGATTGGCTAACATTTTTTCTCAGATCAGCTAAGTAGCCTTCCATGTTTTAGTTGAAGGCTTTACCACTGAGTAAAAATAGACTCTTGGTGAAGTAATGCCCAATGGGTTGTCTAGATTTCCTCAGGAAATTATAAGAAAATATGAAATACTAGAATATAAGATGGCAAAAAATATATAACAAATGTACACACATCTAAAGAAATACGAAAACATTAGTCTTTTGTTATAAGTAACAGAATGCCTAGCGGACAAAATAGTAACTAAATATATATATACAATCATGTACTTGTAATCCGAATAATTTGTGAGTCATGGACCAGATGCGGGACTCGCGCTGGTGTGGGGCTTGGCTTGTGTACGGGGGGGTCTGGCGTGATTTAATGTCACGGATCACACCGGATCGCTTTGCTCGCAGGTTGGGCCTCACATTGGGGTGGGTTTCGCATTTGCTCTATGGTTGTATTTGATGTAAACCTGATTCAGTGTATATATGATTTGAAATTAGATTTTTAAAAAACTAAAAAAAATGGTTGTCTAGATGCCATGGACTTCACCCAATAGACTTTATATTCATTGCCTGTAAAGCTTTACCTTGGAGTTGGTTTAGGAATCCTTAGCTGTTTTCCTTTCTGTGGTGAAGGGGTTGCCACATGAGATCCTTGCTTCAAACCTGATTAAAAATTTAGATGAAAAAAACTAGTGAATTATTGAAGCTATTTCTTGCCACCCAACAAAATGGCAAGCAATATACAGTACCACAAGGAAATCATACTAGGTGAAGATAAGCATGCTAATAATAACACAACAACCCTAGAAAAAATCAGAGTACCAGGATGGGAATCGAACCCCCGACCTTCCAATTATCTAGACAGATAATCTACCACTGAGCTACTGGACTCGTATGATTTCTCTGAGAGTTGTCCAGTAGCTCAGTGGTAGATTATCTGTCTAGATAATTGGAAGGTTGGGGGTTCCATTCTCATCCTGGTACTCTGATTTTTTCTAGGGTTGTTGTGTTTATTAGCGTGCTTATCTTCACCTATTTATTTTCATGTGTATACAGTACCACAATGAAATCATACTAACGATAATAATCAGAGCTCAAAACTAACACTTGTCTGGAGCAAGAAAATCTTCGCCTCTGGCGATATTGAAAATTAGGACTCACTAGTCCATAGGCTTGTGGGGTTTTGGATTAATAATAATTATCTGGGCTTGTAGATTACTCTGCTTGGCTACTGGATAATATATAGACTTACTAGCTCATTGCTTAGTATCTAAAAATTTTAGGATCAGCACCGAAAATATATTGCCATGAATATGTTTTTCATAGAGGTCCTGTGAAGCATAGCAGAAGAGCTACAAGTCTTCCAATGTTGCTGAACCTTGCATAACTCACCAAATAGAAGAGATGGGGAAACGGGGAACAGAACTCCAGATGACCCTCCTAGAGGGAAAGGTGAGGGGGAATTATCACCCCCAGCAGATGATCCTGACGTTGATGACTGCATTTGTTGCATTTCTTCCATTTTTCGTTTTCGCCTTTAAAAAAATAAAAGGAAAAGCGAGCAATGTTACAGGTTTTTCTAAGTGAAGGTACATTTTTCTATTTGGTGGCTTCGGCTGAGGATTCACTGTAGACTTTTTTTAAATGATTGTAGCACTTTCATTGATTAAAGTGCCTATACCACCTAACTCAATATTTTCAGTATTGATTCTACATAAAGTGAATATTTGAGTGGTAAAAGAATTTCAAAAATAGCTTGCAATTGTATTTTTGCTAGGCACTTCAAAACCAACTCAACATAGGATCAGTTAAACTCAGTTTTCATGTGAGCCTCTAGTTTTAAAATTGTAATTGATGGGCTGCAAGCATTCTCAAGAGACAAAAACATTGCGTCCATCTTGGTGTGATTAACAATGGATGCTCATGAGAAACTGATACATTACAACCCCAGTACAAATATATATTTTATATATATATTCTCATACACACACATATATATATATATCCTATCAGGCCCATAAACCCTCCTAACATGTCCTTGAACGTGACTCAGAATTTTTTCTGAGCCTTTCAATTTGCAGCTGCATAAGTTGCTTCTTATACTGCGAGTATCAGCTCAATTTGATACATTACAACTGCAGTACAAATATATATTTAATATATATTCTCAGACACATGAGAAATCTTTTGTTAAAAGCACCATCACAGCTGCGCCAAGAATACTAGTCTAGTATACTTACGCTTGTATTTCTTCCCATATTGCAGGCAACTGCTGGTCAATCTTTCCATTTCTTATATCCTCTATGTGCATCTTTAGTTTTCTGTAATGTTGTTCAACAGTTAGTCAAATCTTTAAGGCATGGGATTCAGGGCCGTAACCAGAACTTTTACAGGGAGGGTGCACATCGAAT
The DNA here is from genome assembly GCF_029948245.1 of Actinia tenebrosa. Lineage (NCBI taxonomy): Eukaryota > Metazoa > Cnidaria > Anthozoa > Actiniaria > Actiniidae > Actinia > Actinia tenebrosa. Next base: position 7,081,345 of record NW_028292572.1, on the reverse strand, counting down.
AAAATCGGACCATTGATCGTTTTTTTATTACCAACTCAGTGGCGTAACTAGGGATCTTGCAGGGAGGTGCACAGGCAATAATTTGCAGAACCAAAAAATAAAAGGTTACCAAAAAAAAGCAGAACCAAAAAAAAAAAAAAAAAGGAAGATGCATGAGCGGACCTTAAGGTTTTATGGGGGGTGCACGTGCACCCTGTGCTCCCCCCTAGTTACGGCCCTGGGATTGGCAATAACATGGGTTAGATGTGTGTTCAATTCATGGTTCAGAAAAGAGCAAACCAATCACTGTTGCAGCAGTTTTCTAAATGGGATTAAAATCTTGTCCCAAAAACAATTACACAGTATCTGTTTTAAAGAAGACTACTGCAGGAATCTTTTCACAGGACAGTAAACAATTGAAAAAATTTATGTTCCCCTTGGCCCCTCTGCCTACTCCCAGAGCTTTTAATAAAAGGTGGCTACCGGTGGTTTATCGCCGGATACTTCACCTTAAACTGCAGGCTATTTTGTCAAAAAATTAATTCATTGCCAAATAAAATTAATATAATACAAACACCAGTGGCTTCAGCCCCCTACTTTTTAGGACTAACCTCCTACTAGAAATATTATTGAGAGCTCTGTACTCCCCTGTGACTTATGCAGTCTTCACAATAACAAAAAGATCTTGTTGTACCTGTAGGTCAATTGATCATTCTTCACACTCTTCTTTAGTTCTTCTATTCTTTCAAAAGTTAGTTTCCTCACTATTTGTTCTCCAGGTGTTTCTGGTAACAAAATGATTCATAGATCAAAAAATGATCCTTCTATGCACTGATCAAGAAAAAGTGAGCAACATGTAAATCATCATTATAAAATAACTGCTCTAAATCTCGCATTCTGATTGGTTGGGAGCGTGTGCTTTATGAGAGCACACAGCACCTGCGAGCACTTTCAGTTTTGTCATTTATGTAATTCGTATTTTATAAAAGAAATAAAAAAACTTGCTTGCTGTGCTGTTTGTAGTTATAAAGCACTTGGGGATTAGCAGAACACTCAAGAAGTGTCAAAAAAAACTCTGCTACGCATCGTGCTTCTCCTAACACTTCTCTCAAGTTCTGCCAACCCCGCATGCTCTATAACTGCATACAGCACGCGTGCACGTTTTCTATTTCTTTAATAGACAACTGTCAATCAAATAAATCATAAATATTGTTAGAATGCATGAAAATTCAAAAGAAAGTATAGAAGAACAATTGATTTGATTGAAGGTGGTTTATTACTGTGGTAATAGAAAGATTAAGATTCTCATTATTATGTCAAACATGAAATTTCAGTTGATCAAATAAGTGAAAAATTCTTTAAAATTAGCAAAAAGGAATCCATCTCTCACTATTTCTTACACTGTCCCCGATACATCAAAATCTGCTTTCGCTTTCCTCACAGCTTTTCCAATATCATACTTCAGAGTCTGATAAAGTAAACTTTTTTCCATTTGGTTCTCCACATTTAACTTTTAAGCAAAATCAAAAATTGTTCTTGAGTGTCCAACAATATTTGGCAGCCACCAAAAGATTTAGATAGAGTAAAGAACGCTTAATTATTGATTTTGTAGATATATTTTCTTTTCCGTTGTACTTTTTCTATATATCTATGCTTTTTTTCCTTTCTAATCATTACATGTAATTTCCTACGATGTAATTTCAATTGTACTTTTCTATATATATGTGTTTTTTTTTTGTACTTTTTTTTTTTGTACTTTTTTCCTTAAACTCCAGAAACCTTGTAATTATTGTTAACTGCGTAATCTCCCACAATGAGCCTAGCTCTTGGAGAGAACTCAGAGAGTTGATATGTTTAAATAAAAAGAATAAAAAAAGGAATCGCAAATCATCTTCGAATAGTGGATAACCATAAGAATATTTGTCTTTGGTGCGAAGGTTTGAAAAGGTTAAGTGAATTACAGGAAAACAATAAAAATAATGTAGTCATGTTTGCATATCATGGCAAAAAAAAAACCTAAATCTTAATCTGTCTAATACCTTGATGGTACTCACCTCCAGCCCCTGTTTCACTGGTTCGTTTACGTCTGAAGGAAAGGGGAAAAAATTGCAATACATGATGTCTTAAGTTATAACTAGCTAAAAACTAGTGTGAGCTGTGTTGGTGTTTCTAATGAAACAGTAATGATGAAAAGGTAAATTATACACCGTGAAAAGATGAAAAAACTTACTGACGTTTCGGACGCTAGTCCTTCGTCGGAGTAAAAGAGAAAGAAGTGGTAGAAAGGAGTGTATATATGATAGAATAAGACAAAAGAAACCAATGAGAGCAAGGTAGGCAAGGAAACAAAAACAATCAAAAGACAAAAGAAAAGGTTAGCTGAAAATAAAGCGTTCATTAATCCCGTTGGGACTAAGAGTGCCCAATAGGTGAATAAGCCGCATTTCTTTGGTCTTGCGACAATCATTGTTGCCGTTAAGCAAAGAAAGACCGAAAACAATGAAGTCAGAAAGAGAATGGTTAGCTAGATTAAAATGGCGGGAAACTGGTTTGGTGTGATCGTTATTGCGAATATCATAAAGATGATTGCAAATGCGATCACCATGACGGCAGCTAGATGTCTTAATTTGTTTGTTTTTCAAGAAAAAAGGAAAAAATCTACAACTGCAAAGATGTAAATACTTACTTTGGTGTATTTACTTTTTCCAGCATCTGAGAGTACAAAATAGCACAGTTCTGGAGAAGAAAAGATTGTTGTTAACATTTCTGTATGAACTTGTTTAGTGAGTTCAAAAAAATAAATATAAATTTTAAGAAGAGATAACTAGCTAAAAACTAGTGTGAGCTGCATCGGTGTTTCTAATGAAACAGTAATGATAAAAGGGTAAATTTTACACCGTGAAAAGATGAAAAAACTTAAGACGTTTCGGACGCTAGTCCTTCGTGGTCTTATACTTTTACTCTTTTACTCGTCATTTTTTCATCTTTTCACGGTGTATAATTTACCCTTTTATCATCATATAAATTTTAGATTTTTTATTTAGTTTTTTTCCTCCATTAGATTCATATGTATTCTATATCGTTCTGTTAGTCAATTATTTCCACATGCACTATGTACCATTCTTGTGCATTTGCATTTCGTAACATTGCCTGAAGATGTGAGCTTATCTGAAATCTTGGAAAATAAAATGTCAAATGTGTAGTTCCAAATATTATCCATACCCCCCCCCCCCTCCCACGGAGGAATTTTTTTTAAGACACCTCCCTATCCCCAGAAATTCCAATTTTCTTCCATACAAACTCTGTAAATTTTGTTCTTTCTCTGACCCCCACCACCCCTCACCCTTCGGAAATATTCCAAATTCCTCTGTGGGGAGGGTATGGATAATTTCTGGAACGGTACCTCTGGAACTACACAATGTTTGAAGAATCATCTATTCATAAATATAGTGACAAGAACCTGCAAGAAAACACTAGTTCAAAAATATTATCAGCGGGCTTACCTTCTGCGAGAAGAAATCAGGGGGACGTATTTTTCCACACCGGCCTGTCTCATTGATAGGCTTAATAGCTCTGCTTACAGATACCCTTAAAAAAGCAAAACAGAATTAACAAATTGACATCAGATTTTTATGTGTCTGTCCTCTTATTGACGATAAATTGTGTCATCACATTGTCAAAGGAGTGTGGACCCACGAGGCGTAGCCGAGTGGATCCGCATACTACTTTGATAATGTAATAGCGAAATTTATTGTCAATAAGAGGACAGACACATAACAATCTGATGTCTATTTGTTTTTTACAATAACAAAAATGATAAAAACTTCTCATTTTTAGTGATCAAAACAACCAACAGAAAGAGCGCACGCTCGTTGACGTCAGCTTTATCTGTCTGTCCTCTTATTGATGATAAAAAATAACCAATCAGCGCGAGATAAATTTCTAAGTTATTGTAAAATAACTTATATACAGCTAATTTTACACTACTTCTACTTTACACTAATTCAATTATCTATAATAGGCCCTTTGCAGTTAACGATCACGTGTCTGTACTGGTGAGCAACATTTTCTATTTCATTTCAAATTGGTGATTCTTTTTAGCTACTTGTAAAGAACTGAATGAAACGATGTGTATCCAGTGTGTTACGATATGCAGTTTTATTACGATCTCTCGAAACAGGTTGTAGAAAGTTTGTTTGCTCACCAGTATATTTCACCCATGGGAATCAAGATGTTCATTCATTTGCTCTCAGTGAATTAATCAGCACGTGATTACTGAGCTGTAAAGGGCCTATTACTCATTTATCTATCTGTAGAGTACATAGAACCTATGAAATCTTTGGAGACTGATTGGACTATATAACTTATAAAGACTATAGAGACCTTAGAGGACTATATAACCTATAGACTGATGGGTTGCAAGCATTTCCAAGAGAGTTAAAAGACAAAAACATGGCGGCCATTGTGATTGTGGTACTGTTAAAGTACATATGACACGAAAAAAATTTAATGTTAAAAATGTGAATTTTATTGTCATTAATAAGAATAACACAGTTAAATTTGTTTCAAAAACGTATTTCTCTAGAAATTCAAGAAAATTTAGCACAAGTTGTGACGTCATTTTGTTTACAAGTCTCCAGATTTAGTTGCAAATACACGAAATATGTTTAAATGTAGAATCTTAATTTCAGGTAGTATACTTTTCAGTTTCCCAACATTTGAAAAGTACTACGTAAGCTATCAAATGAAATTGAATAAAATATGCCTTTTGTTGTTATTTTATACGAATTACAATTTATATTTTGTGCATTACTACTGAATCTAGAGTACGTGTCAACAAAATGACGTCACAAATTGATATTAATTTTCTCACATATCTCAAGAAATAAGCTTTTGAAACAAATTTCATTACGATATATTTATCATTACTAACAAACTATACATTTTAGACGATGAAATGTTTTCGTGTCATATACACTTTAACAATGGATGCTAGTGAGAAATCTTTTGTTAAATGGTACCAACATGGCTGCAATGACATAACGTGCAAACAAAGAATACATTACTGGAGTCGATCATAGATTCAATTGAGACTATAGAACCTATAGAGACGTTACTGGAGTCCACTATAGATCCTATAGAGACTATACTATAGAATCAATGGAAATCGACTATAGAGAATGTAGCTATTCTTCGATTGCACGTTACGTCATCGTGGCCATGTTGGTGCCATTTAACAAAAGATTTCTCATTAGCATCCATTGTTAACGGCACCACAATGGCCGCCATGCTTTTGTCTTTTGACTCCCTTGGGAATGCTTGCAATCCATCAATAGGTTTGGTTCTTATACTAACACTGTCCTAAAAATTAAAATTAATTAGTTTAGAATTGCATGACATGATGCTAATAAAATTTAAAACCCAGAAGAATCTTTGCAACTCCCTAGAAATTAAGATAAGCTTTTTTATTTATGATTTCTAAAAAAAATCTAAAATCTAAAATTCAAACCAACCAGTTTTGATCACCACTTCTCAACACAGAAGACGCAAGGCAGAGCTTTTCTCGTACAGTCCACTCATCCTGAGGCTGGGAGACTGCTGATTTGTGTTCTAGGTAAAGAAAGGAAGATACGGGTTATATTCATATTGAAAAATCGTGAAGAAATTAGTAAGAAAATGTGAATAACGTTTCAATTACTTGGAGCTTGAAAGGAGAACGCCATCTTGTTCTGAGCCACCAGCCTCGATTCAAAGATCCGTTTTTGTAACTCAGTAGGGTGGGCTAAGTCATACATGTCATGCTCACACAGGAAGCCCAAAGCAAACGTTGCCTGTGATACGGTTACGGTGTTACGTTCTGAATCAGTTGATTTAATACAGAAATTTCTTGGAGAGAATTTACTTGCTATTGGACTAATAGTAAATTAATTAAATTAATAGACCCTAGTGGCAGAAGAAAATCAGATTTTAAGATTCTATTATGATTTATGATTTATTTAAAATTTATAAATTTATATGTATATTCGAAGGCGCTTCTTTTTTTCAATGAGTCATGAATGAGAGGTGTTAAGCACTGAGGGTAGTCACGGCCAGGGTTTTTAAGTCCTCAGTGGTTCTTTTACGTCTCTCAGTGCGCTCTTTTCTCATTGCGTTCAATCCATTTTTTCCCCGAGCAAAATAGCACAACTTATTCCCAGAGTCACAGCTTGGATACTACTCCAATAATATCAAAATTTTCAGAGCTTTTTAAAGATTTTCGAAATCGGCTCCTAAACGCGCATATGTATTCTACCGAGGGCCTCTTCTGGTACTGTGGCCTATATTAGCCCCTAGCTTAGAAGTAGTGTTATTAAATAGACAAGTATAACAATAGAGTGATGTCCCTAAGCTCTTAAGATGAAAATCAAAGCTAACTTTACGAAAAAAGCCTTGAAATGATTTTTAAAAGTTACACTTCCGGTACGACTCTCCTTTCGACACGTTATACGAGTTTATTCAATCCTTTTCTCATCATGTCTCCATAATTTCCTTTGCCAAAAAAGATTACTTCATTTTTCAAGAGAAAATAGTTCCTTTTTCATTTTTGAAAGAGTGTAAATGGAAGAAAAAATGGAAAATAAAAATAAATAAATAAAACGTCTGTCAATCAAGTTGCAGTGACGTCACGCCCAAGGGGGTCATGACGTCATTTGAACACAATATGAGTACTTTCAAGTTCAATAGTTGAGCAAAAAAAAGTGCCAGGTTAAAAAGGGTTTTTTTTCCTAACTTCTGTGGCCGTATGGCCACGGTACATATCTTTAAATCGTAGATCACATCTTTAGGGATAAAATGGGGGGTTGTATGGGAACATCGGGAGATCCTAGTGTCCGTGTTAGCTCGAGTGAATTCGGGAGTACTCCAGGAGGTAGGTAGATGTGTAATATGGCTGTCAACATCATGATCCGAATATTTCCCTTCCAAACCCAGAGAATACCCCGATTATAGCGATATTGAGGATATGATTGTTATTATTAGTTACAGTCGGCCGGAATCAACCTTTGAAGAAAGAGAGACCGTCGTGGAGTTCAGAAGTTCCTCTGACCGAAGGACAACTAAGAAGCAAAAGAGATGAATTTTGGGAGACAGCCCCTGCCTTTGAAGGCAGAAGAGAAATCTGGGATGCTCTTAGAGCAGCTGCAGAGACCGATGACCATACTCTTGCTCAAGCTATAGTTGATGGCGCTAACATAACTTTACCGACGGGTAAATACGAATATTACTTGCTAAACTTAATAAATTAATGCTGTAGAAGTTTGCTTCATGAAACCATTGCCTTGAATCATATAACTTCTGAATCTTTTATATCCGCTTTGGTTTCATAATTTTATGACTATGGCTTCGTTTGTTTGTGATTAAGTCCTTTGTCAGCGATAGCTAGAACATTGTTTATGATTTCAATTTATTAGGACAAAGTTTATTGATTCGCTTTTTAGAATTACTAAATTTAACGAAATCCTCTTCTTAATTTGTTATGCAAATGTTTTACTATTTATTTCTTACTCTGTATTTCGGAATCTTTTTATTTCTTGTTACTATATTAGATATACATACTGTAGGCTTTTTTTTTATCATTTGTCGTACGTAATTCATACTTTATGAATTGTAGTTTGAAGATTGACAGATAGCAACACTTCCTACTAACCTAATGTTTCCTATACTGATTATCTTATACTTAAAAGCCTTTAGGCTACAATATTACTACATTTTCTTTCGTTTAAGGAAGTCTTTTTGAGTATATATTCGAGAAATGAGAAGAAAATGTTAGTTTGTTTGAAATAGTATACCAAAAAGCTCTAAATTAAGTATTTGTCCATAATATTATGTAATATGAACTAAATGGTCTTAGAACAGGAACACGATAGCATCCTGATATTTTTAAAATACAATTTATAAATTTTTATTGCTTTAATATTGCTTTAAATCAGCAGCTATCTAATAGTTAAATTTGCTAGAGAAACATTCACATGTTCAAGGTAAGGTCAGGGGAATTTCAAAGTGTTTGTATTGTTGAGGTTGTGCATAGATTCTTTTCTTTATCATTAGTATTTGCAAATATATAGACACTGGAATGAAGCTAAGTCTGTAATCAAGGAAGACAACAGTATATTGTATGGATTCAAAAATGGTCTTTTAAACATTTTGTCTCTCTTACCTATTTATTTATCAATATCACAATCGCTACGTGAACTTGTTAGATACACCAAACAGTTTTGGTTTGTATAAGAACAAGCGTAATATGTAAATTACGAGCCTCGTATGAAACGACTGAAGAAGAGGGTCAATGGGCCTTTCACAACTTCAAGTCGTGTAAAAAATGAGCCAGCTTGACTAGAAACCTTAGACAGCTGTTTCAGCCTGTATTGGGCCTCGTCAGCAAGGTGTATCTAGTGAGTTTTGGTTTGCTTTTTTAGATTTCTTTATAAGGTTTGCAAGACTTGTCAATTTGATATACTTCAGGGTCTGGAAGGGGGGAACGGAATCCCAAATCATGGGTTGTTCTTTGCCATCGACAACCTCATTCAACATACATTGTATTGACAAAGGCATTTGAATTTTTATTTTATTTAGCAAAATCCCACATCCTCCATATTGAATTTAGTAATTCCTTACTCATGGCCAATGAAAATATCCTAAATCATGTAAAAAAAAATCTAGTTTACCGGATCCCATGCTATATTTTATCTGTTTCCTGGTTCCTTAATTAAATTTAAAAAATAAATAAATATCTTTATTTAACTTCCTTCTAGCACTTTCACATTAATTGGGGACACTTTTTGCTCACACGCACTACCACTTCATTCAATATTCTTTGCACACAATGCTCAACTCATCACATGTTGATTTTTACGGAGCGAGGAAACCGGAACCCAGAGAAAATCTTCGTAGCATAGGAGAAAACAACACATCAAACACACTCAATTCACATGTGACGACCACAGGGCTTGAAACAGCAACCTGACCCGTTGGATTCACAGCAGTGAAAGACAGCACATTAGTCAAAACCCTAAAAAAACATAACACCAAGTAACAATGTAGTAATGTCCCACCAACAATCAACCATTACTCTACCAACATCCCACCAACACCTATATATCGTCAATTATAATTCTTTTTTACAGGCAATTTTTCGTCAAATCTGTGTGATTGACTGTTTCATTCAATTTTCTTACAGGGTGTCTACAAGATGCCTACGATGAGCTGGGAAATCGCTACGTGCTACCAATATACTGTATAAGCAAACCAACCAACCTTATAAAAGATGAGGATGTGAGTGGAAATCTAAATGATGAAGTTGAGGATGATAAGGATGCTAAACCAAGTGGACAAGAAACGACAGTTAAACTAAGACTTTCTACAGGAAAAGACATAAAGATAGGAGCTTATACCTCAGATACTATACTAAAAGTAAAGAAAAAGCTTCTAAGTGCGGAAGGAGTTGAACCTTCAAAGCAAAGATGGTTTTATGCTGGTCGAATGCTCACTGATAAAATGACAATTGAAGATGCAAAAATACAAAAAGGATTTGTTATTCAAGTAATTCTCCCTCAACCAACTCCTGTAGCTAACTAGTAGACTTCAAAATGCTTAAACAATAGTTAACAAGTTTATTGGCAATACTCCAAAGACTCGACATTATACAGTGCAAATGCCCAACATGTATTCATGGTCATATTATTACAAGAACCAAAGCTAGGATTTTTTAAAGCCACATGACATTTTGTCTGAAAGGATGGCTTTGAATGCCAGAATATGATTACTGGAATCATGTACCCTTATATAAACATATCAAGGTATCCCAGCTTGGCAATTTAATTAATCTTTTGCTTAAGCTATTTTCATTCACTGTGTATGTATGAAGTACTCTATAATGATGGGCTGATTTGAATTACGTGTAAAGTACAGCTAGAAAGACTTCATAACAAGTCACCAGAATATATACATTTAGTCTAAACCTACTAATGGTCTAACACAAATCCAGCACTCTGATTGGCTGAGCCACTAGTAGTCTACTAGTAGACTACTAGTAGCAAAAAGTGCAAGTTTTGAAAACCAAAACAATGGTGGTGAACTATTGTTTTCACCTAATTTCAAAATTGTTTGTATCCATTTAATTGACTGCTTAGTAGGTTAAGACTAAAACAATTAGACCTCTCGATCTCATGGTGTACGAGTCAATAGGCCATTCTGCTTTTGACCTCATGAGCTATTGACTTGTAGATCATTTGTTCATTGGGTCTAAATGTTAAGTATTTTGAGAAAGAAAGTTAAGAAATAAACCAACCGATCTTGCCTTTGAAATGAAAGTGTGATTTTTCATAAACTGCAGTAGAATAAGAAAATAGTTTGTCACTCTATTATTTGCTACATTTTATTTTGTATTATGCATGATAAATCATATCGATAAATAAAATTTCCCTGCACTCTCGGTCTAATGGTAACTTGTCAAAATACTGGGGGTGGGGATCAATAGACCCATTTCGAATTCCAAATTACCACTGTGTTTATTGATTACAGACTCATTTGCACAGGGTTAGCCTCGAGTTTGTGCAGAATATTCACGTGTTCCAGTCAAGGTCCGTCGAGTTTCAAAGTGTTTGTATTGTTGAAGTTGTGCATTCTTTACTTTACCTTTGGTATTTGTGAATATTTAGACACTGATACGAAGAGGCTAACCCTGTGCAAATGAATCTGTAATCAAGGAACACAGCGGTAATTTGGAATTCGAAACTGGTCTATTGGTGGTAGAATGATAACAGTCCAAATCAAAATATTGGCAAAGGGGATAGAACCCTTGCAGCAGGGTATTCTCAATGCAGCCTAATAGACCTCTGCTCAGGCGTAAAGTTTTCCCATTTCAGACCATGTGTCATTCCCTTGAGAATAAGATTCTTTGTTTGAGTTGTATCCATATTCATGTTTTATTCTCATGTGCAACCCTTAAACAAAAAAATGATACTCTAGGGAATGACACATAGTTTGAAATGGGAAAACATTACTGTGGATCTCACCGAGATGTGGCGACATGTCAAAAATTTGTCTTGTTACCACACCCTAATTCGTCCACTGTCACGCCTACTTTCGTGTTACATGTATTACAGTGAATACCTTACTGGCAATGTGCTAGATCTGAAACAGTAACAAAGTAGGTGTGTCAGTGGACAAATTAGGGTGTGGTAGCGAGACAAATTTTTGACGTCGTCACAGTTCGGTGAGATCCGTAGTATGCCTGAGTGCGACCAAGCCAAGGAGATCTATTCAGAGGACAAAACAATAAAATTTACTCTACTAAAATTTGAGTGGGAAATGATATGGCAAATGTTTATTCAAACTGTACCCTGCCATAATTATGCATTGTGATTGGGCGAGTTAGTAGAAGGCAATGGTAAGCTGTCTTTCAGAAGGTGGTACCATATTTACTGTGCATATGCATTATCATTGTATGTGAAAACAACAATTAACTCAACAATCATTCGAATTAACTCAAATATACGAGAAAAAGAGCCCCCATCGTAAAATAGCCCAAAAAAGGGCACTCAAAATATTTACAAGTGACTGCGTTTGACTGGGATTCCTGTGGTAGAGCTTGACCCAGGTAGACCGGGTCTAGGGTGTCATTTGGGCGCCATTTTTCAAACAATACGTTTATTTTTCAGACTCTTTTCTTGATTTTCGACGAAAAATATCTCATTTTAACCATCCTAGCAATGCCTTCCGACTGTAAAACTGTAAGGGAGGTATTTGAGGAGTCCCAGCGTGGTTTTCAACACCATGGGAAGCTTATACGGTGTTTAAAAAGAATCCAAAATTCGTTTTCTTCTGAAGAAGAATTCCGAGAATGTTTTCTTGATCACTTGAGATACGCGATGATCGTGTTTAAAAGAGAACCTGCAGTAGAGAGAATTGCGGAGTTTGTTGCTAAATATTCAACTGCAAAGATATATTATGAAAAAGCCCCTGAGAAGGTAAAGTTGATGGCTTTTTTACTTTAAAATTTTCATACTACGAATGTTGTCACTACAACGACAACGATGATTCACACCATGTACAAATAGATTGTAATCTCTCTAAGTTAATATTGTATAAGTAATGCTTAGCATGAGACAGTTTGATCTAATCCAAAGATTGTTTCAAGGTTCTATCTGTGAGTTAGCTGTGCCCTCTGACTTAGATCAGCCCAGAGGTTGTTTCAGGGTTCTATCTGTGAGTTAGCCATGCCCTGACTTAGATCAGCCCAGAGGTTGTTGCAGGGTTCTATCTTTGAGTTAGCCATGCCCTGACTTAGATCATCCCAGAGGTTGTTGCAGGGTTCTATCTTTGAGTTAGCCGTGCCCTGACTTAGATCAGCCTAGGGGTTGTTTCAGGGTTTTGATAAAATTGATATTTGATTGAAAGTCATTTTGTATTGATATCCATGTTATAATAATATTAATAATATTTCAGGGTGACAACATCAGTGATGATGAAGATGACTCTGATTCGGAACCAACCAACCCATTCCTTCAGTTCATGTTCAAATTCCTCCTTGACTGCCATGACGCTAAAGACAAAGGAGTTCGCTTCCGATCATGTCAGCTAATCAACAAACTACTGAACAATATGGACGATGATGCGTCAATTGATGACGACATTGCAGATGGTATCTTAACAAGCATGCTGAAACGTTTAAAAGACAAGATCCCAGCTATAAGAATCCAAGCTGTTTATGCGCTATCCAGACTACAGGACCCAAGAGATGATGACTGTCCTGTCCTTTCATCATATATGCAAATGATGACAACTGATTCAAGTGCTGACGTCCGCAAAGCAGTCTTAATGAACATTGCTTTAACTCGTCGAAGTCTTACACCGGTTATTGGTGAGTACATGTATACTAACTTTCAAATGCATAAAATCAACTTGTAGGCTTTTGCATTAGGTACTAAAGTCAGAGAACCCAAAGCAAAACTCTCAAACCAATAGAGACCAAACAAACTCTATGCTCATGTAATGCTGAGTCCAGAAATCAAATCCAAGACCCCCGAGGTGAAAATAAAAATATTTACAGTTATACATACTTTATTACATACTTTATTATTATAGCTCTTCCGCTATAAATACAAAAAATACTAAAAATAAGCAAAAAAATAAAAAATTATAAAATACTATTATGAGATTTAAAAATTTTAAGTATAATGGTAATTAATAAAAGGGGAAATCTCTACAAGTTCAATAAACAGTTAAATAAGTTCTTCTTAAAGTGTTTTGTGTCACTAATTTGCTTAATATCATCTGGGAGATCATTATACGACTTAGCACCTCGAAAGGCAAATGATAGCTGTCCGGTCTTTAATCTGCATTTTTGGTAGATTCAATTCATCTCTTTTTCTAGTATTTCTACCGTCATAAAAATAAGGCTGACTGACCCTAATTTTCTTGCCCATTTTTGCCCACCCCAAAATTTTTTCCATTCCCAACTGCACCACAGGGTTCCCAGTAAGCTCATTTCCACTGTTGTATCAGTAAAAAAAAATCCAACCTTCCGACCCCAATTATCTTTCTCATGCAACAGGAAACACACTTATTTTTTTTGTTTGGCCTAATGTGAAATGTTTCGAACTTTAAAGGGAGAACCCATGACATAACTGAAGCTGTCCGTAAAGTTGCCTACAGGATCATTGGTGAGAAGGTCAAGATCCAGTCATTGAGTATTGCTCTGAGAGTACAACTATTGCAGGACGGCTTGAATGACAGGTTGGTGCATGAGCATTCTTTTAACCAGGCCAAAACAAAATTTGCAGTTAAAAATGGAGAGACCACTAGTATATAGACCCCTTGCAGCACTGCATGCAGAATGCATGGAATGCAGCTCAATCTGGAGGACAAAACGATAGACTATTTTCTCAAAGGTTCATGAGCATCCAAATTTAAGGAACTATTGACGACCTATTGACAGGTGATGATACCAGAACACGAGTATTATCATGCAATGCTATGAATTTTTTTTTTGATAAGAATTCATAAAATCAATTAGAATATTTTCCTCTGTCTTTTTACTGAATTTGTATTTTTCAATTTTGTGGCCCGTCAAGTTAGATGCGCACACAACCTAGAGAAAACAGTCTATAGGTTCCAATTTTCAAGAGATTGGAATTCTTTTGTTTTGTCCCCCTGAAGGAGCTGCTTTGATATCACATGCAAGGGGTTTATATCCTATTTGCGTCACTTGTGACTTCAGGCAGTAGCTCACAGTATAAAGTGGGTTTTACAGTGTGAATACTATAACCTGGGCCATTTAGACAGCGAGAACCAATCAAATTGTAGAATAAAAACAATACATTCAAACCTTGGGTAGTGAAGCCAATCAGAAAGCAGCAGAAAACAATAGCCTTTTGCTCATATCTTTTTATTCCCATGAGAAAATGATGATGGTTATCTAGTTGTTTACACGTAACATCAGGGTCAAAGTACAATACTTGTGCAGTCTAGGTGTCTCCACCCCAAAGTTGGAATGCATTGTTTTCATTCTACATTTTAGTTGGTTCTCTTGTCCAACTGGTCTAAAGGACAAACCATTAGATTTTTGAGTGGGTGGGGGGGGGGGGGAGGGGGGTGGGCAAAAACCAAAAAAAAATTCAAGCACAGCTTTAAAGAGTGAAAAAGAATCTTGCATAAGGAAAGTGCCAGAAAAAAATTCCAAATTATGTTCCCAAAAAAAATATCCTGCACAGCCATGAGGTGTAAAAAAAATTCCTGCACAAAATAAATTGCCCAACCCCCTCCCCCCCAAAAAAATCTAATGGTTCGTCCCAGATACAGCAGTTGCACTGTAGACCTACTTAACCACCCAGCTGTCATAACGAAGGACAAAATTTTTACCCTACTACGAGCTACAAGAGGCTGTAGTTCAGTCACAGAGCATTGAAATAAATGGCCCAACTTTTCCAAATTGTCTCTACAACATCGTAAGAATAATCAGAAAAATGCTTTTATTTAAATCATGAATTATCGCATGTCACATGCAACCCTTCACTAGCTGTCAATCAAAATAACAGTGCAGATGATGGAGATGGTTGCCACTTTCTTCGTGACTGTTAGTTTATCACGACCTTTAAGAAATCTGAAATAATGTGGCTGTATACCCAAACAGGTCATCTGTTATTCAAGAAGTATGCATTAAGTGCATATTGCAAGGATGGCTGAAATCCCTAGACGGCAATGTGGTCAGTCTTCTGAAGTGTTTGGATATTGAGAATTCTGTAGACACAGCAGAAATTGCAGTCAAAGCCTTGTTAAAAGGTATACAGTATTATTTGGCTACTTTAGAAACGAACAAAAGACTGGGGCAAGTTTTAAATTTCAATCTAATTAGCAAAAGAATTTTGTCGTCTGATAAAGCACCTTAATATTAGTAAGTCTGTGAAATTTGAATGTGATTGGATAAAAAGAGCCAGAGCTACAAGCCTTCAAAAGTGAGAATGTATGGTTACAGGAGACAAGAATGCATTCCTTGTAAATTTTCAACACATTTGAAAGCCACTGCCACCTGGTTAGCTCACTTGGTAAGAGCGTCGGTCTGTTGTGCGGAAGGTCATGGTTCAAGCCTCGGCCGGACCAACACTCAGGGTCTTAAAATAACTGAAGAGAAGGTGCTGCCTTTGTAATTACACCTGCAAATGGTCAGACCTTCAAGTGTTCTCGGACAAGGACTTAAAACCATAGGCCCCGTCTGTCTTCACTAATATAACTCTGTACAAGGCAAATGTAAAAGATCCACTGAAGATGCTGGTGACAACCATCTTCAGTGCCCGTGTTAAAAAAACTCGAGGGCCACAAGTTAATCAGTTAACAAAATTACGTCATTTGTCAACCTCATGAAATAAAGTCTTCAATCAATCAATAACTCTGGTTCTTTTCATCCAGTCATGTTCAAATTTGCCAGACTTAATAATCTTGAGATGCTTTTTTCTTAAAAGACAAGAGATTTTTTTCTCTTGCTCCTTCCTAAAGTGGCCAATATTATTCTTATATGCTAAATAAATATAGATTGGTTCTAATAAAAAGCACCTCTTCTTTCTTTTCCCATGTTTTATTTAGCTATTTATTCCACCTTTCAATTTTTATTCTACTCTTTCCTTTCTCCCATTAACCCTTTTCTCTTACTGTCCTCCTATATTCTTTCCCTTTCCTTTCATTTCTATTGTCTGTTGTTTGTGTCTATGCAAATGACAGTACTTCCCTGCATTTAATGACGCTTTACTATCATCTCAATCATATTTATGATATTCGCAATAACGATCCCACCAAACCAGTTTCCCGCCATTTTAATCTAGCTAACCATTTTCTTTAACTTCATTGTTTTCGGTCTTTCTTTGATTAACGACAACAATGATTGTCGCAAGACCAAAGAAATGCAGCTTATTCACCTATTGGGCACTCTTACTCCCAACAGGATTAATGAACGCTTTACTTTCAACTAACCTTTTCTTTTGTCTTTGATTGTTTCTTTTTGTTTCCTTGCCTACCTTGTTCTTATTGGTTTCTTTTGTCTTATTCTATCATATATACACTCCTTTCTACCACCTCTTTCTCCTTTACTCCAACAAAGGACTAGCATCCGAAACGTCAGTAAGTTTTTTCATCTTTTCACTGTGTAAAATTTACCCTTTTATCATTACTTGTACTATGACAACATTAGGTATGATGAAGGAAGACCTACAGGACCAAATAAGCAGCCTCAAATCAGACACTAACCAATCAGGTCCCATTAGCATACCATATGACCAACTGGACTGTGAGACTGCATTCTACTGGAGATGTCTTGGTGAACACATCAAGTCCCTAGGGGTGGAGGGAGAGGATCTTCTTGACCTGCTTCTGCCAGAGGTGTCTGTGTTCTGTCAATATGTACAAGGGTAAGTATATTTCACCCATTTTCATAATTATGCAACCCAGACAGCTACAATCTGCACCAGAACTAGTAGAGACTCATACTCAACTTCCCTTCCAACCCAAACACATTACAAACTTTATCAATTTCACCCCCTCTCCTATCCAGGGCTCAAAATAGAAAAAATTGTAGTCTGCCATAGCAAAGGAGCATGCTAAAAGGAGGTCATTCCAGTAAATTTTGCATGATATTTTATTATTCATTTGGCAGTGCATCGTTATTTTTGCCTGCCAAACCTGAAATTTGGCCTGTCATTTGGCCATTGGCAGGTTGCTATTTCGAGCCCTGCTCTTCCTTCGCAATGTTGAGAGGATCAGCTTCTGATTTAAGTGAGGGTGTACCTTGTACAAAACCAACATTGAACTCGGGGGAGTGGGATGGTAAGAATAAGTGGGGATTCATTTATTTAAAGACATGCTAATGTTAAAAGAAGTGTAGTAAATAATGAGGGGAGTCTCAACTGTTTTGGCACAGATTGTAGCTATAATCGAGCTGTCATTCTTGAACCCAGATCCTTCTCACCAAAAATATTGAAGGCTCTAGTAAGACCGGAAGACCCAGATTCTAGGTCGTCAAATATGCACATGTTCCAAATATTCTGACTTCCGCCTTAAATTCAAACCATTTTTTTCTTTCAATTTCCAATCGTCAGAGTTAAATATTTATATATATATGTATATATTTAATTTGTTTTTACTGTACTGGTTTACTTCTAACGATGTTATAGTTGAACATCGTATTTATTTATACCACAAAAATTAAACAATTTGGAAAAAATTACATAAAATGGCATTAACTGATAAAATGATTAAACTGATTAAACAAGACATCTACACCAACGCATCGATGAACATAAACTAAAGACATCATCAATCGGTAAACCTTCGAGAAAAACATGGAAACTTTTCCTTAATAAGTCAAGAACATTTTAAAGAAATGCTCGTCAAAATGGGACTGTTTTAAATTAATTAAATGTTATTTATTAACAAACTGAAACCCAGTTTAAATATTCAAAGTGACTCTATTCAGGCTTAAGTATTTTATTAGTGTTTTTTTTTAATTTTTCTTTCATTGTTCATCATTTTATTGTACAATACTTAAATTACATAGTTTTTCGTTTTTGCACCTTTTTATACTCATTATTATTCATGCATATAAATTAACGTTTTCTTAGTTTTTATCACTTGATAATGACGTTCAGTTAACATCGAAACGTCGTGTAATATTATGTTTTTTAGCAAAAGTTTTATTGCTGAATTTTATCTTAAAAAATAAATGAGATAAGGTAGTGATATTGGTTATCAATGCTAATCAAGCTAGGTAACACAAAAATTGACAAAATTATGAAATGAAAATTCTTTAAATGACACCAAACAAAATTTTTTGTACTACAGGTACACAGAGAAAGAGTACTCCAGTATACCAGAGATAAACGAAGGACAAGCCATGCCGCAGACGTTTGTAGCACAACAGCTGTTGTTACTGATGGGTGTGGTAGACCTGTCTGATGAAGTAGGAAGGTACGTCAGTGTCTCGTAGGTCATGTAGCACAACAGCTGTTGTTATTGATGGGTGTGTTGGACCTGTCTGATGAAGTAGGAAGGTACGTCAGTGACTTATAGGTCATGTAGCACAACAGCTGTTGTTACTGATGGGTGTGGTAGACCTGTCTGATGAAGTAGGAAGGTACGTCAGTGACTTATAGGTCATGTAGCAGAGCAGCTGTTGTTATTGATGGGTGTGGTAGACCTGTCTGATGAAGTAGGAAGGTACGTCAGTGACTTATAGGTCATGTAGCACAACAGCTGTTGTTATTGATGGGTGTGTTGGACCTGTCTGATGAAGTAGGAAGGTACGTCAGTGACTTGTAGGCCATGTAGCAGAGCAGCTGTTGTTATTGATGGGTGTGGTAGACCTGTCTGATGAAGTAGGAAGGTACGTCAGTGCCTTGTAGGTCATGTAGCACAGCATATGTTGTTACTGATGGGTGTGTTGGACCTGTCTGATGAAGTAGGAAGGTACATCAGTGACTTGTAGGTCATGTAGCACAGCATATGTTGTTACTGATGGGTGTGTTGGACCTATCTGATGAAGTAGGAAGGTACGTCAGTGACTTGTAGGCCATGTAGCAGAGCAGCTGTTGTTATTGATGGGTGTGGTAGACCTGTCTGATGAAGTAGGAAGGTACGTCAGTGCCTTGTAGGTCATGTAGCACAGCATATGTTGTTACTGATGGGTGTGTTGGACCTGTCTGATGAAGTAGGAAGGTACATCAGTGACTTGTAGGTCATGTAGCACAGCATATGTTGTTACTGATGGGTGTGTTGGACCTATCTGATGAAGTAGGAAGGTACGTCAGTGACTTGTAGGTCATGGAGCAGAGCAGCTGTTGTTATTGATGGGTGTGTTGGACCTGTCTGATGAAGTAGGAAGGTACGTCAGTGACTTATAGGTGATATATGTGCATCCAATAACT
Organism: Actinia tenebrosa; assembly: GCF_029948245.1. NCBI lineage: Eukaryota > Metazoa > Cnidaria > Anthozoa > Actiniaria > Actiniidae > Actinia > Actinia tenebrosa. The sequence continues at coordinate 7,061,921 of NW_028292572.1, read as the reverse complement.
GTAGCTTTGGCACTGATTTCTTTTCCAGGAAAAGGCTTGGACAATTGATCCACGATCTTCTAGTCTCGCCATTCATCCCTGAATCTCTGGTCGAAGTGCTACTGTCCAGAAATAATGAAGTCCAGGAAGAAGAGGAAGCAAGAATCCAAGAGTTAGTTGAGGTCATCGCTGATGTGCGCCAACCAATTGTCATGGTTGAGTCGACTTTGAGTCAGGAAGAGGAAAGAAAAAAGGAGTTGCAGGTAGATTGTCAAATTCAGCATAGATTTCTTCATTTTATCAAACCCTGAAACAACCTCTGGGCTGATCTAAGTCAGGGCATGGCTAACTCACAGATCAAACCCTGAAACAACCTCTGGGCTGATCTAAGTCAGGGCACGGCTAACTCACAGATCAAACCCTGAAACAACCTCTGGGCTGATCTAAGTCAGGGCATGGCTAACTCACAGATCAAACCCTGAAACAACCTCTGGACTGATCTAAGTCAGGGCATGCCTAACTCACAGATAGAACCCTGAAACAACCTCTGGGCTGATCTAAGTCAGGGCATGGCTAACTCACAGATCAAACCCTGAAACAACCTCTGGGCTGATCTAAGTCAGGGCACGGCTAACTCACAGATCAAACCCTGAAACAACCTCTGGGCTGATCTAAGTCAGGGCATGGCTAACTCACAGATCAAACCCTGAAACAACCTCTGGGCTGATCTAAGTCAGGGCATGCCTAACTCACAGATAGAACCCTGAAACAACCTCTGGGCTGATCTAAGTCAGGGCACGGCTAACTCACAGATTAAACCCTGAAACAACCTCTGGGCTGATCTAAGTCAGGGCATGGCTAACTCTCAGATAGAACCCTGAAACAACCTCTTGGCTGATCTAAGTCAGGGCATGGCTAACTCACAGACGAAACCCTGAAACAACCTCTGGGCTGATTAAAGTGATCAGGGCACGGCTAACTCAGGCATAAAGAAGCAATTCAGGATATACAGATTGTTATATCATTATTGTCTTCAAACAGCTTGCAACCATTAAGGTAAAGCTCATGGAACTAAATGATGAACTTGAGAACTGCGTGAACAACCAAGACTTCTCCAAGGCAGCAGAGCTCAAGCAGCAGATCACTGAGATAGAAGAAAGTAGAAATGCCATCAATGAAAGCAGTGCTTCTGTATCCATGGCCGTTAGAGAAGAAAAGGTTAGTGGTCATGATTTTTAACATAATTTTCATCGCTACTGAGGTCACTGTCACCTGCTTTGATATAAGCACAACATTAAAGAACTGGAGAAGAGTGGAGGAGGTACCGGGGGTTGACAGGCAACAGGCTAGAAGGACAATAATGAATGTAGTAGAGACTTCATGCTTTTTGAAAAAGCGATTTTCAAGGAAAATTCTCCCCAAGGCCAATCTCAATGCATGAGGGATACCATCATGATTGTGATGATAGTGATGATGTTAGAGAGATGGTAGAGACTTCAAGCGTTTATTACTTTATTACGTTTCATACTACACACCCGCACCTCTCCCCCCTTCCCCTCCAAGGCCAATCTCATGCTACGAGGGAAACCATGGTGATGGTGATGATGGTGGTGGTGGTGGTGATGGTGGTGGTGATGGAAGTGGTGATGGTGATCATGATGACTGATGATGGTGATGACTGATGATGAGTAGTACCTCTATAGCACATTCATCATGATCATTAACAACGACAATGCTATTATCATCCCTATCACCAGCATCAACTCCCATCAGCATCAGCGATATTGTCACTGCCACTCGAAGATATTTAGTAAACAAGACTAGAGATAATCGTACTTGTATTGATGTTCTGCATAAATTATTTCCTTTAGGATGACCCTGTAACTCTTCTTAAATGCCTGACTATTGCCTGTCAAATGCTACAAATAACGACAAGGAATGGACTCAACCCAACCCTGATGACTCTCATAGAGACACTCGTAAGTTGTGCTATGACTTTGAAAATTATTTGATCTATCATTCTGTTCGGGCGTAATGTTTTTCTGAGAAAAGTGGGTACCACCTCTAGAAACAAGCATCTCGCTTACGCAGAAATTATGCCATATCAAACATCGAGTGTCGTATTTCCCTGTGTCTGTTGTCTGCGAGGCAGACCCACGAGTTAGCATCGTCCCCGTATCCTTCCTCGATTTTCCAAAGTTTTTCTTTTTTAACTTGTCTTTTTTTTTATTATTATTTTCTTCTTCAAAAATGTTCATGTCGAATTCGTTATAAAACGACGGCCTTTTTGTTTGCCGCTTTTCCGCACAATCCAAATATGGAATTGATCATACTATATATGGAGTGAGCTTTCTCTACTCCAACTACGACACTAAGGCCCCGTCCACACGTATCCGGAAATTTTTGTATCCGCAAATTATCGTTTGCGTCCACACGCAGCGTATTCGAATCGTTTTCACCGTCCACACGTATCCGTTTTCGTAAAATTTCCGGATACGGACACAAAAAATAGCGGACACGTGTGGACGCAACCCGTGTCCGCAAAAAAAAACATTGCGAATACAAACATTTCCGGATACGTTTGGACGGGGCCATAGAGTAAAGCTTGATATGCATTTTTAGGCAAAATAGGATCGTAAATGCATTTTCACAATTTTGATTTTTTCCCAGGACTCACTTCACTTGTATTCACAAGGCCTTCTTTCTAAGGCAGCATTCATTTTTTAGGAGGGGGGTTGGGGGATGGACTGGAGGAATCCAGGGGAGGGCCATCAAATTTCTACTCAGTCATAAAGGGGGGTCATCAAATATTTCATACTTCATTAAAGGGGAGGGTCAAGAATTTAACACATTTCAAGGGGAGGGTCACTTTTTTATGCAGACAGAAGAAAAGGGGGTAAAGATCTTACGATAATGTTTATAGGGATTCCTCCTGCCCACCCATCCCCCCCTCCCCCATGACAAACTTTGCAGTATCATTCACTTGATATGTATTTTTTGTATCGGTAGATTATCCCAGGAGTTCAAAATGAAGATCCAAAAGTACGTAACGCAGCCATCAAGAGTCTTGGCCTGTGTGCCCTACTGAGCTGTGAGTTTGCCAGGAAACATCTGGTGTTGTTTCTACAGGTAGGCTACGGGTAAATGACATATTATTTAACAAATTTTATTCGTTTTATTGTATAGTTACTAATTTTATTTCGGTATTGCATTTATTTACGCAAAAAGAAAGATGATCGCAGGATCTAGCAGCACTTCGCGCATGCGCCTTGCAGGTCATTTTGACCAGTAACAAAACAAGGTATGACTGACTAATTTGGCCGCGGTAGTGGACTTGAATTTCAAGTCTGCTCTCCATGTTTGAGGATATCATGCATTGATTGCATATTCACTCGAGATTTTCATGGAGTTGTGGGTCTTGCGGAGGGAGTGCCGGCTATATCTCGCAGATCGTAAACCCTTGGGTCAAGGGAGAGACCTAACAAGCTCTACTCACATGTGATGCGGAGTACAAGAATCAAACACAATTTAGACCCAGGAGAAAAACCCTTGAATCAAGGGAGAACCTAACGAACGCTGCTCACATGTAATGCTGAGTCCAGGAATCAAACCCGAGCGTAGATGTGGAATTTTTTTCACCGTTTAATTATTTAGACTAATAGGACGCCATTGAAAAACTCCTTGGGGACATGGGCGCTCTGTTTAAATATTATGATAAATATATAACAAATTTCCTTTTAAAATGTTTTTCAAAACCATTACTTTTTGAATTTGAATTTAATAGTGCAAAATAATAAAGGTGTTGTCGTTGTTGCATTTTTTTCCAGGTTGCTCAGCTTGACTTAGAAATGGTTCAAGTCACAGCCCTTCAAGTAGTTTTCGATTTGCTCCTGAAGTTTGGTTTAGAGGCGTTCAAACTGAACCCCAACAAAGACTTCCTGGAAGAAGAGAAGTTGATCAGCGAGAAAGAAGATAAGAACAACGAAGAACAAGAACAAGAAGGCGGCGAACAAAAGGAAGATGGTGACGTGGAAAATAGTACGCCAGACAACACAGCAACTAGTGTGTTGACTATCCTGACTGGACTGCTTGAGAGCGAGGTATTCAGGAAATCATTTATTTTAATGATGCTACCGAAGACAGGCAAATAATTCAGCATTTTCGCGCTATGCCATCACGTGGTACAAATTGTATTGGAAAGTGTGACGGTCACTAAAAGGTTCGAAAATGGTTCTCAGATTTCGGTACGAATGTACTGACTTTTAAACAAAGTATTTACTTGATTTGTTTAGTAAGCTCCCTAAATACAAGCAAAATATTTTTCTAACTTTGTTGAAGCTTTTCTAACTGCTCTATAGAGAAAAAGATGAACAAACAAGGTAAATAATTTGTTCAAAAGCCAGTACATTTGTACGGGAATCCGAGACCAATCTCCGAACTTTTTGGTCACCGTAACACAATCCAATACAATTTATACTACAAGATGGCTAGCGTGAAAATGGTAAATCATAATATTTTGTGATAACCAAGTTTAATAATTTTTTTTTATTCAAATTTTTTTTACGTTTTCTTGTTGTGCTTTGGTCATTTTTGCTATCTATCAAACATACCAAGTCACAAGGAAGCAAGCCATGTTGACAGATGCAACGTAATTGCGCACAAGCAGATAATTATTTGTAGGAAGTCATTTGCAGTTACCTCGGCCCATCGAAACGACGGAAAAAATAACTTGAATGATAAATTGAATGCTACTTACAAAGCAGGCTGAGCGCACTGATGGCATAAGCACCGTTTTCAGTTTAGATAAGTTTTTTTAATACTGTAAAACGTTCGCAGCACAAACGAAGTCGTGACACGGCAAGGCATCAGACCAATCACATTGTACGAGAATTTACTCTCCATCCAATCAAATACCCGTGAAAAGCGTATAGCATAAACACGATGCGGACATGGTCACATCAAACTCAAGGCTCTGCCAAACCAATCACATTGCGCGAGCCAAAAATCAGCCATTCAAAGTTCTAGAAACTTCACGGTCGCGAGAAGGCACGTATACGCGGCACCAAGCTTTTCACAGTTGCGACCGATCAGAGCGTGCGTATAATCTCAGCTAAAATACTAATTTTTAAGGAATATAAAACGTGCGCGCACATGTCTCTGTACTGAAATATAAACCTGCTGGGAGCTGTAGAGCAAGAGAGAAGCAAGCTTAGGAACACAAGGAGTAGTTGAGTGTTTCTCTTGATTTACGAGCCAGCCAATCAACGCGCTCGTTATATCTCAAATATTTTATAAAACATAATACTGAATGATTTATATCACAGAGTAACGACCTGAGCCAGCCAATCAGCGCGCACGTTATATCTCAAATATTTTATAAAACATAATAATGAATGATTTGTATCAACAGAGTAACGACCTGAGGAACGGGGCAGCTGAGGGGCTTGCTAAGCTGTTATTATCAGGAAGAGTTCTGAGTGCTAAGCTACTGTCTCGTCTTATTCTCCTGTGGTATAACCCTACTACAGAGGAGGATGGAAGTCTACGTCATTGTATTGGGGTCTTCTTGCCTGTGTTTGCTTTTGCATCAAGGTAAAATACTAATTTGGGATCGAATCGTTATGATCAAATTAAAAGGCGTCTATCGACTAATTCATTCTAACCATTCAGGCATAATTCAGGCTAACTATTCATTTATCATTCATTTATCATTCATTCATTTATCATTCATTTATTTTTCATTCATTTATCATTTATTCATCTATTCATTTATTCATTCATTCATTTATCATTCATTTATTCATTCATTCATTTATCATTCATTCATTCATCATTCATTCATTTATCATTCATCATTCATTCATTTATCATTCGTTTATTTATTCATTCATTCATTTATTTTTCATTCATTTATCATTCATTCATTTATTCATTCATTCATTTATCATTTATTTATTCATTCATTCATTCATTTATCATTCATTCATTCATTCATTTATCATTCAATCATTTATTTATTCATTCATTTATCATTCATTCATTCATTTATCATTCATTCATTTATCATTTATTTATTCATTCATTTATTCATTTATCATTTATTCATTCATCTATTTATCATTTATTTATTCATTCGTTTATAATTTGTTCATTTATTCATTCATTTAATCACTCATTTATCATTCATTCATTCATTTACCATTTATTATTCATATATCTTTCATTCATTCATGGTTTGATTATATCTTATCAGGACGAACCAGGAGTTGGTTGAAGATGCCTTTCTACCCATCTTAAAGACCCTCTTCAGTGCACCAAGTTCGTCACCACTCGCTTCCATCAACAGCAATAATGTGGCCGAACTGTTGATAGAACTCACCAATAGCAAGTATCTGAATAAAAACAACACTACAGGACAATCAACAGCTACAGAGGTAAATAAAGAACGAGGGCCGATTTATGCGAAATACCCCCTACCCCTAAAACCCCATAAAAAGGAAAGGAAGCGTTGCCGACTTATTCAACATGGATGGCCTGGATCTCTCACTGCTGTGTATTTTAATTCAATTCACCATCATCATATTCATCATCATCATCATAACCATCACCACCATCATCATCATAACCATCATTAATACCATCATCACCACCATCATCATTACCATCTTCACCATCATCATCATCACCACCATCATCATCACCATCATCATTACCATCATTACCATCATTAATGCAATCATCATCACCATCATCATTACCATCATCATCATCACCACCATCATTAATACCATCATCATCACCATCATCATTACCATCATTATCATCACCATCATTACCACAATCATCATCACCATCATTATCACCATTATCATTACCATCATCATCACCACCGTCATTAACCATCATCATCACCATCATTATCATCACCACTGTCATTATCAACATCATCACTTTAATTTTGTTACGTTATACAGGGTTGCAGTCATGTGTCATTAGCCCTCAAAGTAGCGAATGAGGTCCTGTCCGATCCACAAGCCCCTGGTACTCGTGTCCTATGTAAGGTCCTCACCTCCTTAGACTTGAATGGGTGTGACCAGACCAGCATCAAAGACCTGAAAGTCTTGGCATACAAACTATACGACGTAAGGAGACGACTGTCTCAGTCCCTATAGGGCGCTTTCACGTGACGTCACAGCGGCCATTATGGGGTACCAAAACAATACATTTTCTATCCTATGGGAATTGAACTCTATTTTTATGCAAAAACTGTGCAGAAAGTTTCTATTGCTTGGTACACCAATATGGCTGCCTTCTCACGTGAGTGAAAACGCTCTATAGGGCTTTTAGAGTGTGACCGACGTATTTCCGGTCTCAACTGTTCACTAAAACCGCTAACATAAAGCGGAAAATAATCTCAATGATTTAACAGATCCTGACATGAAGAAAATGTTTAAAACAGGGTTCGTGCTACTCCTTAAACTCCTTGAAAACTCCTTGAATTTATTCACGTCTTGAAAAGCTCTTGAAATTTTTCTTTGATCATTACTTGTATGGTTCTGAAATAGATCTAGTCAGAAAGATCGGAAAATCTGAAAGTCGGCCATGTGCAACCACCGTGTAAAACCTTGGCATAGTTAGCTGAACATGCTGCTTGAAAATTCATTTTTGGGTCCTTGTATACTCCTTGAATAGTCCTTGAATTTTAAGTCGTTACCTCTCAACCCTGTTAAAAAATCTTTCTATTTTTCGTTTTGGAACCGGAAATCATTTTTCCATACGATTGACGTCTCGCTTTAAAACTCGATAAGGCATGGGGTAGGGATCGCCGTTTGACTCTTGAGCACAGGCAGCCCAAGCAATGTACCTGTGTTCGTGGGTTTCGTATGTATGGGTCGAAAAAAATCAGGAAAAGTAGAAGTTTAAGAAATCATACGTTTTTTCTTCTTATGCTATACTGTTGGTCTTCCACTTTATTCTTACGACCTTAATGACAAAAGTTAACAAATAGCTCGTCAACTTCAGTTATTTTAGACTCATTTTAGCTGTACGTTTGTCTCATTTCAGGTGGTTGAAGAGAGTGCTTCTACCAAGTTGTTGGACAAATTCCAAAAAAACCTGGATCATATGGACAAGACTACTGACCAGGGTAACTACCACTGTATTCCCAAGAACCTTGAAATTTTATCGAACCCCGAAGCAACCTCTGGGCTGATCTAAGTCAGGGCATGGCTAACTCACAGATAGAACCCTGAAACAACCTCTGGGCTGATCTAAGTCAGGGCATGGCTAACTCACAGATAGAACCCTGAAACAACCTCTGGGCTGATCTAAGTCAGGGCATGGCTAACCTACAAATAGAACCCTGAAACAACCTCTGGGCTGATCTAAGTCAGGGCACGGCTAACTCACAGATCGAACCCTGAAACAACCTCTTGGCTGATCTAAGTCAGGGCACGACTAACTCACAGATAGAACCCTGAAACAACCTCTGGGCTGATCTAAGTCAGGGCATGGCTAACTCACAGATCAAATTGGTATTAAGGTATAGTTTAGTGCAAAAACACCCTCTGGAATTTTGACAATTTGAATTTTGGTCGCTAAATAGATATTCTACCGTAATCCGTAGCATTAGAAAAATTTCAGTCATGATATTTTATTGTCCTATAGATGCGACAAACGAGCAAGCTGTTGGTGAAGAGACGACGACAGAAGGGTCCCATGACAGTTCAACACAGAGCCAAGATACCCAGCCACCTAACGACCAACCAACTAGTGAGGCTGATCACGATCATGTACCAGCCAATCAGGATCAATCTAAGGATCTTGACAACCAAGATGACACCTTGAGTGACAGCACTAACACGCTGGGGAACCGCGAAAATGGTATGAAGAGATTTCCACTGAACAGCTGAAGTTAGAACAACCCTTTGATAGGTTAAAACAATTCACATAGTCATTAAAAAAATTATTATACAGCTTCTCATTAATCCCATATAGGTAACTGTCCAATTATTTTCTTAATTGGACAGGTCTTGTTGATATGGGATTAATTAGGCAGCTATATAATTAATAGGTAATGGGATTTCATGCTCCCCAATCAAGAAATAATTAGACTCGAAAAATTCCTCTGACTGCCAAATTGGACTCGGCCTACGGCCTCATTGAAATATCGATATGCAAATGAGATGACGTAAATTCAATAATAGGTTACATTTTGAAGTGTAATTTACGACAAGTGTAATAACTTAAAAGTGTACAAAGTCATATATTTCAGTTATAAGGATAATTTGCAAATGAAAAAACAGCAGTACTTTCCACAACAGCATTTTTGTATGATAAATTAGTCTTGAATTTACGTCATCTCATTTGCATATTGATATTTCAAATGTTTATATCTGCGAAAAGAGAAGACCCCATACAAAAATACTGCAACCATACTACTACACTGTTCACATATAAGTGATTTTGATAATAAAATTTTTTTCCTTGATATACACTTTAAGAAAAAAAACCAACTGTTTTTATTTTTCAGCACACGAAACCGTCCAGAAAGAAAAAGTGATTTCAAAAACACCAAAGACAAAACCATCAGACAGGAAAAAAACTACAGCAGCAAAAACAGCCAAAAGGTAAGGTTGTTCTTAAAGGAAGCAAGCATAAATGAATTGGTTAGAGCATATTAATCGTGCATTCTCAATAGATACGCTTTCTGTTTCAGCATGTCAACTGCAAAAGCTGGCAAGAGATCTCGACAAAAAATGTAAGGCATTTTAATTTACTATTCTTTGTTTATAACCTTTTGTTTTCTAGTTTTTTTAACCCTTTATGTTTATTCATTCTCACTTCCTCACTCCTTTTTTCCTTGACTTTCTCTTTTCTCGCATTTCTCTCCCCCATTCCTTCCCTCCTTCCATCCCATTCCTCCTCTTCTTCCGTCTCATTCTTCCTCGTCCTCCATTCTCCATCCTTCATTCCTTCCATTCTTCATTCTTCCTCGTTCCTTCCATTCTTCCATCCTTCCCTTCCTTCTCCTCCTCATTCCTTCCTTCTCATTCCTCCACTATCTTTCTTCCGTTCCTTCATCCTTCCATCCTCATTCCTTCCATCCTCCTTCCTCCTCCGCCTTCCATCCCATTCATCTATTCTTCTTCCTTCCATCCATTCCTTCCATTCTTCATTTCTTCCTTCGTTCCTTCATTCCTTCCATCCTTCATTCCTTCCTTCCATCCTTCCATCCTTCATTCCTTCCATTCTTCATTTCTTCCTTCGTTCCTTCCATCCTGCCTTCCTTAAATCCTTCCTACCTTCTTTCGTCCCTTTCTTTATTTCATCCTTTCTTCTTTTCTTCCATACATTCTATTCCTTCTCTCTTTTTTCTATAAATTTTTTTTTTTTAATTCTATTTTATTTTATAACATTTAAATACCTCTTTCCTCCCCCCTAGAACTTCCAAGAGCGCATCAACGATTAAGGCCAGGCTCAACCTCTCCAGCGACAGTGACAGTGACATCGAAATTTTTGACAAAGAAAATTATGTATTTCAATAGTACGACTAGAAAACCCGTAGAAAATATCGATCAGCTTCTACACAAGTCAAGCCCCTGACCCCAGGGACAGGGCGGGGAGTCCATGCGGCAAGACCGGGGATTAAACATTTAAAAGCGAGAAAGGAATGGATATATGGGGGAATTTAACGCGTAGTTCAATTTACATGAATGTGAAATTCCCCGCCCTGTCCCGGGGGACAGGAAGTAGGGGTTTCAATTGAATAGTACATTAAACAGGCTTCATCATAAAAAGCAAGCCGTTAGAATTCTTTTCAAATGATAAACGAACATTAGACTCTACTTTTCGTGAGATATGATATATTTGTGAGTAGTGAGCCGTTATTAAAAACTGATGAGTTCTATTTTTGTAATATTTGACGGAAAAGTAATTATTCGCCATTAACATCATATAATACATTGCCGTTTTGAGGGATAACCAGGGGGACATATATGTTATTCTAAGGCCCCGTCCACACGTGTCCGGAAATTTTTGTATCCGTATCCGCAAATTTTCAAATACGATAAAGTAAACACGATTTTGCGCATGCTCAATAAGAAAAACTATCCGTCAAAGGGACTAGACACTAGCGTGCGGATCAAGAAATTTCCGGATACGTGTGGACAGTGAAAACGATTCGAATACGCTGCGTGTGGACGCGAACATTTTCGTATCCGCAAAAAAAAATTTGCGGATACAAAAATTTCAAGATACGTGTGAACGGGGCCTGAGGGACGGCGGACCATAAGATAATCGGGGGGAGGTGCGTCGATTCCCAAAAAATCCCGAATTTTTGTAGAAACAGTTCTCACCATTATATTTTCGCTACTCACCTGCAGTTCGTCTCGCCGCCGCACGCACGCCCCCGGATATGGACTAATTGAGACTGAATTCTAGAGAAACTTAGTTTAATTTTCGACAATTTCAAAACTAGAACGAATTCTAGGTCTATTTTAAGAGTATTCTACCTTAACTTGACAAATTTCAACATCTTTGTATCCAACCCAGTTCACGTACATTCTTATTCCTATACGTTCATGCAATCTATTTCAGGTACATTCTTATTCCTATACGTTCATCTAATCTATTTCAGGTACATTCTTATTCCTATACGTTCACCCAATCTATTTCAGGTACATTCATATTCCTATTCGTTCATCTAATCTATTTCAGGTACATTCTTATTCCTATACGTTCATCCAATCCGTTTCAGGTACATTCTTATTCCTATACGTTCATCCAATCCGTTTCAGGTACATTCTTATTCCTATACGTTCATCCAATCTATTTCAGGTGCATTCTTATTCCTATACGTTCATCCAATATATTTCAGGTGCATTCTTATTCCTATACGTTCATCCAATCTATTTCAGGTGCATTCTTATTCCTATACGTTCATCCAATATATTTCAGGTACATTCTTATTCCTATACACTTTAATCTAATCAGTTACTTTGTCAATTCTATGCATTAATCCAATAAGGTTTTTCAGTTTTCATATAAAACTATAGAAGCATGCGCATACTAACAGCTCCTTAATAATGAGAAGACCACTTACACGTGACCACAATCTTGGGGTCAAATCTTGGAAGCTGTTACATTTACTTAAGAATTTTGTCAGATCACAGGAGCGAAAAAAACTCTTGTTTGTAAAGTACAGAGATCTATTATTATGCTCTTAGATCGTGCCTATTGTTTGTCATTTGTTTTGTAATCTTATATATTCCTTCACTTTCACTAGCTACTTTTAGGCTAGATTACGCTACTGATTCTCATTCTTCGAGACCAAAATGTTCCTGTTCCATCCTGACTTACAGCCCAATAGCCCACATGTGATTTTAAAAAACGTGCTTGATATTTCCTTCTGAAAGATTATTTTGGGTCAATTGTAAAAACAGAAATGAAAGATGTGTTGCTTTTTTTAAATTTATTTTCGTCATTTAAAAAAAGTCTTCCGGGACGTTTGTTTTCAAATTGCGAAATGTTGTATTACAAGACACTGAATTGGTTTCCTTTTTGGAATGCATACGTGACGTTTGTAATATCCTGCTTCGAGATTACGCCATTTTCTGCATGAGTTACATTGATCAAGACACTCGAACCATGAACGCTTGACTTTATTCAGATTCTTATTTCTGAGCTTTTTACTTCAAACCCAAAAGACAACTTATTTCTAAATGATTCAGTTAAGGGATGCATGTGCACAAAGTGTTCATGGTTAGTGTCCTCACTGTAAGATTAACCGAATATTCGTCTATTTTCTATTTTTACTACGCAAAGAGACCTTTTATTTTATGAAGAGGGGTTTGAGTGAAAAAAGGGGGCCTTAAAATTTTATTGGCTATGCAAAATAGGGGATCCTGAAATAATTCAGTGATGAGTCATATATAGAAGAGCCTTAAAATGTTACAAATTAAAAATGCCTTTTTTTTAAAATTTTCTCGTTTATCCCCTCTCTTACCATTATCCCCCTTCCCCTTCCGTTAAAGAAAAGTAAAAAAGCCGTCTCGATCATCCATACCCTCTCCCCCCTCCCCCTTCTTTTTCCACCAATACTTTAAAACTATTGTCGTTTTTATAAATATACTCTTTTGGGGGGTTGTTTGTTTGTTTATTTATTTATTTATTTATTTATTTATTTATTGTTTAATTAATTAATTATCTATTTATTTATTTATTCATTTATTCATTTACTTATTTTCAAACTGAACAATCCAAAAAAATCGAAATAACAAAGGTCATCCAAGTTTGGAACTTTCATCATCTAGCTATGCAACGCAATCAATGTTATGTAGAAACTTGGAAACCCTAAGAGCCGGATTACTGGGTTTTTCCCTGTCTTTTCCCCCGGCAAAGATGTTAAATGTATGTTCCCTGCGGTAGTTTTCTCACCGGCAAATTTTGACATCACTTGCAAGACTCTCCCTAGCCTGTCGTGCAGACGTTTTTAGTGTTGGCTCGTTCCTTAATTCTCCTCCCCTCAAACGTCTGCTCAACCTTTCCCTTTGATTGACCAATCAGAGCGCGCCTCTCGAAATGCTGGAAGCTGTCCTTCACCTTGGCTTACTTTCGGTTTGTGGGGAGGGGAAGGAACGAGCTGACACTAAAAACGTCTGCACGGCAAGCTAGATTCTCCCTTGATTCGAGGGTTTTTTCTTCGCGTTTTGTAGTGTTTTCCTCCCTCCGGAAAAAAACCCAACACGCTCATAGGAGTTAGCCGTTCCCCGATTTTTGATCAACCCAGAGGTTGTTTCGGGGATCGATCTGTGAGATAGCCGAATGATCTAGAGGTCACTTCGGGGGTCAATAACAAATTGACTGTAATCTTGTATTTTATGACTGTTATTGTCACGGTACGCTAGAGTAGTTTCAGATGACGCGGAAGACTTGATAAACACGTGTTGATTCCAAGTACTTAAGAATCCCAGGTTTTGGTTTTCCTAATTGAAGTCACGAGACACTTAATCAGAATGCCTTAGTTCTTCACAAATTACAATAAGTGACTTGAGTTGAATCATATTTTTCTTGAGTTGATTCTAAAATTGAATTTATCGCAATAGTTTTTTTCCAGAAGCTATTAACGATTTTATAACATTTAAAAAAATTTAGCTGCTGACAATCTGACAATCTAACAGCAGCCAAGATGAAAATAACTCATGTTATAATACACTCTACAAAGGGATTGGACATGTACAAGAGGAGTACAATTAAATTCCAAATTGTACTCGGTAGAGTCCCTATTAAGTTGCTCTTTTTTTTTTTTTTGAGTGTACTATAAAAAAAAATCGCACAATGTTCTCGTACAATTCAGAATTTATAGATACTCGTGATGTTTTGAAAGTTCCCAAATTGATCCAATTTTGAAAATTTTCAAAACATCACTAGTACCTATAAATTCCGAATTGTACTCGAGATCGTGCGATTTCCTAAACTAACTGTTAAAATACTTAGTGCTCTAGAAATGTCACGCAATAATTGTAATACACCAACAAAATGCACGTGGACGTCAAGTATATATATTTTTAGTAAATTTAAGATTTTTTAGCCCTCCTCTTTCATGTGATGTGGGCGTCACGCAAGCACAACAGGAAGCAGGTATCACTATACTCCGGAAGTGAATATCCTGCATAAGAAATAAAATCCAACTCACTTTAAAAGATCTAACCATCGGTCAAACCTTATAAAAATGTTTAACATTTGATTTATTCAAAATAGTTTTAAAAATACGAAATTAAAGAAGCGAAAGGGAAGGCTTATTTTGTTTTGAAATCACGAGTTAGGGGTTTTTTTTCCGGAAGCTGAGCGGATAAGTTGACGCCCTTTCAAGTTTCCAAGAAAATCCAGTTAGCGGATGTATAGGGCTGTAATGAACCATCAAGCAAAATGTAATTCCATAATGATTACGCTATAGACGAAAATAGATTTATTGGAATCCCCTTGGAAAGAGTTCATATAACCGAGCTTCGCGATACTGCTATTAGTTCTAGTTTGACAAGCATTGAAGCAAGGTACAAACATGTTGGGGTTAGAACACCTAAAACTAAATGAAAAGGACAGAAATTCCTTAAAAAAGCAGTGGAGAACAATTGCGATTCAAGCTGAGGTGTCTAGAAAGGATCTGGTATGTACACATTTTTTTGTCATACAATTTATTTATCACAAAAAGGTTAATCGCGATAGCTCCTTGGCTCCGATTCGAACGGCTAGCCTTCTTCGAGATAATTTTAACCTAATTTATTTATTTGTCTTTATTCAATAAAAGTTTCAGATTCTTGAACAAAGAGTAAAGAGAGATGTTATTGAACGTCTTCAGTTTGGTCTTACAGAGTCTGGTCAAGAAAGGGTAAGCCGCATTTGATCTTTCACTTTCAAACTACTAAAATAAGCTGAAATAAGGAAACGAGGGCTGTCTTTACAAATCTCTAACGATAGCTATAAATTTTGTAAAATCGAAAAGATTTAGAATTTAGAATGACCAAAAACGAGCAGATTTCCCCACCCAATCTTTTTTACGGTCCTTTCCAAAATTCCCGATCAATTGACCTTTTCATTAACTGCTAAAATAATTATTTGTTTATAATAGACTGATTTCATAACTCGTAGTTTTCGCTCAGCTTTTGTTGTTGGGGATTTTATTGTTATCACCTCCACCGGGGGTTTTCCCGCCCACATGGAATAACAATTTAGGGGTTTCTCCCTAAACATATAATTTTCTTCGCAAATCTCTACCACCATATCTGATTTCATTTTTGCTACTCATTTTTAGCCCACCAGTGAAAAGATCTTACTCGACGACTCCAATATTTACGCCAAATTTGGAAAAACAATGTTGATCGTAGGACGAAGTGCGTTGAAAATGAAAGCTTTCTACTTGAGAGACAGATGTCAGGAAATTGAAAGAAGTATCACCAACACCATCCAAACTATCGCGAATATTGTAAGTATCATTTTCGTATCATTTATTTTACCATTTTTATAGAAGTCTTAACCCTAAGTGTGTTCCTGTTTCTCTTTTTGGTTTCTTTTCTATCTTTCTTTTTCCCCTTGGGGGGAAACTGGAGGAGTGACAGAGAAAGAAGGGGAAGAAGAGAAGGGAGGGGAGGGAGGGAGGGAGGGCAGTGGGGGAGGAGGGGGGACGGGGGAGGGGGGGGGGGAGGGAGGGAGGGAGGACGAGGAGGGAGGGAGGGAGGGAGGGGGGGGGGGGGGGAGGGAGGGGAGGAGGCAGGAGGGAGGGAGGGGGGGAGGAGGGAGGAGGGCGGGAGGAGGGGGAAGGGGGAGGGAGGGAGGAGGGAGGAAGGGAGGGGAGGGAGGGGGGAGGGGGGGCGGGAGGGAGGGAGGGAGGAGGGGGGGAGGGGGGGCGGGAGGGCGGGAGGGAGGGGGAGGGGGGAGGAGGAAGACGGCAGGAGGCAGGGGGCGGGGTTCTTGGTTCGAGGTGTTCCTTCTTCTGTCTGTTCTTATTGTTGTCTTCTTCTTTCTTATTCGTCTTGCTTCTTCCTTCTTTCTTCTTTCTTTCTTTCTTTGACTTTCTCTTTCTTTCTTTCTTTAAATAAAAAGAAATGAACATACAATAAACAAATAATGGCAAAAAACATCTTATTTAAAAAACATAATTCAGTCCAAAATACTGCTCTTGTTTTTCTCCAATGCTGAGCTAAGGATAGTAATAAAAATTTTTTTTAACCAGTGACAACAAGATAAGATTGATTGATTAGTATTGAAACAGTACATCCTTGTCGCAGTTTTCCAATTTTCAACCGACAGTTTTTAACATTTTTCATAATAATTTTTAGCTTGAAGAAAATGGTTACAAACCTCCAAAAGACAAACCAGATTTTCCTGGATTGGAAGAATACCTGGACAATATAACTCTAGAGTTTTTGGTGAGTAAATAATGAATCTATAATATTAATCAAGATTATAGGACATATAGGACCAACACATTTGTCATCTAGGAATTAAAATTTTGACACTTTTGAAACTCTATAAGTTTAACCCCCCCCCCCCCCCCCCCCCCTCCCTCTAAATACACACACAATTTTCTACAGAGGGCAAAATGGTGAAAAATTATGAGATGACACAGTAAATATCAGGGATAGAAGGTGGATGATAGTGTTAGTAATATTATTATTAAGAGTCTTAAAACCCTCCACCCTTTCCCTGCGGTATTGCCTCTTTACGAAGGAGGGAGGTTCATTATATAGTAGTCTCATAACCCCCTCCCCCCCCACCCCCCACCCCCACCCCTTCCCAGTAGTACCAGTCATTTACAAAGGGGAAGGCAAGGGATTAGGAAGACACTTAATAATATTATATGACTCTGATACCTCCACCCCTCCCCTGTTGTACTAGATCTTTCCAAAAGGGGTGGGGGTGGGGTGAAGACAATTCTTTTACTAAAAGATAATATTTCATAGTTTGGCCTTTTATTTACTTGCTATATTTTAATCATTTCTTCAGAGAAGTTTCCCTCCAGAAGAAGATGTGACAGACTATCCATCACAAGATCTGCTATATATAGTCAGAAACATTGTAATCTTCAGAGAAATGTTGGAGATGGTTGAGAAGCTTAAGCACAATATTGGAGATATATCAAAGTGAAAAAACCTATACTTTTATGGTTTTATTTAAAATGAAATTTAAAGAATAGTGTATATTTAATTGAAACAGCTTGTAAAATAAGTATGTTTATGTTTATAGGTATTGATACATTATTAAGTCTCATTTGTGATCTATGATAGATCTAATTCAAACAAGAAGCAAGGGATCATGCAGCTATGAATTTATTTCAGTGCATTAATCTCACTAAATGTAGTATATGTTTAAATTATAATGTAAAAAGCTTTATGGATATCTAAAATATAAATCATTTTGAATATAAAATATTGGAAGGTATAGGTGCATGTTGTAAGAGACATAAATAAAACTTATTAAAGAAAATTAGATTTTAGTGTCATGTTTGTTGACTTATTTAATTATAGTGAGAGATGCATGAACAGTCATGATTTATTACAAATAGACCTCTTCGGCTTTGACGTAATTTTTCCCCATTTCAGACCACGTGTCATTCCCTAGAGTATCATTTGTTTAAGGTTTGTGCTCGGTTGCACATGAGAAGACACATGAATATTGATACAGCTCAAACAAAGAATCTTATTCTCAAGTCTTCTTATGTCACCCTCATTAAATAAAGTCAATTTATTTATTTATTTTATACAGCTCAAACAAAGAATCTTATTCTCAAGGGAATGACACATGGTCTGAAATGGGAAAGCATTATCCCAAGCCAAAGAGGTTTATTATAATTAGCAACAGCTAAAAAAAAACACATACACAAACAAAGCAAAAAAAAGCTAAAACAAATACAAACAAAAATCAATAATAAAAAAATATAATAAAAAAGAAAAGGAACCTTGAAGAACGAAAGAAAACAAAATGATAAAGATTTGAAGCAAAAAATATAGCAAGATAAAAACAAGGCACTTAGAAACAATAAAAATAAAACAATAAAAAAACAAGAAAGCAATAAAAGAACAAAAATTATAGAATAAAGTAATAGTAAATATGAGGAAAAAATAAAATCCCACAATTTGCGTTACCCAATCAAATTCTTTGTTTAAATCTGGCCAATCAGCATCCTCGTTATATTTTTGAAATCAGAAGCGCTGCTGTGTTCAGATTATTTCCCGCCTTTTTCGATAGTCAAAATCAAAATGGCCGGTTCAAGTTCAAGATTTAGAAGAAGATATCCCTCATTTTTCGAAGGAAAACGAGATAAAAACACTACTTAAAGCCATAACAACAAACTAGAATTGTTTGGACGATTTGTGAAGGAAACAAGAAGAACACAATCTGAGAGAATAATCTGTCAAAGTGCCGTCTGGCTCGACTGTATTCAATCCGACTCAAGGAATTTTCGCTCAATGTGAAGTAAGTTCTGAGAATCTCTTGTCTTATAAGCTTACCTGTCTTTTAGCATTGTGCTTATTGCCTTTATCTTCCTTATTCCTTTGTTTTATCTGTATATGTGTGGCTGACAATGTTTACACAAATTCTTCGCCATATTATTCTCATTATAAGTCATAGGAGAGAAATTTGTAGTGGGGGTGGGGTGAGGGAAATTGTGGTAAATGGTCCAGCTCTTTTTTCCCAAACTCTATCTCTTTATTTCTCTTTAATGGATTGTAGTAAAAAATGCTTCTTTAAAGAGTCTTAAAGGTTTTTTTTAGAGGATTAAATGAAATCCTTTAAAAATATTAATAAAAAAATAAGACCTTAGTTATTATTTTTACATGGACAAGGTTAAGGCGTGAACTCATGTCCACGTCACGGCCGAGTTTTCCATAGGGAAAGGTGGAGCATAGGTGACGGCTTAGTAAGTGGTGATTATAGTATATGAAAATCTATTACAACCAAGAGAAAGGTTTTTATCCCAACCGACTGTACTTCGCAGCTAATTATATAAACGCATCCCACATGCAAAGGAGTGATAATGAATTGTTAGTAAGCGACAAGCGAAAAATTGGGTCTGCTCGTCATAGCGTAGGCGACCCTAGAGAAAAACGTTTGCGCATGCGTGCATTTCAGCACGTTTTCTAAGAATTTTGAAGAGTTTGAGTGAGAAAATAAATGCTTGTTTCCTCCAAGTATACAAAAAAGTTCGAGAGTATACTTTTGTCAGACCAAGGTACTGTATTAACAAACACAATATGGATTAGCCTTAAGTTTCAAGCATGGACACTTAGTTTTGGTATTTTGTGAAGTCCAATTTATTAGGCATGTTTGAAAGCCAAATTTACATATGTTTCGACTAATTTGCATACGGATTCAGAGCATGTGCAGACGTTTTCACTCGTGTCGTCTAGGGTCCTACTAACCTCACCCTTAGGCTTCGGCCGAGATTCCTGATCAGTCTGTATATGTAGAAATCTCCGGCATAGCAGTAAATGCTTTGCGCTTCCATGCTGCGCTTCAGCATTGCGTCTGGAGGTATGGTCTAAATTAAACAATAAAAATAATCTATAAAATAGGCTTCAAGTATTTTGAAAGCCAAAACCAGGCTAAACTAACGCGTTTATCGATTGCAGAATTATCTTGCATCTCCTGCATAATCGAACAGTTCTTATTTTTGCTTAGATTTTTCATATTTTAATCGGGAATAGATCGAGTCACTACTCGAAGTATTTCAAATGAGATTGTAACATCGAAGTTGACTAAAACTGTATACAACCATATTGAAATGTTCAAAAATAATGATAAATTAAATAAAAAAATGAATGGGATTTAACAGTGGCATTTCTACAGAATAGCTATTCATCCACTGTAATTCCAATTGGAATTTAGGAGTTGATTTTTGCGGAGGGAGGAAAGCCGGAGAACCCGGAAAACCCTCGAAGCACAGGAGAGAACCAACAAACAACTCTATACTCACATACGACACCGAACTCAGCGGGACTCGAACCCGGGTCGCATTGCTGAGAGGCGAGCGCTCTCACCGCTACGCCACCCGTGCTTCACAAGTGAAAAACGTCTGCGCAAAAAATTTCCTTTGATTTGACATCAAAATCAGTAAAATGCCGCGAGAAACAAATAACTTCTGTCAAACTATTAGCTAGCTTTAAAAACTTTTTTTTTTTTTGAATAACCACGATCAGTAAATGATTTTCAGAAGTAGACTGGTTTAGTTTGGAGTTGAAATTGTAGTTTTCTTATAAATATTATAATATATTTTCTTCCAAATTAAACTGAAGGATTTTTAAAATGCTTTATAACCATATCTGGTTCTGTTTTTCAAAATTTCAAATAAAATAGCAAGTCAATTTACCACATCAATCTTAAAACCATGATTATAATTGTGACACTTTCATACATAAAGAGAAATTATATACATGTCTTTAAATCAGGTGAAAAAAAAATATTTCTCAAATTATACCTACGAGTCACCTGATAAATGGTTATTTTGCGAAAATTATTTCTAAAATATATAAAGAAAATTTAGATACAAATATCAACTTATTTAGATATTTTTTAAAAATAAGTTTGTTCTCGTAAGGCCCTGGCTAAACGAGGAAACATGTTTCCCTAAATGTTTCATAAGCTGGCAAGACTGTCAGGAAACATCGGGAAACAATGTTTCCATGCGTCTTGGAAACATGAAATGTTTCTGCCGCACAGCCAAACATTTTTTGCGTCTTGGAAGCAAAATTTGCTACACGCAGCAATGTTTCGCATGTGGCTAAACTTGGAAACATCGAGGAAACATGCGCGCGGTAAACATGTTTCCTCGTTTAGCCAGGGCCTAAAGCTGTACAACTGACAGAGTGTGGACTGAAATAATCTATTTGTGAACACTTTAGAGAAAAAAGATTAAAAATATAATCTGTCCATGAAGATATTAATAGCCCAAGCTAATTAAGGATTCTAGTTTTATTCTGTTATAATTACGAATTGTAAAAATTCTAGAGCAAAAAATAGATGAAAACTTGCTTGCATTTTCAAAGTGAAATACGACTGATTAAGATGCATGTTGCTTTTTGGATTATTTTCTTAGCAAGTTGTCCTGAAATTTTTTTTACTGCAAAATCTCAGGCGATTTAATTTTGCTTCAAAATTATGCCTTTGTTGGGTGTTTTTCAACAAAAAAGGCTCAATTGAACAGGTTTCTTTTTGTCGTTTTCAAAAAGAAGGCCACGCGTTGGAGTAATGACTAATGCTCAACGCTTCAAGGTCGTTTCTAAGCGCCTGTTGACTCCCCGCCGCGAGACGCGTGCTTCTAAATTGATTCATTCAAGTCCTACTATTCACACCAAAATCTTTCTTCAGATGGCCTTTTCAAGTCAATTGTACAGTTTGAGAGCATTTTATTCACCAAAAAACACAGGCAACTTGAGTACAGAATGCTGAAGATGCTTTTGCTGAAAGGACACTCTATTCATTCTCAGGATTGTCGCCCGTTCGCTTTGTTTAAAACAAAAATAATAAATCGTCAACTTGTATAAATATCCAGGATAAATATCATTATTCATCATATCAAAACTTGTTTTTACAATTTCGGAAAGCCAGGATAGTTATAAACAATCTACACTGAAGCCAAGTAGAAAATATTGAAAGTAAACTCAACTCGAAAGACACGACCTTGAATTTCTTGAAAAAACGTGCAGCTCAGTTGAAATTCTAAATTTCAAAGTTAGTTTATGGATTTCGATATTTCTCATGAAAATAAGAATACATGCCAAAAATGTTCTATATATAGAATTATCTCAAGTCATAAAGAAAGTATTGTTCGCCTGATTATTATGTTTATACCTTGTTCTTGTTTCAGCAAAAATAGTATGATTGAAAAAGCGTAACTTTAATCTTCGCGGCCAAACAAGATGCCAACGACAATAAAGTTGCCTTAAAAATCGCGCATGAAAATGAATGGGAAAAAGATCTGAAAAAAAGAGGTTTGGTCGAAAGCATAATAGTAATATTTCCTTGCTTGCTTTCTTTTTTTTTTTTTTTTTTTTTTTTTTTTTTTTTTTTTTTTTGCGTTAAAGACACTAAACTCCTTACACCCATTTTCATAATTTTGGCATCCGTCGATCAAAAATCAGACCGTTGAAAATTTGATTGAGAGACACAAAAGCCAGAGAACTCGCGTTACTATACTGAGTGTGAAAAAGTTTGAAATTTGAGATTTTCTCACTGTTACTGCGTACGAGTCCCTCAGTGGTGAATACCTTAACATAAAATCTATAGATGAATATAGTATTTGATTATGAAAGAAACGCTTGGAAAAGATCGACAATAAGTGAAGAGAAAGATGTTAGATATTACACTTTTCAAAAGTTAAAAAACGATGCTAAAATCTAAAATTAAAAAATTCAATGACGAGCATTCACAATGTTGAGAACTTTCGTTCGGAGGTGACAAAATAAGGAAGAACCGTTCAAATTTAGTATAGAAATTAGTAAATTGTTTGCAGATTAAGCTCTTTACCTTTAGGATAAATTTGTACTTTTCCACGAACTTTAATAGCACCGTTCATGCGCATTCTATCCCGTCAATTTGATAACTTTTCTTACGTAGTTTTTGCTTCGCAGAAGAAGTTTTAAGATTTCGAGAGCTTTAAAGCTAGCCCAAGCCTCCTAATTAACTCTTTGGAATTCTCAATAAATCTTGGTTCTTGTACTATATACTAAATTCGTACAATTATTAAGGTCAATCAATAGTTCATTGCCAATTCTCTGCCTCTCTCTATGCCGAGGTTTTACAAGTCAAAATTAATGGCGAAGTTTCATTTCGTTATGTTTCTTTTACTTAACTCGATTTTCCCTCTTCCAAAATTTACACTTATTTCGGTTACCTCTTCCTTCTCTTGCAAAGCGAGATATTTTCTGAGTTTCTCGTCTTCAATTGTCTTCTTGTTGTTTGAATTAAACATTAAGTTATCCAAACTGTTCCTGTGTGTTTGGAATGGTCTAACTATTTTACAAGATAGGTATGGGAAATGCGCGCTCAAATCCAATGTTAGCGAATCTGATGAATCAGCGTAACTTTCAAAACCACAAAACAAATTATTACGGCAAAAGATTATTATTTTTGAATTGTTGAAAAGTGATTATCATTGCACTGGCCAATGCGTTTAATATTAACGTTTTTAAAAGAAATAAAATAATGTACGTGTCGAAGTAAACATAAAACCTTGCTAGTTTTCACAAGTATGATATATTCTGAGAATGTAGACTCTTTTGCTGGGACATAGATTAAAAAAAGGAAACAGTTATTCGGCTTCCCCACCAGCGATAATTCAAAAACATTTCAATTTTCGTCTTTGTCAATAATAATTTTGATTTTCATATATTCTCAGTTTTATGACTTCTTATTTAATGGTACATCATTTCGTGGTAGAAGGCCCGGAGAGAGAGTCTTACCTTACTTTTCAGTCCTAATGCAATTACTCATTCTAACTTTGGGTCTTTTTCACAGAAATACCGACACAATAGTGCATTCTTCGATTCATAAACGCGATTTTGCATCTGGCAAATATTTTCATTTTGTCCTCTCCGATTACTTAAAGCAATATTGGCTGGCAGAGACGTCTATATGCAGGCAACCTAGTAATCTCAATCCTCAAATAGCTTTTAATCTTCTTTATTAACACGCTCACCAAGAAGTTGAACTTTAACAAGTTTATTTTGTTTTCAATTGATATATTGTGGAGAATGCGTGGCTAATATTGGTTAAGGTTGGGATTGGCCCCTAGGCAGCCGCGAGGCTGTTGTCAGTCTCGATCGTCAGAAGGCTTAAAGGTCTTTTAAGCTTTCCTATTGCATCTCTACCGAAAAAATGAAATTGTTTTCTATTGATCTAATTGCGATAATTCTTGGTCAATTTTGGTTAAGATCTCTACCCTAATCTTGAATATCTGACAGTTTTAATCGTTCTTATTAGGCGACCACAGAAAGATCATTAAGGGATTTGAGTTAAGAGTTTTTCATTTTTTTAAAGGTGGTTAATAAAATTCCTTTAAAGTCTTGGCATGAAGATCACTTTCCAGTTTCAATAGACTCTCATATTGATGTTTATAGTTGTGGATATTTTTAAATACAAACCAGCTGCCAATAATAATAGACACACGTCCTATTTAATTAGCTCCTGTATGGAGTACAATGATCGTGCACCTTCCCTCTGAGACCTACTGTTAGGTAAATTAAATAGATTGACTCTAGAACAATGACAAAATGAACATTGGAAATTTGATGCCAAGGTAAACAGGTTTTGTTAAAGGCCCCCAAAAGATTTGGTTTTTTTTGTTCAACGATTCCGAATGCAATGCAACTGTTAGAGTGTCATCTTGTTGCTTAGAACCTTTGTGTCAACATTTGTATCATCCCCAAATATTTATAGAAGTTCTTAAAAAAGAATTTACCAGACTCAGTATTTATTTATGTCTTGAAAACAAATCATCCAAATTCTTTCATCCGGAACTCGACTTTGGTTCTTTCTTAAAATGTATTTTGAAAATATTGTGTAAGAGAGTTTGTGACATTGCTTGCCCGGCTAGTTTTTGAACTTTTTTTGGGGAAAAACTTTCATGGACTATTAAAGATATTGCAAAGAATATTATCGCAAAAAAATAGAGGCAATGTTTGTTGATCTCCTAGAAAAGAACAGGCAGTAAAGAATATTGAAGATTTTTTTGAACAAAACATTGAGAGTTTAGGGGGTGAAAACATTAAGTTTGTGGTTAGGAGAAAAAAGTTGGCCGTCCCTTGGGTTGAACTCATTATAAGAGACAGCCAATGAACTCCGAATATCAACAGGGATTCCCAAAACAACACTTTTTGCACCCTATAGCGAGAGGAATAAATATTTCAGTACAACCAAGGCTTGGGTATTTGCATGCGATTGAAAACCCTAGGAAAAAACACGATATGTCCAAAGCTTCGAATCAACCACAAAAATATACCAAATGTCCGTATTTTTTGCCTCAAATCGATCCCAAAATTCTTCTGGGATATCTCCTCGATTTTAGAGGTATGATTATAGAAGAATCCTCGTAGAAGAGCCTACAAATGATTACTAAGAACAGCAGGTGAACGGGCTGTTATTTTCATATGTACAGTCCATGAATTATGAAGAATGTTTGCAGGTTGTTTAGGGTGCTGTTATTTGATTGGTCAGTGTGGCTGTTATACGATTCCAAGACAAAAGGCATACAGATCTGCAACCACAATATGAAATGGAGTTGTTAAGAGATTAATCCATAGCAGCCAAGACCTCTCGGAACGATAGCTTTCCGCCATCAATAGAAAAGGACACTTATGATCATTTCGTCTCAGTTTTAGTCTCCTAACCGTCGAAGCAATAACACGCGCTTGGTGACTTTGCCACCAAAGACCTTCAACACCAGAAAATTGAATATCATTCGGAATTACGAAAAAATGCCTAAAGCTTTCCTGCTAAAGAGGACCTTCATGAAAGCGGATGCCTTAGAGTGGCCCTCTCCCCTAAGTCCTCATAGAGGTAAGTGTCATCCTCATTGACAAGTAGATATTTAGGATAGCGAATGTTAGATTTAGCAAGCAATCGTAATTTCTTAAAACAAACTGAGTATGTTAACCAGCCATTTGCTTCTGAATCCGAAAAAGCTTCATGTTCATTTAACATTGATGGAAGTATCATTCGTTGATTTAATTTCAGTGAACGCAAAGGTCGACAGTGATGTAGGCAAGGGGTTTCGTTCAAAGATTTTACGGGAAAACAAGGCCGAAAAAGTAGATGTTGTCTCGCAGCGTAAAGGAAAGTTTTCTTATCCTGCTGATGTGTGTGTTGGCGGCTCTTTGGATAACACGGCCAAAAATTTGTCCTTGGAAACTGATTTCATTAATAATAAAAAGAATCCGTCTGGTTGCATAGATGCCGCAAGAAATCATTCAAAAGATGTCAGGCTGAAGTATGGAGAGAAGAGCAAACGATGCAGAACGTACGATGATTCAGACAGCAGTGTACACTTCTCCAGCAGTGGCGAAGAAGATGAACCTCAAACAAACTGTATTGGAATTAATAAAGCGGGTAAACAAAAAGCCAATCAGATTAAGAAAGACCGGGCCAATAAAGCTATTCATCGGTGTGATCAATGTGGGAAGATTTTCAAAACGAAATACACACTTTCTATTCATCTTAAAATGCCAGACCACACCGAGAGTCGTCCGTTTGTGTGTAACATTTGCGGCAAGGGTTTTCGATTGTCAAGCACGTTATGTCGGCACAAAATCATCCACACTCAAAAGAAGCCTCACAAGTGCGACACTTGTAACAAGTCCTTCAACAGATCGTCAACGCTTAAGACTCATATTCGAACACACAGCGAAAAAAAAGCTTTCGTTTGTGACATATGCGGAAAAGGATTCCACCAAAAGGGGAATCTACGTAACCATATCATGATTCATACCGGAGAAAAGCCATTCAAATGTACAAAATGCCAACGTGCGTTCAACAAAATGTCCAACCTAAAGTTCCACATGCACACTCATACTGACAATCTACCGTATCAATGTAAAGTCTGCAGGCAAAGATTCTCCAAGAAACATGAACTCAAACAACACAACGATGAAGCACATGCATGATAAAAAATCACTTAAAAGAAAACCGACAGAAAGAAGTATACAATTTTTTTCCATAAAAAAAAGGAAGATTCGATCCTTTCGGTCTTCGTCGCTCGCTTGAGCGTTAGAAATGTTTTCGTCTTTTGTAGAAGAAGAAAAATCCATGGTTAACAAAGCACAAATTGTGCTAATGTTTACTATTTTCTAAAGTCGTTTATACTTTTCCTAGCAGGTCCTTAATGAGGAGTGTACAAACATATAATAGACACACGAATTGGCTATTGTAGAGGCACTGAGTGGGCTGGAAATGCATATACAATCATTCTATCTAGCCACCGATATAAATTATTGGAAATAAGGTTATCGATATGAGGTCCCAAAATATACCTGACTTAAAATTGAAATTTACTTGAAGAATTTTTAAACCTCGCGAAAAAAATCCTAAAAGTATGTCATTTTAGATCTCCTTTTAAATTAGCCACACTTTTAAAAGTGGTAATCGCGTTGTTTTGAGACAGAAATGAAATTTGCCTAAAATTAATGAAAAGCACTATTAAATCTATTAAATTTTTCTCTGGTAACTTTGATGCATGGAGTGGCCAAGTAAGGCCATTAAACTTCGCTAGATAAAATAATTTAATTTCAAGACGATTATATTCGACATATATTGATATCTTTTCCAAATATTTATTCACGAATTTTTTACAAAATATTTGAACTGACTTTCAAATTAAGGGGCATGAAGTTAGAGTTGATGGTGTTTACTTTATAACACGTCTTGCATGAAAAGATTTTAAATTTTTTGTGAATAAAAACGCATGAAGACTTTCGGCTTTTCAATAATTAATCGTATCTTGAATCCAGAACTGCTATATAAGCTAAATTGAGGAATCTTATATTTCGAAATATTTATACTATTATGCATGCTTTTTGCATTCCTTCTTCGCAATTCTTATGAATTTCTTACAGTCTTCTACTATGTGAAGACATTCTGTAAAATTTTTACAGATATTTTTTAGGAACTACAGCATTCAAAGCACTTGTACCTTTGCTCTATGAAATCACCAAACCCTAATAAATATAATATTTCATACAGACAAGACTTATCCGCTTTGAATTCAACATTTTTCTTCTTCGCCATTGCCTCTTGCCTCGAGTAATATTCAACTTTATTTTAAGAAATCCAGAAATCAACGATTCCAGCTACTGGTAGACTACAAATTTCGAGAAAGATATAAAACCCTTGTACGACATAGGATAAGGTTACCAACATATTTAAAGTTTTTTTTTTTCCAATTTCCTAACTTGACGCATTCATGTATACCCAAGTCTCTTTTACTTCAGTTTTTTAGTCAAAATACTATTCATATTAAGTAGTTTTTGAATTGGTTTTACAACATTTCATTTGAATATTCTTGTCTTTTTTTTTTCTTTCCTGAACTGACAAATCTTTTCATCTTTGGACAGAAAAAAAAGCAATTTCTTCTCAAAAATATGACCAGCATCTCTTTTTTCATAGTTTAAATCGTTTATGGGTTTAAATTCTAGTAAATTCCATTTAAAAAACCAAACTAATTTCCAACTACTTTCCTGCCACGAAAACCCTAGAAACCACGACTACATTTGACAAGCTTACAGGTATTATTTTTGAAAATTAATGGGAAACTTTCTTAGAAGCAAATTACTGAATATCTTTAAAGAAAATCCTCTTGAGAACAAAGACAAGCTCACCTTACACAAATATTTACCATAGCTATTTCATTGAAGACTTGTACGTTCGCTCAAGACAGCGACGAACATATAAACGACCCATTGCGGACTAGCAGCTTGAACATAGACACCCTGGAGAGATGTTTAGTATCGAATCGTCAGTTGAAAATAAAGAGACAATGCATCTTTGAGTTGCTTTTTTTAAAGAAAAGACGAAAATAACTCCCTTCTATGGCTGAATTAAAAATTGCTTTTGTTCACTGCACAAATTTCAAGGAATTTATATTTATTCAGTCTATAAGTTTTCAGATTTTTTTTTTTTTTTTTTTTTCCATTCATAAAGTTTTGTATTTGCCATAAAAATGAAAGACTAAATTAGACTCTTTCGTTAGCAGTGTTCAACCAATTCCGATCTATGCTTCAAAATGTGAAAATTGTGAAAAGTGTTGATTTTTAAGCTGTAGTATAACATAAAAGGCTGTTTATACTGTCATAAAGATAAAGAAACATCATTCAACTAGCAACACTTCTTTCTGGGTTCATAGTTTGTAGTCAACTCAAACTATTCATGTATATCATTTCATTACTTGAAAACCAGAGTCTAAAACCCCGAGTTCTGATAAAATCAATTTTATGGGCACCAATAAGATAGACTACAGTTCTATTACTTTGGCAATTGTTTTGATTGGGTGTTTACGGTAGGAAGTCAAGGAGATCCTCTTTTGGGCTATTAAATTTTCCTCTTTTGAACATTAGACGCTTTCACATGTATTGCTCAGGTTTTTATTGACTTGTGTTTGAAAATGGAACCCTTTTGGGAAGAAAAGTAAAGGAATTTCTATCTTAATATTTTTAATGCTAAAGCCACCTGCCCGTGTAGCCTACACAATATATCTAGTGCTAGACAATTTGTGGTCGGATAAACATGTCTTTTCTTTGAACTCGGCAGGATATTCCGCTAGAATCAACTGTTTCGCTCTATTCTTTGGAAAACTACCCCCTCTTGCTTTAGCCACGCTTATCCATTGTTAGCAGTCAGGTTGAGTTCAGTTCAGAGTATTGTTCTAAATGATGCTTGGGTGATTTGCATTAACAAGCCATGTTTTGAGGTAATGGTGTGAAAATGCCACCTGAACTTGGGCTAGTCGGTAGGTCATGGAAATCCTTGCTCACGAAAATAAACTAATACTAACAAGAATTAGCGCGACTGTAAAAGTTAATGACAATTGCCAAATTATGGAATGAATATGCGAAATCTTGCTGAGAAACGAAAGAATTATCTAAGTCTAACTTTAATCAAAGTTTTCAAACTGACAAGGTCAACCAAGGTTGTTTTGCCAATTCGTCGTTTGACTATTTTGATTGGAAACAAAATTTTATTAAACTTTACAACCAATATAAGGTTAAATCAGGATCGCTTCTAACCTGCTTTTATGAGTGTTAAGTGTCTCGAATACTGCTTGTATTTATAATAATATAATATGTATGTGTATATATGTGTGTATATGAAGTATGCGTGTATATATGTATGTACAGTATATGAAGTGTGTGTGTGTGTGTGTATGTATATGATGGATTTATATGAAGGAAAGTTCCTTTGATTAGTCTTTTCTCTTAGATTAAGATATACTAAAAAGGCTGAAACTATTTCTTTAAAGCATCATAACTGGTTTTGCAATGTCACCATCTCCAGCCTCTCTAGGAATAAAGTAACGTTCGCGTATAAGTTCAAACTGGTTTGAGCAAGAGAGAGAGAGAGAGAGAGAGAGAGGGAGAGGGAGAAAGAAGAAAAACAGCATAATATTTGAAAACTTCAGTCACGACATTTGTTATGGTTTCAAGAATTTGACATTGAATCGGGTTGAAAGATTTAAAATAATAAATTAACAAAATTAACAAAAATTAACTTATACACACTGATCCGCTCATGCAATGGCCTTCCCAATATTCCCTTAAAGAAAGAAACGGATTCAAAGCAGGGACGGCGGAACCGGGGGGGCCGGGGGGGGGGGGGGGCTTTAGCCCCCCCACTTTTTGTGAAATGTTGATACATTTTCACTAAACTCAACCCCTCACCTTGTCATACAATGTCACTATGGAGCCCCCCCAATCAAAAAACTGCTCCGCCGTCCCTGCAAAGTATTGTAAAAGCCACCTGTTCAACTGTTAGACTGGTTTTGACAAACAAGCTTGAATGGAGATACAGTCAACTCTCGTTACAGCGGACACCCTCGGGACCATCACTTCATGTCCGTAATAGCGAACGTCCGCAATAGCGAAAATTATTTACGGACATTTCTTCGTCATTATTTTTGTCTCGGATTTTTTTCCTGTCCGTAATAGCAAGGTGTCCGTAATATCGGGGTGTCCACAAAGCGAGAGTTGACTGTAGAAGGCTCTAGATCAGAAAGCCGCTATAATACTAATATTGTGAAGTATGAAAGAAGTTTAAAAGACTGATTATAACTTTTGGTTTTACGTTCTGCTGAAAAAGTCGCATAAAAAGTGCTAGCATGTTTTTGTCAGTGTTAATTCGGCTTTTCTCTTATTTTTGATATTTACACCTAATTCAAAAAACGTTATCGCCAAAGGCGATAGGCAATAGGAGAAAGGTCCTTCCAAGATCCAAGAATAGCTGGAATGACTTGTGTTTCTGCTGCTTATTCTCGTCAAGAACATGGGCCTTTAGTATTGAGATAATTCTACTATTTACTTACCTCGGCTATTATTACCAACATCGTCATCATTAATATTCAGTATCATTATTATTATTATTAATTTTTCTCTCAATATGATATATTCATAGTATTTTGATAATATTTTTCTAATAGTAGCAATAACTAAAAGACTTAAGCATTTAATTTTCAAGTTTACTGCTAGTGGCTAATGGGTCTTCATGGGCGGATCCAGCCAAAATTTTAGGCGGGGGGCTAATTGAGTTTGGGGGGCTTATTGAGTTTCTTCCGTCAACACAACGGAAAACAATAAGAAAAAGCTTTTTTCTGCTGAAGGGGAACTTCCGCCCCCTTTTGCCCCCCCCCCCCCCCCCCCCTGGATCCGCCCTGGTTCTTTTACGTCTTCCAACTTGCGGTTTTCTTCTATTTCTTTCCTTACTACTACCAGCTGATCTGAAAGAAAATGTTAGCCAATCAGAACGAGAAAGTTTGCAAAACTGAGGTGTCATTTTTCCTCCTGAAATTATTGATTCCCATGCCACCAAATGGGAAGGAAACCTTGCTAATGAGAGGTTGAAAACAGTAACACAATAAATTATGAGTTATATATTTTTATTGCACACAGTAAATTTGAGAGGGCCAATTTGACCCCAGAGAGCCATTTTGGCTTTTTCAAAGTTGTGGTATTTTAGCCCAGGCTAGGGCCAAAATAGAACAATGCCATTTTGGCCTCACAGAAGCCATTTTGGTATGGGTCTATCAGTACTGTACCTTAATAAATGGCCCCTACCGGTAGTGCCCAAATAGCCCTACTTTAAGGAGGCCACTATAGGGTCAAAATTTTGGCCCCATTTTTGGGGCCAAAACCACCCTATCCGATTTACTGTGCAATGGTGGACAGGTTTATATTTTTCACTTGACAATTTTTGCATGACACCATGGCTTCATGACACCACAGTTTTGCAGTGACTTCATTTCACTATTTCAGTTCAGCTGGTAGAACGTACTTTAGTACTACTTTTGGAGATTAACTATCAATTTTATCAAACCCTGCCAACTAACAACTTCTGGGCTGATCAAAGAAAACAATATAAATATCACCCATGGTGTTCTAATTTCTTTACAGCAATGGTAAACCAGTGGAGCCAATTCGTCTTGAAGAACAGCTTAATATTCACAGTATTGAGGAACTCATGAGGTTCAAGACTCACATGTCGGACAAGGCAGCGCTCAGGAAATGGAATGCGCGCAGGGGAGCTCCTCTTTCCACCCACGTGAGAGGCTTGATGACGATGAAGGAGTCTTGACATACCTTTGCTGATCTGTTGAACATGGAGAGCTGGGACTTGAAAATGAAATGAAAACATTGTTTACTGAGGTGAGAGAATTCGACAACAACAACAATAATGATGATGATGATGAAGATAGAGTGCATTTGTGAGATTTAGGCCCCGTTTACACGAAGCCGGATGTTTTTTTATCCGGATAAAAAAATGTGCGTTTACATGCGGCTTCGCGTAAACGCTCATCGTTTTCGCATCGTTAGTCGACCGTTTACACGAAAAAGCTCCATCGACTCGAAAACGCTCATGGGAGCTAAATGAGCATGCGCATAGTTCTTGAGCCTGCTATCTCCTTTGTTTAGTGACGTCAGCGTTTACGAAAATATCTGGCTCCGAGTGTTTACACGGAAACGCATAGCAAGCGTTTTCAAAAATATCCGCTTTGAAAAGCGTTTTCGAAAATAACCGGCTAAAGACTGTCTCCGTGTAAACGGTAGGCCTAAACGGATAAAAGAAATATGCGTTTACAAAAAAGTATCCGGGTCCGTGTAAACGGGGCCTTAGTGAAATTAAGACACAAATATAACGAGTATTAAGTTTATGATTGTTTTCGTTGTTCAGTGTTGTTTTTTGTTGTGAAGTGTGATCGTTCGGGTATTGATCGTTTCGCTTGGCATCTGATTATCTGATACTGCTACAAAATGTGTTATTGGGGTTCCTGTGTAAAGTTTACTCACTCACGGACATGGATCGATAGCATATTATAAAATAAATTAAATAGTACGCACGCTGTGATTGGTTGATAGCCATGTTTGCATGAGGGTATGTAAACACAGTTGTGACGACTACGTCTCGGGTTTGCATAACTGTCTCGAATTCTCCCAACCTCCCCTCGTGTTGTTATCAGGCTATGTAAACACGGAAAAAGTTTTCTATTGCTTAAGTGGTACTGCTTCTGCGAAACCGTGCCACAATAAATCGATCTTGTCGCTCCAGGTCAACACTGGGAAGAGGAGTGGCGTAAAAACAATTGGCTGTATATTGTATAAAGAATTTTTTAAGTTTATCAGAATTCCTATAGAGTTTGTGCAACCACATGACTCAAAATCCCTTGAGATATGAATAACAATGAAACAGCGGCCATCTTGGTTGATCTAACAACAGAAGCTTTAAATGAGGAATGCTTTGTTATCGTCAACCAAGATGGCGGCAATGAAGCAACATGCACCTACTCTATAGAATGTCGATCCAAGAGCGCCGAAGGTACCCGACCACGAACAACTAGTCACTTTCAATGGATCTTAATAAGATATTTTTTGCTGGAACAGAACTGTCTTTAATCCTGACTGTAATGGTTTTCCTTCGACTTCCTTTTCTTCGTTCTCTAATGATACCGATGAAACAAGATGGCATGAGAAAATTCGACGGCAATAATGAACGACAATCTAGTATAACCTCGGAAACGATGAAGATAAAAAACATAAACATAAAAGAAAGAACAAAAGCAGCAGTCGCGGTACTGGAGCGAAAAAAACTTTCGCTGAAACCATTAACCACACCACTAACTATGCTGAAGCAACACCTAAACATGTTACAAGACGCATACAAAGTGATTTTGCTATATACTCCAGTGTTCGGTCGTATTTCATGGCAAGGTTTGAAAAATACCCATGATTTTACTCACCCTGGCGGCAAAATTTGCCGGCGAGGTAAAGAGCTGCAGGCTAACATACGATAAAAGGATTTGGCAAGAAGTGACGCGGTAGTTTTCAAGGGCGGATCCAGGGTTTTTTGAAGGGGGGGTCTCGGGGGTAAATTTTGTGGGCAAAGGAATCCCAGTCGCATTTTTACCACAGGAAGCCCATTTGACCTCAGGAATGACAGGGGGATCGCGACCCCCCCGACCCTCCCCCTGGATCCGCCCTTGGTTTTCCATGCAAAAGACATGCCAAGCGTAAATATAATAAAAGAGATCTCACGAGACAGAAGTTGGAAGCAAAGATGGATTTTCTTTACTCATGAAAATCCTTACTATACTTTCATAGCTACCAAAATGTATAACGGATTCTTCAACTGGACGATGACTTACCGAAGACATTCAGACTTCTTTGTGCCGTACCGGTATTACAGTTCCTTAAATTTCGCGACTGGAAAACGAACCAGTCACCTAAAGAATTATGCACGAGGTAAAGACAGCTTTATAGCATGGATGGTTAGTAACTGTGGGAGTTTAAGAGATAAAATTACAGCCAAACTCCTAAAATGCGTCAATGTTAGTGTGTTTGGTCGTTGAACACAGAAGTTTGGGCAGTCAATGTAAAGCGTTTGTTTTTGTGATTACGTATTCTCGCATTAAATCATGAAAAAATCAAAATTAAGACTTTTAATGTACACAGGTAATGTAAATAGCCAGGAATACACAAATTTTAGGACTAAAGGTTGACAGAGGCAAGATGGAATGTACGCATTGGAAGTACGGACAAAATATAAGACATCCAGCTTTATGCTGTTTTTGAAAATTTCAAAAGGCTTAATGTGTTTTTTATTTAATGTGATTCTTAAGGTGTCACAAATTTAAAAGGGCCACCACAGGGAACCCGGCTATACTTGGATTGCTCCTTCAGTAGAAAAGTAACTTTGCTCTCTATTATGGGTTTCCTGTGGTTTACGAACGCTTCCCTGAGAGACTCTAGATGCATGCGGATGCGCTCTTGAAAATTACGCCTTAACATTGTGAGAACTGTAAGGCGTTTTGTTTAATGTTAAAACAGATTACCTTTTTGACCTCAACCGATAATAAAACCTGTCAGTCCAGTTTCTTGGTTGCTCAGTAGCAAACACTTCAACAGGTTTGTTAGCAGTCCATGTCATTTTAGCATCTGATTTACAAAAATCTTTATAGCTATTAACTCTATTGATCAGGTCTTTAAGTTTCGTCGTTTCTAGAAGATCTGGAGGTACTTGCAGAAGGATTTCATCAATATGTCTCGTATCATGTTGACACCTTTGTTCAGTATGATCGCCATGTTTTCCTCCTAAAATCTCCGTGACAAGTAAAGTGCTGATAGCATTCCATCCATTTATGAGGCTGCTGTTGTCTGTAAGTTCTTTCCATGGGCCCCAGTATCCACCACGTTTGCCCGGGTCGGCGTCAGTGTCGATGGGTGGGTACCAAACTGGACGAGAACCTTTTTGAAACTCCACTAGGCGTTTTAGAAGCTGTTGGACCATCTGAGGCATTTGATTGGATAGGTCGTTGTACTCGCATGGATCTGATGATGTATTGGTAAAAAGATACTCGAATGGATGAATGATTAAATAAATGGATGGATGGATGTATGTGTAAATGGACAAATGGAAGGACAGATTGGCGTTTGGTCAAGTGAATGGGTGAAAGAAGCAAAAAGAAAAGTATTATCGCACGACAAACGTTTGCAAGCGCCAAAAATCAGTTTTAGCTACAATACCTTCTACCATATCGAAGAGACATGTTGAACCATTCCTACTGTCACACTTCTTATCTTGCTTGGATCTTTCTCCACAGTCTAGTACAGCCCCAGGTATGACCTGAGGCTGTTCCGTGGCTAACAAATCTTTATATCTCGGATGCCATGGTTCATCTTGATAAGTGTCATCCATGCCAACAACTAACTTGTATCTGCCTCGACGAATTGCTGCGAAATTACGCCTACAAATATCAAATATAATATTTTTAACAAAATTAGCTGTGTCCTGACTTAGATCAAGCCATAGGTCGGCCAGAGGTTGTTTCAGGGCTCAAGAAAAGGGAGGGGAGTGGTTAGTACAATAAGGGAGATATAACGGACTTACCACGGATCAATAGCGTGCAGTATCTCATCCCTTGGTGATTTCTCACCTCTTGATATCGTCTCCCACACATTCTTTCCATCCATATTTGGTTGCAGTAATTCAGGGTCACCCCCTGCGACGTAATACAGCGTAGGGACCCAATCACTGACGTCAATCAAGTCGTGACACACGCGACCCTTCTTGGAGATGAGGTCGCTATAGACGAAGGCTGTAGCTTTTATTCCTCCTTCCCATACCATGTCTTTTCCCCCGCGTAGCGGATAGTTCGACCCCATGTTCCTATGGACACATCAGTACAAAGAACATAATATAAGAAGTGATTATCTTATATTTTCCAGTCAAGTTTATCTATGAGGTTTCACGCGCATGCTCACTTACGATTCGTTGGGTATTTCTTAAATAAATGGATCCATTTCAAATTTCTAAATTCAATTTGGATAAAAGCCTTTCGTCTCATTTGTATAAGATATCCATCCATGTAAGATAATTACCAGTTAAATCCGTTAGGTGCTCCACCGTTATCTGTAGTAAATACGATCACAGTATTATCCTCTATTTTCTTCGTCTTTAGTGCTTCATAGATATTGCCCACTGATTGGTCGAGAGCGGTTACCATGGCAGCGTATTTACGCCGATCTTCATTATCAATAGTGTCTTTAAATTTCTGCAAGTGGAAAATTTTAATGCAAATGATAAAAAAATTTACATAATTTTTAGTTTAATGTAATTAGTGTTCCTGCTAAGCAAGAGGTTCATAGTTTGATCCTCAGTGACCTCACACACTTGTTTTAAGCAACAAGTGTGGGTTGGTTGGTTAGTGTGCCGCCTGCTAAGCAAGAGGTTCATAGTTTGATCCTCAGTGACCTCACACACTTGTTTTAAGCAACAAGTGTGGGTTGGTTGGTTAGTGTGCCGCCTGCTAAGCAAGAGGTTCATAGTTTGATCCTCAGTGACCTCGCACACTTGTTTTAAGGAGCAAGTGTGGCTTGGTTGGTTAGTGTACCGCCTGCTAAGCAAGAGGTCCATAGTTTGATCCTCAGTGACCTCACACACTCGTTATAAGGATCAAATGTAGCTTGGTTGGTTAGTGTGCTGCCTGCTAAGCAAGAGGCCCATAGTTTGATCCTCAGTGACCTCACACACTTGTGATAAGGATCAAATGTAGCTTGGTTGGTTAGTGTGCTGCCTGCTAAGCAAGAGGTCCATAGTTTGATCCTCAGTGACCTCACACACTTGTGATAAGGATCAAATGTAGCTTGGTTGGTTAGTGTGTTTCACAAGTCACAAATTCTTTATTTTATTTTGATCTTACATCGATCTTGTCCTGAGGTGCTTGTAGAGGTTCGTTTTGATTTGCAGAGTGCACAGCTTGATGAGACAAGTAAAGGAACAGCGGTACTTCTGTATCGTGATCCTTGATTATGTCAACAGCTTCGTATGTGAAGAGCTCGGTTCCATATATACCACTTAAATTCTTTGCGCTGATTGGCTGAAGATAGAAAATGATGTGCACAAGTAGGGGATTCGAACAGCAAATGAACTTTTAATCTTCGAGGTCTAGTATTTTTTCCATTTCAGACCACATGTCATTCCCTAGAGTATAGTTTCTTTGTTTAAAGGATGCGCACGAGAAGACCAATGAATATGTATACAACTTAAACAAAGAATCTTATTCTCAAGAGAATGACGCGATATGAAATGGGGAAACAATACACCCAAGCTGAAAGAATCTGTTTTAATTAATCCAAACTATGAATAGATCTCTTTAGCTTGGGCGTACAGCTTTCTTATTTCAGACCACGTGTCATTCCCTTGAGAATAAGATTCTTTGTTCGAGCTGTATCCATATTCATATGTCCGAGCACAAGCCTTAAACAAAGAAATGATACTCTAGGGAATGACATGTGGTCTGAAATGGGAAAAAATTACGTCAGAGCCGAAGACGTCTATTCCGTAACGTGCCAACGCCGCTTCTATGTCGAAATAATCTACGGTTGTGTTACTTACTTCCATATTGTCTCTCAAATCGATTCCCCAGAAATCATTCTCGTAGGACGAGTGATTCCAGTAGTCAGTTTTCGAGCCCCAGAAACCGTAGAACGAGTCAAAACCACGGTTAACTGGGGTATACTCTTTAGCAAAAAACCCTAGATGCCACTGGAATAAAAAGAGAGTACAAATACTAGAAATAAAAAGGAACGTTTTTCAACTTCCTATGACGTCATAACGTCCATGTTGGATAACCTAAGCATTAATAGAATTATAGATGTCGAAAAGCTCAAAGTTATTTATTGGTAATGTTTTTCTGGAGCTTCAGTGTAAAATTTGCTTGAAGATGAGTTATTTTGTTCAACATGGTATCCTACCTTGCCAACCCCAGCTGTGCGGTAACCCTGTGTTTTAAGATACTGCGGTAAAGTAATCTCGTCCAGCGGTAATCCATATGGCTGTGCTGCGTATATTACAAAATGCTGCATACCTTATAATAGACATAAGAAATGCAAATAACGATATAATTAAAAATAAGTTTAAAATCAATACTGAGTTTCTCACCTAGGTGCATAGGAAGCATTAATTGGCCTTATAATCTGCATCATTTAACCTGCATTATATTTTGTTTGGCTCGGATCGTACATACAAAGGTGTATATATTTTGTTGCCGAGCTCCCTGTGTTCCTGCCGGCCTGTGCGTATAAGGCCCCGTCCACACGTATCCGGAATTTTTTGTATCCGCAATTTTTTTTTTCGGATACGGGTTGCGTCCACACGTGTCCGGAAATTTTTGTATCCGTATCCGGAAATTTTCGAAAACGGTCTCCAGAGTGGAAAGTTTCGAATACGCTACAAATACGGATACGTGTAGACTGTCGTATCCGCAAATTTTCGAATACGCTGACGTAAACACAATTTTGCGCATGCTCAATAAGAAAAACTATCCGTCAAAGGGACTAGGGCACTAGCGTGCATCAGGGCGGATCATGAAATTTCCGGATACGCGTGGACAGTGAAAACGATTCGAAAACGATTCGAATACGCTGCGTGTGGACGCGAACATTTTCGTATCCGCAAAAAAAAAAAAAAAATTTGCGGATACGTGTGGACGGGGCCTAAAATATTTCACTGGGTTCCCTCTGTCCTTACCTAGGCGTATTGGGTATTTCCCCGTTATGATCGATGCTCTTGTTGGTGTACATATTGGTGATACGTAGTAGTTGTTTAGTATTACACCGTTATTTGCCAAACGGTCGATGTTTGGCGTGGGGATCTGGGGTGAGCCATGAAAGCTGACGTCATCCCAACCCTGTACGCATAAATAATTCATGTGGTTTATTGAAGTTGAACCGAACCTTCAAACTAAACATAAACACACACAAAAATAGCAATTAGACCCACAGATAGAGGTTTAGAGAGAAAGACAGACAGACAACTTAAGAGTAAGAGAGATTTGAATTTTAGAAGTCTGTGCTCAAACTTACCAGATCATCTGCTATTATAAATACGATGTTGGGTTTTTTCGTCTTTCCAAAGCCAACTGAACAAACAAGCAACAGAATCGACGCGAACAAAAGAGCCCTGAATGACAAATAAACTTGTTTGGATCGGAAATGACACGAAGTACTAACAAAAAGGAATGCTAGCAAAGTGATGGCGGTGGATGTTGCTTAAGCTATGAACATAGATAACAATCGTTTATAAATATATTATTTAGAGTGTTTTTACTCTGAATTCATGATGACTTTCATAAGCGCAAGGTCGTACTTCTTTGGTCGGTAATCCTGAAAGAACTTCCATCCGATCGCCATTTTACTGTTGTGGTTTAAAACAAACAGCCCAAGTTTGTTTCAACTAAACTCTTTTAATCAGTGCGTTGCTAAGGTAATTCCCTTGAAAACTTTGTCCTGAAACTTTGCATGGACATTAATTATGTTATGGACATTTAAAAACTGAAATAAAAAATGGGGTCACCATTCTCGTTTTTTCGCTAGATGCTCTCCAAATATTTATGATAATAGTTTCCGAAAGAAAAATGCCTAAACTTTGTTAGTTCCATGCTTTCAGTTGCTTGCGCAGAAAAATGCGCAGTGCAAAACAAGGAAATTACCTTAAGGAGCAATCCGTTGGATTCTTATCTATTTGTTTCTAAATAATCAAGAGCTGAATCTAATCTTACTATTATTGGGTGTATGTGACGTTATGGCCTTCATTTTATTTGATTTAAAAAAACATTTTGTCTTTGTGTTTTTTGCAATGACACCCAACATGCCGGCCACGGCTTTTTTTGCCTTTCACTCTCATGGGAAAGAATGCGCGCCACCAATGCAGCAGTTTTGCATTCGATGCATACCGCTATTTTTGAAGACTACACAGACTCATTTGCACAGGCTTAGCCTCGTTTATAAGTCAGCTATTCACAGATAGCATTAAAAGTCCGTGCGATTTCAAAACGTCGGTGTTGTCAACTTGCACATTCTTTACATTACAGTTGTCTTTTGCAAATGGTTCGCTCTTAAGCGATGCTAAACCTGTGCAGATGAGTCTTTATTCATAAAACATAGAAGTAAAAAAAAAAAAACCAATGAGAAAAGGGACTAATTGAAGTCTGAACCATAAATGTTAATGGTCCTTGGATATTATTCACCACAGGTGCTGACACAGTTCCAAGAGATCTCCAAAACAAGGCAGAAAATACTTGAATTGCATGGATCAATAACCGCCTTGGATGGGCAAAAGAGACGAATAATCCACGGATAACAAAGACAATGCACAAGCGGATGGCATATCATTGATATGGTAGGTTTTGACAATATCTTACCCACTCACCCCACCCCCTTAACGAATGTGTTCGTAAACCGCAGATTGATGGACCGCGGAACCTGCGGAACAGCCTAAGTAAAAAATTTCAATGCATCTTTAAGCAAAAAGACATTTATACTGATTCATTCAATACTATTGTTTATACAATATTTTCTACAATAAACTCTTTTTTTTTTTTTTTTTTTTTTTTCAACGCGGCTCTCCATTCCGCCATCTTGCTTTTCGATGAAAAGCGCATCAAAGTAGACGGTTGAGATAGGGACTAGTTAAATCCCATGAAGACGCTATAAAAACGTAATATAGAGTATAGGCTCTTTATAAGAAAAAAATAAGAATGCATTGTAACCAATATTGTATAGTCATGTTGAATGTGTCTTTTTGTATATAGGTGCATTATTGGAGAAATAGAAAACGCGCGTGCGTGCTGTGTGTAGTTATAAAGCACGTGGAGGTTAGCAGAACACGAGAAAAGTGTTAGGAGAAGCACGACGCGTATATATGCGAAGTGCTTTTCGACACTTCTGTGTGTTCTGGCAACCTTCAAGTGCTTTATAACTCCACACAGCACAGAAACCAAGTTTTTTATTTCTTTTATAACATGCATATCACAATAACCATAAGATAGGAATGACGCAACTGAAAGAGCGCGCGTGTGCTGTAAGCTCATAAACCACGCGCTCCTTACCAATCAGAACTCGAGATTCGTGACAGCAGTTATTTTATAAAGTAATTTATTTTGAGGTTGTTCCGCCGTTCCGCCGTTCATCAATCCCGGTTTACTAACACCCGAAATATAAGTTAGAAATTAGTGCATTTTATTTGAAGTTAGTCTAAATATCCCACTTTACTCGTTTGACGTACTTTTCGAAGTTTTGTCATGGAGGGTCAATCTTTAACAAATTTGGTTGTACCAAAAATATTTCAGCAACGACTTAAGAATAAATAGCACAATAATGTCAAGTTGTTGTATCAAGTTATGGTTCACGTACGAATATAGATCTTAAGTTTAAATATGGTAATATGACTAAGTGTAGCATGAACTAAAATTCTCTGCGTGTTTATTTTTTCGTACCTTCTTGACCTATCTATCTCGTATCTCTTTATTTTATATAAGATTCAGTTTGTTTATAAACCGTACCTGTCCCGGCTAATATTATGATGTACTGTCGTGCCCCATAAAACGCCATAAGATATTAGACACGGTAGAAATGATATTTGAAGATTATTACATACAAAATATTTTACCTTTTAAACTTTGGCCAATCCATTCCATAATCCAAAACTACCCATGCCCCGTTTCTTATTACTCGTTTAGTGTAAAGCAGGAATGAATATAATTTGTATTGATAAAATAATGTCAAAAAAATCTTTCGGGCGAGCCATAAATTATTGAAATGAAACAACAGGTGCTTTTTTGGTTAATATTGTTTACAAGGATTGTAAAACGACTGTTCAATAATTTTGATCTAATAACCTCTTCATATTTCTATTATATTAAGAGGTTTCTCACTAAATCGCTGTGAAATTATCTTTGTTTGGCTCATAGCCTTCCTGTTTTTGGCGTGTTTGACAAGGACCCCAGTATTTTCTAAAATTACATTCAATCTTCACTCGTAAATAATATTTCGATTCTTTTTCATGGAGCAGAATTTTTTCTTCGTCCTGATAGCTTCATCCTAAATTTTATGGATCAAAATATCGTATTAAAACGGGTCAAAATCGAATAGATTAAAACTTCGAATAACACGGGTCAAAATCGAATAGATCAAAATATCGAATAAAACGGGTCAAAATCGAATGGATTAAAATATCGAATAACACGGGTCAAAATCGAATAGCTCAAAATATCGAATAACACGAGTCAAAATCGAATGGATCAAAATATCGAATAACACGAGTCAAAATCGAATAGATCAAAATATCGAATAAAACGGGTCAAAATCGAATAGATCAAAATATCGAATAAAACGGGTCAAAATCGAATAGATCAAAATATCGAATAACACGGGTCAAAATCGAATAGATCAAAATATCGAATAACACGGGTCAAAATCGAATGGATCAAAATATCGAATAACACGGGTCAAAATCGAATAGATCAAAATATCGAATAAAACGGGTCAAAATCGAATAGATTAAAATATCGAATAACACGGGTCAAAATCGAATAGATTAAAATATCGAATAACACGGGTCAAAATCGAATGGATCAAAATATCGAATAACACGGGTCAAAATCGAATAGATCAAAATATCGAATAACACGGGTCAAAATCGAATGGATTAAAATATCGAATAACACGGGTCAAAATCGAATGGATCAAAATATCGAATAACACGGGTCAAAATCGAATAGATCAAAATATCGAATAACACGGGTCAAAATCGAATGGATTAAAATATCGAATAACACGGGTCAAAATCGAATGGATTAAAATATCGAATAACACGGGTCAAAATCGAATGGATTAAAATATCGAATAACACGGGTCAAAATCGAATGGATTAAAATATCGAATAACACGGGTCAAAATCGAATAGATTAAAATATCGAATAAAACGGGTCAAAATCGAATGGATTAAAATATCGAATAACACGGGTCAAAATCGAATAGATTAAAATATCGAATAACACGGGTCAAAATCGAATAGATTAAAATATCGAATAACACGGGTCAAAATCGAATAGATCAAAATATCGAATAACACGAGTCAAAATCGAATAAATAAAAATATCGAATAACACGGGTCAAAATCGAATGGATTAAAATATCGAATAACACGAGTCAAAATCGAATAGATTAAAAACAAATTACATTCAATCTTTATAAATTAATATTTCTATTCTTTTTCATGGAGCAGAACTTTAGATTTTATTCTTCGTCCTGATTTCTTGATTCCAAATTTCACCAAGCTTCCGTTTTTTTCCCTCTATAGAATTGTTTTTGAAATGAAATTTTTCGAATAACACGGGTCAAAATCGAATGGATTAAAATATCGAATAACACGGGTCAAAATCGAATAGATTAAAATATCGAATAAAACGGATCAAAATCGAATAGATCAAAATATCGAATAACACGGGTCAAAATGAAATGAATTTAGTTCATGAAATGAATTTTCGAATAAAAAGGTCAAAATGGATGACACCATTATCGAATGAAATGGGTCAAAATGGAATGGATCCCTATTTGAATAAAATGGGTCAAAATGGAATGAATCCAATTATCGAATACAACGGGTCAAAATCGAATGGATTAAAATATCAAATAACACGGGTCAAAATCGAATAGATCAAAATATCGAATAACACGGGTCAAAATCGAATAGATCAAAATATCG
Organism: Actinia tenebrosa; assembly: GCF_029948245.1. Classification (NCBI taxonomy): domain Eukaryota; kingdom Metazoa; phylum Cnidaria; class Anthozoa; order Actiniaria; family Actiniidae; genus Actinia; species Actinia tenebrosa. Next base: position 7,017,152 of record NW_028292572.1, on the reverse strand, counting down.
AATAACACGGGTCAAAATCGAATAGATTAAAATATCGAATAACACGGGTCAAAATCGAATAGATTAAAATATCAAATAACACGGGTCAAAATCGAATAGATCAAAATATCGAATAACACGGGTCAAAATCGAATGGATTAAAATATCGAATAACACGGGTCAAAATCGAATGGATTAAAATATCGAATAACACGGGTCAAAATCGAATGGATTAAAATATCGAATAACACGGGTCAAAATCGAATAGATTAAAATATCGAATAACACGGGTCAAAATCGAATGGATTAAAATATCGAATAACACTGGTCAAAATCGAATAGATTAAAATATCGAATAAAACGGGTCAAAATCGAATAGATCAAAATATCGAATAACACGGGTCAAAATCGAATAGATCAAAATATCGAATAACACGGGTCAAAATCGAATGGATCAAAATATCGAATAACACGAGTCAAAATCGAATAGATCAAAATATCGAATAAAACGGATCAAAATCGAATGGATTAAAATATCGAATAACACGGGTCAAAATCGAATGGATCAAAATATCGAATAACACGGGTCAAAATCGAATAGATCAAAATATCGAATAACACGGGTCAAAATCGAATAGATTAAAATATCGAATAAAACGGATCAAAATCGAATAGATCAAAATATCGAATAACACGAGTCAAAATGAAATGAATTTAGTTCATGAAATGAATTTTCGAATAAAAAGGTCAAAATGGATGGCATCCATTATCGAATGAAATGGGTCAAAATGGAATGAATCCAATTATCGAATACAACGGGTCAAAATCGAATGGATTAAAATATCAAATAACACGGGTCAAAATCGAATGGATTAAAATATCGAATAACACGGGTCAAAATCGGATAGATCAAAATATCGAATAACACGGGTCAAAATCGAATAGATCAAAATATCGAATAAAACGGGTCAAAATCGAATGGATTAAAATATCGAATAACACGGGTCAAAATCGAATAGATCAAAAACAAATCACATTCAATCTTTATAAATTAATATTTCTATTCTTTTTCATGGAGCAGAACTTTAGATTTTATTCTTCGTCCTGATTTCTTAATTCCAAATTTCACCAAGCTTCCGTTTTTTTTCCTCTATAGAATTGTTTTTTGAAATGAAATTTTTCTCTTCTCGCTCTCTCGTCTTTAGCCAAAAAACCATCTTCACAAATCGGCATGTCAAAGTAGGGCTTGCTAAATGTTTACATTCTTCGGAGCCTATTCTTCTAAGGGACGGACCATTAGATTTTTGAGGGGGGGGGGGGGGTTGGGCTATTTATTTTTTGCAGGAATGTTTTTTTGGACATGATTTGAATTTTTTTGGTTTTTGCCCACCCCCTCAAAAATCTAATGGTCCGTCCCTAATAAGCTCCAATTACTCCAACGAATACTCATTTCTTGAATCAGAAAACCGATGGTAATAAAACCTATCAACGTGGTCCTTAGGTTTCTCACTGGAGTGTATTTCTATTGGTTTATTCGGTGTCCATGTTAATGTCGCTCCATTGTCTTCCATAGAGTCAGCCAATGGCTTACTTTGCTCCCAAGCTAAGTCAATAATACCGTTGGCAGATGTTCCAGTGTTGCCGTGTGCAGCGCTGCTCACTCCTTTAACTTTCCTTTGTGCGGCATTTCGTTGTATATTTGCGAGTTTCCACACAGAGTTCCATGCGTTTATTAGACTGCTGTTGTCTTTAAGTTCTTTCCAAGAGCCCCAGAAACCACCGAACCGAGCGGGGTTTGCGTTCTTATCGATGCCAGGGTACCACACCGGGCGCGATGATTTACGATAGAAATCAAGGCGTTCTTTTAATTCTTGTACGATGTGGGGAAGATCTGAAGATATATCGTGGTATTCGCAAGGATCTGCGAAAAGACAAAGTTTGCATATCTTTTTAAATCATTCGCCCGTCCACCCAGATATTTATTCTATTCTATTCAATCCAGTTCAATTCCACCCATTCCATTTATTCTGTATATTTATTTGATCCATTTGGCTATGAGCGCTTTCTTTATTACCTCTTGCTTCTCTCCTTGCTTTGCTTGCTTGGTTTTTTTTCCCACCTTTGTTTCTTCCTTCGTTTCATCCTTTTCCTTCCTTCTTTCATTCCTCGCTCTCTCCCTCCGTCCCTCCCTTCCTTCCCTTCCTCATTTCTTCGATTCCTTTCTTTCTTCGCCGTTTCGGGAGCCTACCCCTCCTTCTTTAATTCTTTATCTATTCATTCATCCGTAAAACGTACGGCTCATTAAACGCGCGCCACAAACTTGCTTAACATCAGACTCTTGCCTAGTCTCCTACGCAGCCGCTATTAGTGTCATCACGCCACGCTCACTCCCCTAAGTATATATAAGTGTCGTCACGCCACGCTCACTCCCCTAAGTATATATTAGTTTCGTCACGCCACGCTCACTCCCCTAAGTAGTTATTAATGTCGTCACGCAACGCCCACTTCCCTAAGTATATATTAATTTCGTCACGCCACGCTCACTCCCCTAAGTAGTTATTAGTGTCGTCACGCCACGCTTACTCCCCTAAGTATATATTAGTGTCGTCACGCCACGCTCACTCCCCTAAGTAGTTATTAGTGTCGTCACGCCACGCTCACTCCCCTAAGTAGATATTAGTGTCGTCACGCAACGCCCACTTCCCTAAGTCGCGTGACGATACTAATAGCGACTGTGTAGAGGACGTCGTAGTAGGAGACTGACTCTTACCTTTCTTCATATCAAACAAACAAGCCTTTCCTTTACTCGAATCACACATCTTACTTTTATCCCACACACCACAACGGAGGATAGCTCCTGGTAACGTATCCGGTTGCCTTAGCAACGAGATATCTCTTCCTTTGTACCTTGGGTGCCATCCAACCTGATACGTATCGTCCATACCGACCACCAGCTTGTACCGGCCTTTGCGAATCGCTTCAAATTTACGCCTGAATTCCAACAAATATATGCATCAATCTACTATAGTGAAATATTCAAGGCGTTTGTATAAAAAGTCGGATTGCAAATCAATGAAAACACTTTGTTAACTCCTAAAGCTGTCGATAGACACTGTAAGTTTCAACTCTTCTGCTGACTGCGCGAGTTTAGGTATATATATATATATATATATACATATACAATATGAGCGGGCGATTTGTACGATCGTTTACAAGGTACAGATTTGGACTCTCACATCGTTTTCATCGATTATTTACGCTTTAATAATAACAGATACATCACCCACCACGGGTCAATATTATGCAATATTTCATCTCTTGGTGATAGTTTCCCTCTACGAGATATTGTCTCCCATACATTCTTTCCATCTAAGTATCCATGAAGGAATTCAGCGTTCCCTCCAGCCAGGTGGTAGATAGTAGGTACCCAGTCGGTGATGTCAATCAGATCATGACTAACACGACCTTTATGTTGAATGAGATCACTGTACACAAAGGCTGTTCCTTTGACCCCTCCCTCCCACAGCATGTCTTTGCCACCGCGGAGAGGGTAGTTGGAGCCCATGTTCCTGTTGAAAGAAAATAGTGTAGTGAATGGGTGGATGGATGAATGGATGAATGGGTGGATGCATGGATGGATGGAAAGATAGGATGGATAAGTGGATGGAGGGATGGATAGATGGAGGAATGGATGGATGGATAGGATGAATAGGACGGATGGATGGATGGATAGGATGAATAGAATAAATGGATGGATGGATGGATGGATAGAGGGATAGATGGATGGATGGATGAATGGAGGGATGGATGGGTGGATGGAAGGATAGATGGATGGAAGGAAGGATGGGTGGATGGATGGAAGGAAGGATGGATGGAAGGATGGATGGATGGAAGGATGGATGGATGGTTGGATGGTTGGATGAATGGATGAATGAATGGTTAGATGGATGAATGGTTGATGGACGAATGGAAAATTGGATGGAAAAGCTGGTACCCAGTCGGTGATGTCAATCAGATCATGACTAACACGACCTTTATGTTGAATGAGATCACTGTACACAAAGGCCGTTCCTTTGACCCCTCCCTCCCACAGCATGTCTTTGCCACCGCGGAGAGGGTAGTTGGAGCCCATGTTCCTGTTGAAAGAAAATAGTGTAGTGAATGGGTGGATGCATGGATGGATGGAAAGATAGGATGGATAAGTGGATGGAGGGATGGATAGATGGAGGAATGGATGGATGGATAGGATGGATGGATAGGATGAATAGGACGGATGGATGAATGGATGGATGGATAGGATGAATAGAATAAATGGATGGATGGATGGATAGAGGGATAGATGGATGGATGGATGGAATGGAGGGATGGATGGGTGGATGGAAGGATAGATGGATGGAAGGAAGGATGGGTGGATGGATGGAAGGAAGGATGGATGGATGGATGGAAGGATGGATGGATGGAAGGATGAATGGATGGATGGATGGATGGAAGAATGGATGGATGCAATCCTCATCAGTATCGCAGAGCCAACCATACATACACCTATCCATACCTCACGTGTTCTTCATTTCTTACCAGTTGAAGCCATGCGGTGCTCCACCGTTATCAGTGGTGAAAATAATCACCGAATCTTTTAACATTTTATTCCTGCTCAATGCTGAATATATGTCTCCAACTGATTGGTCTAACGACGTTACCATGGCAGCGTAAATACGTCGCTGCAACTGATCGATGGTGTCTGTAAATCTCTAAATGCCAAAAAGCAAGAAAACTTAAAGTCAGCTTTTTTATTCTAATCGTCGGTGCGCGCACGTTGCTATTATACCAACGAAAAACGCCTGACTTATTCGTTTCATCGTGCTCTTTGTCGTGCTCTTATTGGGCATTATCCAATTACAAAACAGCAACCCTAGGATTCAACTTCAATCCCCTTCGTTTCTGAAGAGGGTCTGGATCAATGGGGGAGAGGGGGTGGGGAGCGGAGGATGGTCCACATGTCATTTTTCAGTTTAAATTTCGTTAGCTTATTTGTTTGACAGTTAAAACATGTCAGGGAAATCCATAGCTATCGTACTAGGCACCAAGACTTACTCCGCATTCCACAAGCTAAAATCGACAAACACCAAGGTAGCTTTCGCATAAATGGAGCGCACACTTTCGACCAACTTCTGTTACACATAAGGCATAGTTCCAATCTCGGAAAGTTTAAGGAAAAGGCCAAGCACCATTTTAAACTCTAGAATAACTACCTACGCTTGTTTTGAACTATTATCATATTGTATCGTATTGTAACTTGTAATTCATGTTGTGTTTAATTACTTTGTAATTATATTTATTTTATACGGGACTCTATTTAAACGAGCCTGTGCTAAATTAGATGTTCCTGTTAAAATATTGAATAAAATAATATGAAAAATAAATTTTATGGGATTTGTGAGTCGTCCGGTAGTAAACCTTATCCAGACCCTCTCTAATGAAGACCATAATCATATGCCTATATTATATGTCTATATTTTGAAATCTTTCACCTGATTCCTTGACTTTTATCAACAGGATCTCCATTACTCACATTGATCTTGTCTTGTGGTGCTTGTAACGGCTCGTTTGGATTAGCTGAGTCTATATGTCTATATTAAATGTCTATATTTTGAAATCTTTCACCTGATTCCTTGACTTTTATCAACAGGATCTCCATTACTCACATTGATCTTGTCTTGTGGTGCTTGTAATGGCTCGTTTGGATTAGCTGAGTGTGCTGCTTGATGTGCGAGATATAAAAACAAGGGTTGGCTCTTGTCGTGGTTGTCGATCACTTTGACAGCTTCTCGTGTGAATAGTTCTGTCCCGTACACGCCACTCTCTGTGCTAACAGGCTGGTCATCAAAAGGTAAAAGTTAATCCCGTATGACACTGGAAGGCGCAACAGAGCTAGAGCTAGGGCTGTCCACAAGTTGCTCGAATGCTTTTACGATTTCGGGCAACTTTTAAGCAAGTTTTTGGCAAATTTTGAGCAACATTATTGAGTTTCTGGTGATGTTGGTCTGGTCTTCAAACGGATCAATTTTACCGAATTTTTTACGTTTTTTTAATGATGCATTGTGTGCAGTAGAGGCATGCTTTAGCGTGCCGTGCCGTGCCATGCCATGATATTATCGTGTCGAATTGAAGATTAAGGAATTCCCTCTATTTTGTCACCAAGATACTGGGCAAAATTGTTTTTTTAGACTATTTTTAGCTTGCGTAGACTAGGCAAACATTTGGGTAACTGGGAAAACGTTTCGGTAAACTGGTCAAACGTTTGGGTAAACTGGGCAAACGTTTGGGTAGACTGGGCAAACGTTTGGGTAGACTGGTCAAACGTTTGGGTAAACTGGGCAAACGTTTGGGTAGACTGGGCAAACGTTTGGTTAAACTGGGCAAACGTTTGCGTAAACTGGCCAAAAGGGACTGACATTTCAAATAAATTACTCCCACATTTCAACAGGGTATCCCCATTTAGTTTCAAAAAGGCCGGTTAATATTACCAACGGGAGTCCAGAAACGTTGCAAAAGCAGTTAATTACTTCACTTAGTTTCTCAGAACTTTCTCCAAGTTTTCTACGCTTCGTTGTGTTGGGAATATTAGTATGTTGCTATAGGTACTGTCTACCCAAATGGTTGTCCAGTCTCTGCCCGAGACTTAAAATAGTACCCAATTTCTTTTGGACAATATGATTGGTTAGCTTGATGAGTACTTACTTCCATATTGTCTCTCAGATCAATTCCCCAGAAATTATTCTCGTCAGAGGTGTGGTTCCAGTAGTCAGTCTTTGCGTTCCAAAACCCGTAGAACGAGTCAAATCCCCGGTACACCGGGGTATATTCCTTGGTGAAGAAACCTAGATGCCACTGTAATTCAATAAGATAGAGGTTTTGCATCATCACGTGACGGCAGCCATGTTAGATGGCAGGAACAATACAATCGTTTTACATAAGAAAAAATTCACCTCCCAAGGGCAAAGGGATTTTATTGTTCTGCCATCTAACCACAGGCAGCCCAAGCGTTATTATGGGCTTAGGCACGTGATGGTGCAAAACCTCTATTAGCAAATCAAATCTGATGTAAACATTGGTACCTCGGTTCGGGATTCGAACCACCACCCAAATGCCCCCACTAGATCAACCACTGCATTTGATAATATATAGACCCTACCTTGCCGACCCCAGCTGTGCGGTAACCCTGTGTTTTTAGGTACATCGGTAAAGTAATCTCGTCCAGCGGTAATCCATATGGCTGTGCTGTGTATATCACAAAATGCTGCATACCTTGAAATAGACATAATAAATGCAAATGAATAGATGGTCACGTGATGACGTCCATGCTGGATGACACGCTGGGGCTTAGTTCGTACTGTATAAAGTATTTTGTTGGGCTCCCTGTGTACCTACCTAGATGTATTGGGTATTTCCCAGACATAATAGATGCTCTTGATGGCGTACACATTGGTGATACGTAATAATTATTAAGGATAACTCCATTATTTGCCAAGTGGTCGATGTATGGCGTGGGAATCTGGGGAGATCCATGAAAACTGACGTCATCCCAGCCCTGTTGAATAAATGATTATACATTTTCAGGGGGAAAGGAAGAGGAGAGTCAGTGTTGTTTGGCAGTAAGGAGGATCGATAACCAAAATTACCTGGCAAAAAGTGTCTGTGTTAAGTGTAACACAGCACGCAATGAGGTGTTTTGAGGTGAGGCTTATCATATTTCTTGCTAGTGTCCCTTATGATCATTTCACTCAGAGCGATCTAGTTGATCGACTAAAGGTGATATTTTATCACCGTTGTTTTGACTGTTGTCTACAAAACTTACAACGGTCTGAGTTGGTAAACTTTGGAATAAAGGAAGCCAAAGCCTCAGTTTCTTTATGTTAAAGAAGTCATAGAACATGAAGATTACTTTGATTAATTTGTGAAACTGTAAAAAAAAAATTTTTTTAATTGAAACTGTCACATGATACAATGAACTTCTGTCACACGGCGGCCATGCTTATTCTTATGAGAACATAAAAACGTTATAGATTCATTCTCAAATATTTGAATGCGAGGCTACGCGTGGTGGAATCCATTTTTCAAACCAATATGACTGCCGTGTGAAAAAGGCCCATTAACTTGGAGTAGCGTTCTCTCGGACTTGGGCCACGTCCCGTGGATCTGCGTGGATATCTCGAACCTTTTCCCTGGTCCCCCAGGAGATAATGGGACAACATTGTAGTTAATGTTTGTTTTATCTTACCAGGTCATCTGCTACTATCATGATAATGTGTGGTTTTCTTCGTGGGTGTACAAAACCCAGTAGACTGGAAAAGATCACTACGAATAACAATACCCTGCAAGCACAAAAAGTGAACTATGATATAGAAGATAACTCTGGCAACGGTACGGTACCAATCAAATGCGGCACTCAAATGGCGTCCAAAACAATCACTGACACCATACTGTAGCACTGAAATGGTTTCCATTCTGGACCGATCAGAGTTTGTGATGATAAAGTGCACACTGAGAAAGCTACGATACTGTAGCACTGAAATGGTTCCATTCTGGACCGATCAGAGTTTGTGATGATAAAGTGCACACTGAGAAAGCTATGATACTGTAGCACTGAAATGGCTTCCAAGACAATCACTACCGCAAAGTCGTAGCACTGAAATGGGCTACATTTTGAACCAAAGAAAGTAAGTAAAGTACACACTATGAATTGGAAAGCTACTTTGTCACATTACACAAATTCAGCAGTGGAGAATGATTCTGGATTTCGGGTTCCAGCCAGTCCGTGTTCCGAATTCAAGCATTCCATAACCAGCTTCCATTATAGATGCACCGAAATCAATTTCCGCATAAGGCCTCGGATCCATAATAAAAATTAACCAATAACCCTTATCCGTTAGGCAATTCCCTAGTGACACAGAACAACATTCCTGGATCCAAAGTCCTTGTTTCGGATCTATAAAACAGATGTTGGAATCTGCTACCTAAGTATGATTTCATTCTATGACTTAAACTCTCCCAATGACTCTAATGTTGTTCTTCCTAATGTTTTTATTTATTTTATTATTCACCAGCTTTGACCTGGTTTTCCCGTTCATTAACTCGATATGAAGGTCAAGAACTACGAACCGAGAAAGGGTAAACGACGTACGCGAACTGAAAAAGCCGGGACTAAGAGAGGGAGACTTCCCACCGCTCTAAGATATTCTAAGATCAATTATTTCACGATATTTGGTAAGTAATCAACTGCGTGAAAGCTAGAAAAATATATCTATATGATCATACTACATCAAAAGTCTGAAATTTTTGTTTGTTTGGTTAACTTACCGCCATGTTTGTTGATATCTCTTTAGTACTCTGCCTAACATGGTATTCGAGAAATATTTATAAATTTGCACAAAGAATACATACGAAACACTCAAATCTCATAATTAAAAGGTTAGGTTTTCCAGTAAGGTAAACAGAGTTTATTTGCTGGTTGTTATGGGTTTTCACCTGTTGTTTTCGCTACGTGACCACTGTTGGGGTAACTGTGGTATACATGTTGTTGGAATGATCTGATTTTATTTTTTTTGTGGGAAATGCTTGATTAATTTTTCTTTATAGACTTCATCTCAGTATTAGTCACTCCGAGGTTGAGAAAAAAACTGGGTCGAGTTGGCATAGCAGAGCATTGTGGGATTGTTTTAGGGGACGAAATAGACGCCATCTTGGAAATATGCTCCCAAAATAGTCCAACAATGCAATGCAGTTCTAACTTGACCTATTTTTTTCCTCGACCTCGGAATGACTATTACATGACCCGGATTAAATAAATTAATGAAAAATAAAATAAGAATAAATCAATAGAGATTATCATATATTAAGAGCTCGATATCGTTTAATTTTTTATTCACGAGTTTCCGTATCGCGAACGAGCGAGTGAGCGATATCACATGGAAAACGAGTGGATAAAACATATCAGGCTCTAGGGTCGATAAAATGACAAAGTTTAGAATTTCCAGTTCACCGTGAAGTGATATGGTTTTTATTCGCGGCTTTATCACACACTGTTATCGATCCTAAATCTGTAACTAGACGCATGACTGCGTGACCTCGGGCTTTCTCTTTGACCGTGAAACTCCATAGACTCCATATTTTTCGCAGTCAGCAACGAGACCTTGAGACAATTCGCCATTACTCGTCGACCATGTGCTTTTACGGCGCATACTACCACGCATACGCACTACATAGAATCAACGCATGCGCTGTGAACGCGACGGCGATTTGTGACTGAACGCAGAAAACGAAGCCCAATTTATAACTCGGCCGTTTCCTTCGGAAAAGCCCGAGTAATAAAGGGGATTTAGCAGTGACATCTTCTAAGAATGGCTCTTCTTCCACTGAGCCCAGTTTGCAATTTAAAAGCTGATTTTTGTAGAAAGAGAGAAACCGAAAAACCAAGAGAAAATCCTCAAAACACGCAAAAGAACGAAGACCTACTCACATGTCGACATTAAGTTACAAAGAATTCTCTCTCAATGGGCTCCCTGTGGTGTCTTTCCTTATCTGAACCCAAATTTCATAACGAGTTTTTTTTTGTTTTTTTTTTTTCCTCTCACACTGCTAATTTATTTCTTGAACTCAATACTTCTCATAGCCGTTCTTCAGTACTTGATTGCGTGGGGTCACGCTTACAAGACGCGGGCGGCTTAAGTACCCTAAGGTCAGCTCTATTAGTTTCCGGAAATTAAAAGAACTGTGATATTTATTTCGTAGTGTTTACGGATTTTCAATTTTATTACTTTTATTTCAATCGATCGAAAGACAGACACAGAAAGAGTATTACCACTATAAGGACTAGATTTTTGATCACTCGCTCGATAGCGGTGTCCGAGGGACACCGATACGTCGGCTATATACTCTAATTTTCATCTCAATATGTACTTCCAAACCTTTACTTATAAGGAGTTCATTTAAAAGTTCATTGGAAAAACGATTGCCATTTTCATCATAGCAATGAAATCGGATATCTTTACACAAATATATCAGAATGTTCACTGAACCATGAGATTTCAGTATTCCCATCTATCAATTATTGTTAAGCCTTTTGTAGGAAAATCCTCCTGTTTGTGCTACATAAAATGAGAGGAATTCAGTGAGAAAGAAATTTCAAAAAGTTTCAACAAGTTCAGAAATCAGACTATATGAAAAATCGGCCAGAATTATTTGAAAACCCAAAAGTGAAATAAAACTACTTTGGCTCGCTTTTTCTCAAGTAAAAGCACCTCTGCCCCTGAAGAATCTGGTTGTACTGTGGTGTAATAGGCCACCATTCTAGCACGATACTAGGAAGGGAATTAACATATTTGCGAATTTTGCAATATTCTTTAACAGTACTAATAAAAAAAAGTTCGCAATTTTCTTGATACCGTATTAAAATAATTTAAAATTACATTATATACTAGTAAAAAAAAGTTCGCAATTTTATCAACTTTCATAATTTGCGAATTTTCGAACCGTATCATACTATATACTAGTAAAAAAAAGTTCGCAATTTTATCAACTTTCATAATTTGCGAATTCTGATGCCGTATCATATCATTTCCCTGCTTTTTGGTGGCGTCTATCCTGTGCTGCACTATGAGATGTATGAGTGTCAAATCTTCAAACAAAGGAAATGTATATCAGTTTGTCATGTCTTAGTTTTAACACCTATATGCAAATTATGATTTTCTGCGGAAATTACTCATTGGTCGCCCGGTGGGGGGGGGGGGGGGGGGTGGGTGGGGGGGTGTACTCCCCTATAACTTGCTATACGGGTATGTACCGCCCCATAGGGTATGGTTTTTCGGCTTTTGTGTCTGGGGTAGGGTATCATTTTTTAACATTTTGTCTGTTACGATTTGGTCGTTCTTGTCTGGCGAATAGGCTACGCTTTCTGACGACACAAAAACAATAAGCACGTTAGTGAATATTGATTGCAATCCATTGTAAAACTGTATTTTCCGTCTTTTAGTCTGGGATAGGGTGTATAATTCTTAGTTTTAGTCTGGGGTAGGGTATGTAAAATCAAATTTTTAGGTCTGGGATAGGGTCAGGGTTTTGAGGTCCAGGCGGCACACCCCTTCTCAAGTTGGGGTGGTAGTACCCCCCCTCCCCCCGGGATTGGTCGTAGCCAATCATAAATATATCTCAAGCATCGGGTTTTTTTTGGACAAATGCTATGCTGTCATATATTAGTATGTAATATGATACGGTATCAGAGTTCGCAAATTATGAAAGTTGATAAATTTGCGAAATTTTTTTAGTACTATATGATATAATTTTTGCTAGTCGTAATACGGTATTTTATTTAAAGAAAGTGGAGAACATAACTATGTTTCTAAACTGCAGTGATGCATAATACATGGGAGACGATAATAAATTATTACCAAGATGTATCGCGGCCGATAATAGTTCAGCGATGGGGGAGAGTATTTAAAAATGCAATGTTTATGGTGGTCTGATCGGGGGGAGTGATGGGGAAGGGGGTGACAAGAACAAAAACGTTACATGAAAAAGAAGTAATAAACATTAATAAAGATCGCTTAGTTCATTCTAAGTGCATGTGTTTTTTTAAGATTTTCTGATATTCTTTGCATCCATTGACCTACATGTCCCGGTGTCCCGATCGTTTGTTGACCGCGTCATCGACACCTTTATTAGTTGTCTAAATATAATTAACCGGCGAGACTTCTGACTACCATATATTGTCCGAGACTAAGTCTTTTAAAATACTACCCCGCGAGCAGAAGATGGTTTTCTTCCCCTCAGCAGGACGAGCGGCAGCCTGTCGATTGCGAACTTTTTTTTACTAGTATATAGTATGATACAGTTCGAAAATTCGCAAATTATGAAAGTTGATAAAATTGCGAACTTTTTTTTACTAGTATATAATATGATACGGTTCGAAAATTCGCAAATTATGAAAGTTGATAAAATTGCGAACTTTTTTTACTAGTATATAATATGATACAGTTCGAAAATTCGCAAATTATGAAAGTTGATAAAATTGCGAACTTTTTTTTACTAGTATATAATATGATACAGTTCGAAAATTCGCAAATTATGAAAGTTGATAAAATTGCGAACTTTTTTTACTAGTATATAATATGATACGGTTCGAAAATTCGCAAATTATGAAAGTTGATAAAATTGCGAACTTTTTTTTACTAGTATATAATATGATACAGTTCGAAAATTCGCAAATTATGAAAGTTGATAAAATTGCGAACTTTTTTTTACTAGTATATAATATGATACGGTTCGAAAATTCGCAAATTATGAAAGTTGATAAAATTGCGAACTTTTTTTTACTAGTATATAATATGATACGGTTCGAAAATTCGCAAATTATGAAAGTTGATAAAATTGCGAACTTTTTTTTACTAGTATATAATATGATACAGTTCGAAAATTCGCAAATTATGAAAGTTGATAAAATTGCGAACTTTTTTTACTAGTATATAATATGATACAGTTCGAAAATTCGCAAATTATGAAAGTTGATAAAATTGCGAACTTTTTTTTACTAGTATATAATATGATACAGTTCGAAAATTCGCAAATTATGAAAGTTGATAAAATTGCGAACTTTTTTTTACTAGTATATAATATGATACAGTTCGAAAATTCGCAAATTATGAAAGTTGATAAAATTGCGAACTTTTTTTTACTAGTATATAATATGATACGGTTCGAAAATTCGCAAATTATGAAAGTTGATAAAATTGCGACCTTTTTTTTACTAGTATATAGTATGATACAGTTCGAAAATTCGCAAATTATGAAAATTGATAAAATTGCGAACTTTTTTTTACTAGTATATAGTATGATACAGTTCGAAAATTCGCAAATTATGAAAGTTGATAAAATTGCGAACTTTTTTTTACTAGTATATAATATGATACGGTTCGAAAATTCGCAAATTATGAAAGTTGATAAAATTGCGAACTTTTTTTTACTAGTATATAGTATGATACAGTTCGAAAATTCGCAAATTATGAAAATTGATAAAATTGCGAACTTCTTTTTACTAGTATATAGTATGATACGGTTCGAAAATTCGCAAATTATGAAAGTTGATAAAATTGCGAACTTTTTTTTACTAGTATATAGTATGATACAGTTCGAAAATTCGCAAATTATGAAAATTGATAAAATTGCGAACTTTTTTTTACTAGTATATAGTATGATACAGTTCGAAAATTCGCAAATTATGAAAGTTGATAAAATTGCGAACTTTTTTTACTAGTATATAGTATGATACAGTTCGAAAATTCGCAAATTATGAAAGTTGATAAAATTGCGAACTTTTTTTTACTAGTATATAGTATGATACAGTTCGAAAATTCGCAAATTATGAAAGTTGATAAAATTGCGAACTTTTTTTTACTAGTATATAATATGATACAGTTCGAAAATTCGCAAATTATGAAAGTTGATAAAATTGCGAACTTTTTTTTACTAGTATATAGTATGATACAGTTCGAAAATTCGCAAATTATGAAAGTTGATAAAATTGCGAACTTTTTTTTACTAGTATATAATATGATACAGGTTCGAAAATTCGCAAATTATGAAAGTTGATAAAATTGCGAACTTTTTTTTACTAGTATATAATATGATACAGGTTCGAAAATTCGCAAATTATGAAAGTTGATAAAATTGCGAACTTTTTTTTACTAGTATATAATATGATACAGGTTCGAAAATTCGCAAATTATGAAAGTTGATAAAATTGCGAACTTTTTTTTACTAGTATATAATATGATACGGTTCGAAAATTCGCAAATTATGAAAGTTGATAAAATTGCGAACTTTTTTTTACTAGTATATAGTATGATACAGTTCGAAAATTCGCAAATTATGAAAGTTGATAAAATTGCGAACTTTTTTTTACTAGTATATAATATGATACGGTTCGAAAATTCGCAAATTATGAAAGTTGATAAAATTGCGAACTTTTTTTTACTAGTATATAATATGATACGGTTCGAAAATTCGCAAATTATGAAAGTTGATAAAATTGCGAACTTTTTTTTACTAGTATATAATATGATACGGTTCGAAAATTCGCAAATTATGAAAGTTGATAAAATTGCGAACTTTTTTTTACTAGTATATAGTATGATACAGTTCGAAAATTCGCAAATTATGAAAGTTGATAAAATTGCGAACTTTTTTTTACTAGTATATAATATGATACGGTTCGAAAATTCGCAAATTATGAAAGTTGATAAAATTGCGAACTTTTTTTTACTAGTATATAATATGATACGGTTCGAAAATTCGCAAATTATGAAAGTTGATAAAATTGCGAACTTTTTTTTACTAGTATATAGTATGATACAGTTCGAAAATTCGCAAATTATGAAAGTTGATAAAATTGCGAACTTTTTTTTACTAGTATATAATATGATACGGTTCGAAAATTCGCAAATTATGAAAGTTGATAAAATTGCGAACTTTTTTTTACTAGTATATAGTATGATACAGTTCGAAAATTCGCAAATTATGAAAGTTGATAAAATTGCGAACTTTTTTTTACTAGTATATAGTATGATACAGTTCGAAAATTCGCAAATTATGAAAATTGATAAAATTGCGAACTTTTTTTTACTAGTATATAATATGATACGGTTCGAAAATTCGCAAATTATGAAAATTGATAAAATTGCGAACTTTTTTTTACTAGTATATAATATGATACGGTTCGAAAATTCGCAAATTATGAAAATTGATAAAATTGCGAACTTTTTTTTACTAGTATATAATATGATACGGTTCGAAAATTCGCAAATTATGAAAGTTGATAAAATTGCGAACTTTTTTTTACTAGTACATAGTATGATACAGTTCGAAAATTCGCAAATTATGAAAGTTGATAAAATTGCGAACTTTTTTTTACTAGTATATAATGTAATTTTAAAATAATTTAATACGGCATCAAGAAAATTGCGAACTTTTTTTTATTAGTACTGTTAAAGAATATTGCAAAATTCGCAAATATGTAAGTTCCGTACTAGGAATAATATATAGAATAATAAGGAATAAAATATTCAAAGTTTCATTATAAGCCTCAAGAGAATCAGTAGATATAGTATTGTGGATTCGATTATAACGTTGTTGAGGAATGGGCCGACTAGCATTTCTACCTTTAGCTGCTACAAATAAGAAGCCCGATGTTGATTAGACCGACACGAGTGAAAAACGTCTGTGCAAATTAGTCAAAACATATGTAAATTTGACTTTCAAACATGCCTGATAAATTGGACTTCACAAAATACCAAAACTTAGTGTCCATGCTTGAAACTTAAGGCAGTGGCGGATCCAGGGGTAGTGCGACGGGGTCCGCTGCACCCGTTTTTTTTTTTCAAGTTTTTTTTTTTTTTTTTTTTTTTTTTTTTGGTTTGAATTTTTGGATATCAAGAAAAAAATATTTTGTAAATTTTTATTAAAAAGATTACAGAAGTTTTGGGTTGTATCCTGTAGTTATAGCTTGTTTTTGGCGTCGCACTGGTAGCTCGAGTACTCCAAACAGTTCTATGGCGTTCCATCCCCGCCAAAATTGATGGTTTGTATTTGAAGTTCATCACATGAATTTTGCATTCGAGTAAATTTTTTTATGTTATCATCTTGTATTTCATATGCTTCATCAAGGGTTCAACATACGTGTTTTATATTTGTCGTTCATGTTTTATATTCTTGATTGTCGCTGATTCATTCTAAACTCCACGCCACGTATTTGTCCTTTGAGTTTCACATTACAAACTCGACGACTTTTATTTTCAACTCAACTTCACGCTCCGGTGAACTCGGTTGACCTTGGTAGCCGCTGACCTAAAACAACGCAGTCGTAGGTATGAAAAGAAAAGAAAATGGCGGCAGAGTTTGCCCTCTGTTGTTGAAGAGACAATTCGGCAGCTTGATACAAACCGCCAACAGGAGGACGACTGTAGTAGCTTATTGCTTCGTTTAGAGTATCCTAAACCGTACAATTATTAATAAAGGTTAACCACCGGCCTCAATCGTGGCTGGCATTGGATTAGCGATAAAATTCTTAAGGAACGAAAAACAATAGTTTATATCTCATGAATCTAGGGCAGAAAAAGTGTTAACTGGCCACCCAGGTCGCCCTTCTTTCAAGGTTTCTGAAGATCAACGTCTCTCACCTTGTAGAAAGTGGGTTTTCTGTGCCGCAAATAAAGTCTTTTGCTAGGAGTGTCCATAACCATCGAAAGGAGAATGTCTCATTTTGGCATTAGGATATCAGGATAAAAAAATCTAAGAATTGTATATTCCACGTAGAAAGATTAGTTTTTAAATTTTATTGCGTTTATACACCTATTCCAATAAACGTTGTCTGGGCCTAAAGCAAGAAGCTGACGGCCGCAGTGAATGCTAGATAGTCCCAGTGTAATCATAGTACTTATTTATACGGAACAAATTAAAGACATGAACATTTCCACATGCGGTTTAGATACGGTTTAGATACTCTAAACGAAGCAATAAGCTACTACAGTCGTCCTCCTGTTGGCGGTTTGTATCAAGCTGCCGAATTGTCTCTTCAACAACAGAGGGCAAACTCTGCCGCCATTTTCTTTTCTTTTCATACCTACGACTGCGTTGTTTTAGGTCAGCGGCTACCAAGGTCAACCGAGTTCACCGGAGCGTGAAGTTGAGTTGAAAATAAAAGTCGTCGAGTTTGTAATGTGAAACTCAAAGGACAAATACGTGGCGTGGAGTTTAGAATGAATCAGCGACAATCAAGAATATAAAACATGAACGACAAATATAAAACACGTATGTTGAACCCTTGATGAAGCATATGAAATACAAGATGATAACATAAAAAAATTTACTCGAATGCAAAATTCATGTGATGAACTTCAAATACAAACCATCAATTTTGGCGGGGATGGAACGCCATACAGTTCGAGCCATCGCCTTTCCGGCCCGATCCCCGACCAACTGTTTGGACTACCTGTGTTGAAATACAGCGCGCATGCGTAGTCTACTTACAGTCTTGTCAGAACTGAACCACCATATTGGAATTCCCGAAAATCAAATTAATCAATGTAATCAGATGAGCAAGCGAAAATCCAACGAAAAACTTCAAGCAATCACATCATTTTTCAAGAAAAAAAGCGAAGGTAAACAAAGATTGACAATATTATTTGTATTTTCATCTTATTCATCAACAAGAATATTGTCCTGAGTAAAGCTTGCCGCCAAAAGGACTCGTGATGGCTGAGATGTTGAGCTTATTTATCAACCATCGGTATATTTGCAAACAGCACTTCGAATCTCTTCTCGTGGAGCTCACACTTAACAAGGACAATCCTGAAACTGACATTTATAATCTAAGATATCTGATAACTGTTAAAATTGTGGAGCATTTCATGACTGGAGAAACACATATACCAGGCTTGGTTCACCCAATTATTCGGCCATTTCTTGGAAGGCCGGATGAAATTGGAACCGTATTGTACGATGGCATGACGATTTCCCTACCAGGAAAAGAGGAGATAATAAATCCGCGAAATCAATTAGTGGAAGGTGGAGACGTGTTTATACGCTTCGAAGACACAGATGAGTGGGAGCCGTCAGACAATGAGTCAAGTGACTGTGATACAGAGATTTTAAGTGACAGCGAGTAAACATATACATCCGGTTATCGTTTACTTAATGACAGCTAGAGATGAAAAAACATCGTTAGTACTAGTTTTTAAACTTTGTTTTATAATCACAAAGGATGTCGTTTAGAGTGTTGTGTTAACTTTGTTGTTTTATAATAAGTTTTACATTAAGAATGCAATTGCAATTGGGGTGCTGCATAATCATTACCGTAAATGATCTATTAGACGCCTATTAAATTTTCGTATACGAAGGGTGCCGTGGGCGTTTAATAGATAAGAGGCGTTTGTTACTTTAGAGAGGGGCGTTTATTAGACAGTGGGCGTCTAATAGATCATTTACGGTACATGAATTATCTCTAGTAAATAGGTCTATTATAGAATTATACTCCCAAAGATTTTGAATTTATCATGCACACCAGCATGATTCGCTGAATTTTCACATTCAAACATTTAATTATAGATGAAGAAACAAATGCAAGTTTTAAGAAAAATGTAACGACACCATCATCAGATCAGGACAGTAAGTGCAATCCTAGACAGTGACTTGCTCCAAGTCTCTCGCGCTGCTTACTCTAGAGCGGCGCGATCACGGATGGCGAAATTACCGAACAATGAACCGTTATTCCGATTGGAAATCTCTTCGGAATAACGATAACTTTTCGGAAAAACGTCGTTCGTCGTTCGGGAGTAAAGAGCAAGAAAGACTTGGAGCAACTCTTGTGCAATCCTAACAAATTAGTTAAAAAATGATGTAACCACACACTTTGCTGTAATTATTTGGAGCACTTTGACTCTTAAATTTTAGAGTTAGCACTTAGTTAGGTATGAGCGCAATAAAGAAAAAAATGTATAATTTCCAGAGTCTACGCTTTATCAATTTGTCAGATTTAATATTTATTGTATTCAAGTGTCGTTTAAAAGTATTAAATGTCCCCATTTTGAAAGTATTTTCACATTCTATACTGTTTATAGATCTTAGTGGGGAGATTTCCATGGACGAGGAAGTCAGTAGTATTTCGTTGCCTTGTAAATCGTATGATATTGGTTTGCTCTTTGAGTCACATACTGACTTTCGAAGCATCAGTAGAGACGATTTATACAACATTCTTACCAAAGAGCCTGATCCCAATGTATCGTCTTACCCGCGTACACGGCTTTGTAACACGTCATCCACTTTACGGCAGTTTCAACCGTCTTGGCTGTTAAAACACCCTTGGGTTCACTATAGTTCTCACATTGACGGTGTATTCTGTCGTGCTTGCGCAATGTTTGCTCCAGAGCAAGTAAAAGCACGTGGTGCTGGTTGCTTTGTGAATAAACCTTATAAACAATGGAATAACATATGCGAAAAGATGAACGGCCATGCAACACAAGATTACCATTTAACTTCTATGGCGAAAATGGCTGAATTTCTTTCTCGTTACAAAAACCCTTCGCAAGCAATCAACAACATCTTAGACAGCGAAGCCCAGAAAACAATTGAAAAAAATAGACGGGTAATTCAATCATTATTAAAGATTGTAATGTTGTGTGGGAAACAAGGCTTCGCACTACGTGGACACCGCGACGATAAAATATGCTGGACGGAGCAAGAAGAGGATAAACATTCAGCTGAAGGTAACTTTATTGAACTTGTTCGTTTTCGGGCAGAGACGGATCAAGTGCTCGCTAAACACCTGGAAAATGCGCCACGCAATGCGAAATATACATCGAAAACCATACAAAATCAACTAATTGAAGTTATTGGCAAGAATATCCAGAAGGATATACTGGACGAAGTAAAGGAAGCAAAGTACTACACCGTAATAGCAGATGAAGTAACGGATGTCTCAAACAGAGAGCAGATGTCACTATGCCTCCGCTATGTTTTTGATTCTGCCGTTAAGGAAGTATTTGTGGACTTCGTTGAAGTAGAAAGAATCACTGGTGAGACATTGGCAAAATCTATTTTGCAATGGCTGACAAGCAATGGTTTGTCTTTGGCCAATCTCAGAGGTCAATGCTATGATGGTGCTTTCAATATGTCAGGCGCAAAGTCAGGATGCAAATCAATTATACAAGAGAAGGCCCCTCTGGCAATTTACTTTCACTGCGCAGCTCATCGATTAAATCTTGCTGTAGTTTCTGCCTGCAAAGTTCAAGAATTCAAGAACGCAGAGTCGTATGTTGGTGAAATTGCTAGGTTCTTTGGCTACTCAGCAAAGAGGCAGCGTCTTTTGGACAGAGTTCTTGAATTAAAGAATCCACAAGGAACAAAAGCAAAGAAGCTAAAGGATGCTTGCCGAACGCGTTGGGTTCTACGCATTGATGCTTACATTGTTTTCGTAGAAATGCTTCCCGCCATCCACACAGCATTAGAGGCCATGGTGTACCCAAACCAACATGAAGAGCTCGGTACAAACTGGATGTGGGATAGCGAAACTGTGACAAAGGCAAATGGATTTTTGTTTCAAATTGAGTCATCGACATTCCTTTTATGCATCATGATTCTCCAGCAGGTCCTTTTCTTACTGAGAGAACTAACAGTTAAGCTGCAGATGCAAGCAATTGATGTTGCATATGCATACCGGCAAGTACATTCTCTTGTATCTACACTAACAACTATGAGAGAAAAGTCTGAAGCAGAGTTTAAGAAGATTTTCCAGGAGACGACAAGGCTTGGACAACATTTCTATGGAGAGGAGTTCCAGCTGGAGAAGCCTAGAATTGTGAGACGGCAGATGAATAGAAACAATCATAACGTATCTAGCTCAGAAGATTATTTCCGAGTTACATTGTATAATGAGTTCATCTCGCATGTGATTGCCGAGCTGCAGGAACGATTTGTACATAACCCTGCTCATGATGTTACACTTAGCCTACTTTTCCTTCTTCCAAGTGAATGCATCAATAAAGAAGACGATGCTGAGCTTCCAGTAAAACTTGCTGAAACGGTTAAATTCTATAATGATGATCTGCCTTATTCGCAAATGTTTCCAACAGAGTATAAGATGTGGATTCGAAAGTGGAAACAGCAATCAAACGGCAATCCTTCTAAGGTTCCAAATAAATTGGCTGATGCCTTTCAATCCTGTAGCAGTTTGCAGTTCCCAAATATACACATATTGCTTCAACTGGCTTTAACTCTACCCATTACTTCATGTGAAAGCGAGAGAAGTTTCAGTCAGCTGAAACTTATTAAGACTGATAGGCGTTCAACGATGTCAGGGAATAGGCTATCTGGTTTGGCCCTGATGAAAGCTCATCAAAGTCTTTGCAACAAACTAGCTTTTGATGACAATAAAATGGTAGAGCTGGTAAAAGCTTTCGAGCAATTCCATCCCCGAAAGATGAGGTTGTCCTTTGTTTTGGGCGATTGAATAAGGTAAGGGCCACCTGAAAATTATCATTTATGGTAACGGTGTTACCCTGTCTAATAAAGTTGTTGTTATTATTATTATTATTATTATTATTATTATTATTAAGACAAATTTTATAATTTTTATTCAAACTAACAGCGCTTATATAGTAGGTAAAAGCAACGAAACAATTAATACTTTGACATCATATGACGTCAATATGACGTCATAGCAATCTATTCCCCGATCTGGACCCCGTTTTGAAAAACCCTGGATCCGCCACTGTAAGGCTAATCCATATTGTGTTTGTTAATACAGTATTTTGGTCTCACAAAAGTATACTCGCGAAATTTTTTGTATACTTGGAGAAAACAAACATTTATTTTCTCACTCAACATCTTCTTGTATGCCTTTCCTCGGCACAAGATACAAACAATTCTCTTCAAGATATTCTTGAAAAATTGCTCATGATTACAGACTGCCGGTCAAGGGTTAAATGCCAGGCAGTTTTTAATTTTCGACGATCGATTTCTCAACGTATATTAGAACGGATTTTTATTTAGTCGATTAAAAGTTACGGGGAAAATACTTGCAAATTTTTTTTAGTGCATAAGTTTCAGGTCACCCATCCATTTACTATCTCGCCTCAACCGTGCTTGACTCAATATCATTGAAGCCCAAGTTTTCTCCACTGGACCACGGTTTCAGGTGAATCAGCATAACAATAGCCGTGAAAACAATGCACCCAATAGACTAGATTTTTTAACAGTATTTTTTCAACCGATTCCGTGCGTGGCAGAGATGCAAGGGATTAGCCGATATGGTCTGGGGGCCGGCTGGTCTCTCCCCTGATGCTTCGGCTGGAACATTTTCTTGCGTAATTCGTACACCCAAGGGCAGAAGGATTTAATCGCCGTCAGGTCCGAAGTCCATACGACGCCTCAGCTCTGCGGATGTCTCGGGGGTATGGCAAAGTGGGATCGATTTTTTTCTTAATTTTTGTCTGTAGGTTCGAACCCTATTGTATCCAGATAAATTATTTTATTTTTTTAGTGCATATCATTATCAATTTGGCAATATCTTTTTAGCCTATTACTGTTTTTACTTATGTTAAGAATTTACAGTTAAGTAGGCAATCTCGATCGAAAAAAATAAATTTATCTTCCTGATTTAAAGGGGTACTTGGATGAAAATCAATGAAAATTGAAAATGACTTGAAACTTGTTTAAACTTATCTATATGGCGCAGATAGTGGCCGAGCAACATGTTTCCTTAACAGTCAAAAGTGGCGCAAAAAAAACATCAATTTTATTGAGCATCTAAATTGTAAGTAAATGACGTCATTTACTCAACCCTATTGTTCTTTTCACTTTGAACCTAAAATATCTGGATAGCAAGTGGCTCCCAGGCTAAAATTTTCACTAATCATATTTCCATAATTATAATTGAGTCATATTATCCTCAAATAATTTAATTATTCGGACTTTCAAAAATCGGGGTGTTTTCATCCAAGTGTCCCTTTAAAATGCCTCCTTGGAACACTAACACTCTGACAAAAAAATTTAACTTTATTTCTGTAGGTGGGTTCGAACCCCATCGTATCCATACTGTTTGTTTTTTTTTTGTTTGTTTTTTTTTTTTTTGTTTTTGTTTTTTTTTTCTTTTTTTCTAATGCATATCATTATCAATTTGGCAATATCTTTTTAGAAAGAAAGATTATTCCTTTTCGCTTGTATTCAGAATTAACAGTTAAGTAAGCAATCTAGATTGGAAAAAAATTAATGTATGTTCCTGATTTAAGATGCCTCCTTGGAACCAAAATGAAGCTAGCGTCGGATTGGCAGCGTTGGATTCAGATTGATTGAGATTCAGAATTTACTGGCAAGGGTTTTAGTTCCACTTGGTTTTGATTCTCGGTATTTTTTCTCATTCCATTTGCAGCAATGTCCCCTATGGGCTTCCGTATTTGTCAGTTTGTATTCTTGTATTTGTATAGGAAATCCCACGACCTTCTCGTACAATTTGCTGTTAAGGTACGAGTGATGTTTCAAAAATCTTGTAATTGTACAAGACTTTTGTGTATTCATAGTTCCGACTGCCCTTAGTTACCGTTGCTATGTCCCACAACCTCAACAAATTAGCCAGCATATCTCAGAATTTAAAACTCTGATCGCTGAAAATTGATTATAGATTGTTTCAATTGTTCACTGTCCTGCGAAAAGAATAGAACATTGTCTCGTCATCCTTGTAGTACTCTTTAAAACAAATACTGTGTAGTTGTTTGTGAGACAAGATTTTAATTCCACTGGAAAAACTGCTGCAACGGTGATTGGTGAGATTGATGAGTCAAACGAGCAACCAAGCTCTTAGTGTGTGGTGTTTGCCCGTAACTCATCATTTATACTCACAGCTTGTGTCTTAGTTCCTAATATTCCCGTCAGTTCAATTACTCACCCTTCAGTTAATCCCTAATGATTTTCTATAAAACACGTGTAAAACTGTGAACTCTGCTACGACCTTACTATAAATTCTTTTTTATACCCAAGAAAAGCCAGCAAAGTGACATAGAAATGTACTTTTTTTCTCTTTAAAATGAAACGTTAAAGAAGAATTATTTTAAACAGTTTAAAAATACAAACGACGAGGTAGGGTGTAACACATTCAATAATTGCCATTTTTGTTGGCAACAACAACAAAATCAGAGCTTAGATTAAATTTGCCAAATCCGTATTAATAAAGCTGTAACGTCTTATTATTGCATTATCTATAATACCAAAAAAAGTTTGTAGGCAAATTCGTTCTCTCTTGCATACATTCCTTTGCACTGAAAATACTACTCTCCTCTCCTCACTTCTCCTCTATACACACATTGCTTTGCAAACAATTCCGCTTCTCCTCTTCTTGCCTTTCCTTTCCTTTCTTCCTACCTTCCTTCTCTCCTTTTCTAGAATTTGTTTGTCACAGTGACTTTTATCTTAAAAAGCTAAAATAAGCCATTTATATTTTGTTTTTCCAGCATTTAATACATACTTTTGATCCTCACTGATCTGAAACCAAAATTAACCCTTCACCGGAAATAACATTTCGCACAAAACAACTATTAATCCGTTCATTAATATAATTACCTCTCCTTTTCAATTTCAGCATTTACAATTAATAATTTATCGTGTATATAATAATTCTTAGAGTTTGATAACAATCTGGGATTCATAACACGCAACGTAGAGGTCAATCCATTCTTGACATTCGCGAATGTGAGCCAATGACAGAAACAAGATATATATAGATTTTAAATTTTACAAAATATTGTTGGAATAAGCCCCCGCTGTTTCTTCGTTGAATGATAACACAACGCTACGACTTGCTCCATTCGAATGATCATTTTAATCTTCGATATCCTTGTTGGGAAAGTTTAAGATGGCAGCCGGTTTTGTAGGATAATTTTTTCATGGCTTGGAGACAATGAAGAGAAGAAGTAACAAAAAGCGCAAAGGTAACTGTTCTTATTTTTTCAAATATTCCTGGCTCCTGTTACGAGTATAGTTATAAAAACTCTTCTACTACAAATCCAAAGCCTTTTGCCTTGTATCATCAATATAAAATGTGTTTGCTCAAAACCGTTAACCGCAATCTTTAAACCTAGCATTCTCAATTCTGCCACTGTCGCTGATGTAATTAGAATGACCGGCGTTGATTGTCAGAGTTTCCAAACCGCTTCAGGCACGTTTCTCTCATACTTTGCCTCCAAATTCTACATATTCAAGCCGGGGACTTCTACTATTTACTAAAAAATATTTTTCTACTTTAAGTGAGGTAAATCTCGTCCAAAATCTAGTGGATTGGGCAACAGTTTTTGTGTTTGTTACGTTATATTTGGCTTCTGTCAAAACGGATACGGTATTTGTCAACATCGAATAAGGATTATAATGTAATCATGGTTTTCTACTTCACCTTATCCCGCTGTTTCTGTTTTGTTTTAAAGCGTTATCATAAATCGTCCGTGAATGTGTTTTTGGATTCTAGCACGTTCTGTTATCTCAAAGTATTCGCAGTATTTGCTCCCATGTTTAGGGAATGGTTGGGGTATCTGTGCAAGCAGCTAAAGAATTTTCTTCTAACGTCGCCGATAACCTACATCAGCTCTGCGTGAAAATCTGATTAACATATGGTATCTTGTCTTTATTTCTATATCTTCGTAGCAAGAAGTTTGCCTTCTGAAGGACAAAAATAGATGGAAGAGTTGACTAAAGTCAGATATAATTTTGGTTTTAATGGAATTATTTTTCCCCCTAAAAAGCAAAATACTACACGGTTACGAAGCTACCATTTTTGCTAGAACCAAATCCACCTCTGCCAACCACGTGTCACAGCACGCGAATAAACTGACGTGGCTATGACATAATTTAGAAGTTTGTAAAAATTACAGTAACTAAAGTTGTGAGTTCAACATTGATTGAACCTTGTATTTTTTCGAACGAGGCTCTTGTGGTTAGCAAGATTAACATGGTTGTATTTTATTTATTCTTTTATTTCCATTATACCATATGGCTTTGTTTGTGCTTCGGAATAAATTCGTAGGAAAAAAATTGGCAGTTTTTTCATCTAGAGCTGTCGAGCAAACTTTCTAGAAAAGACTTTTTTTTAAAACAAGAGCAATGGATACACATGAGTAAAGAATGCAAAAGCATTGAGGCAAATTATTAAATAAGTGAAAGAAGACTATATAATTAATTGATTGTTCGATTAAAAATACTGGTGAACGCAACCCAGTAATAAATTAGGTTTTTAAAGAACTAACAAAATAAGGTAATAAGAGGCAGATATTTTCGGAAAAGTAAAATGTATCCTAAAATATTTAATTATTTTATATCATTATTACTGAATTTTATTTCATTTCATTTGCCGTTCGCATGATGACGTCATTTTTACTACTATCACCAAAATGCCTCGACAATTCTTTTCTTATTCTATTGGTGCTAATAAACTGAACAAAAGAAAGTGTGCAAGGGATTCTGGTAGTTGTAGTAAATGATGCAAACATTGTCGTGATTTATTCAATGTTTTCTTCCTGAGGGTCAAGTTTAAAAGTCCATTAAACTGGAGTTATCTTTTTTGTGGGCGATAATAATAATTAATAATTAAATAATAACCACTTCTTCGCTCAATCCATTAACTTGTTTTGCTTTTACTGAAACCTCAATTTTAGTTAAGCCTTCCAACCACCATCCAGTCAAGAGGCAAACGAGTAAGATATGTCATTTTAAATTGCATTGGAATGAATTTCTGTGGTCTTCTAAATTCTTATAAATTAATTGAAAGACAACCAATAAAATGTTATAGATTATTTATCGATTTATTTTATAGAAGATCGAGCAAATTTTAAATATTCTATTTATGGTAACCCTGTGGTGGTCTGACAGATAGTACTATACAACTGCAGTCACGAAACTGAAAACATCAAAAACCACCAAAATCTTTTTTTTCGTTAAAAATCACGTGAAAATGTCCAGTGTCTATCGTATAGTCTGGTGAGCTTGTGTTCATCTTTTTATAATCATATTGATCAATGGATGAACGCGGTTTTCCATGCTGAAGTCTTCAGTCTCTTTTTTCCGAGTTCAAAATGAGTAAGATTTCTTTCAACGCTGATGGAAATCAAGGCCTGAAAAATAAAGAAAAAGGTATAAAATTTTATATTTAGTTCTTCCTTTACAATGCTGTCTTTAAGAAATATTTTTTCTCGAAGGAGTAGCTAAGGAGTGTTCAGATTATCACAGTGTCTGATCGACAACACAAGGCCATTAATATTGGAGATATATCAAAAGACTTCTTTCCATCTAACTTACTGCACGTTTTATTCCAGTAATAGAGAGTTTTAGATTGACTTTTTTTTTCTCCCCGCAAACGACAAACGTGACCACGTTTTCATCGTTTTTCTGTATTTTACTTTACCTTTTACAAACCTTCTCACCAAGCGCAAATACTCTTTTGTTTTTCTACTACTTGGACTTTCAGTAACTTAAAAGAATTTTTTACTGGTCAACTAACGTTTCACGTTTGCCGTGAACGTAAATCTAAAACTCTAATCCTTTCTAATGTGCAATTAGTTTCTTTAGACGCAGACTCTCAGTCGCTCAGTTGTTTATTTATCGGTCAAGTTTGGCTTATATCTGTTTATCGTGCTGTTAAAAAAAATCCCCGAGAGATCAATGTTTCTTCCATTTGACTTATCTTACGAATCAGATTTATCCAAGAGAATATGTTCATTTTCTCACTTGATTTATCTCAATAAGAGTTTTCTTAAACTAGAGTTTTCACTAGCCCTAAACGTAATGTATAGATAAGAGAGCTAATAGTAGAGCTTTAAATTTGCTTTCCATTCGAGAAAGTCAACTGCTTAACTGAAGGAACTACACTGAACTTTATTATAAAATAACTGTTATGAATCTCGCGTTCGGATTGGTTGGGAGCGCGTGGTTTATGAGAGCACACAGCATACAATACAATACAATAAACTTTATTTAAGGAGGGTGACACAATTAACCCAGAGAGAGTTATCTAACACGTGGCCCTCACACTACTGAAACAATTCAAAAATATGAGAAATTAAAAGTGCAAACATTACATCATATTACTGGAAATTTGAATAAATTACAATTGTAATCAAATGGAAAAGAAAAATTGACAAAATTTATAAAGTGCTGCAGGAACAACGAATTTTATAGCGACACTCAAAACAGAATAATTCTTCTAAGTGCGAGACACTTGAAGACAACTGAAGAAATAAATGAAGGATTTTAGACTTGAAATTGGACAGATTAGATGAAAGAGAGTAAGAGGGATTAGGATGACAGAGTAGATGTTTCAAATCAGAATCAAGACAGTTGAATAGGGAAGCTGAACTATAAGCAAATGTACGTTTTCCAGCATGCGTGTGCACTTTCTATTTTGTCATTCCGTATCCAAATAAACAGTTATTCTAATTTGCATTCTATAAAAGAAATTAAAAAACTTGTTCGCTCTGCTGTGTGTAGTTATAAAGCACTAGGGGTTTACACGTCGTGCTTCTCTCGTGTTCTGCCAATCCTTGCGTGCTTTATAACTAGACGCAGCACGCGCGCGCGTTTTCAATTTTTTATCATAGCTTCTGTCTGTATCTTGCTCTTAAGATTCTATTAGAAGCATTGTTTTTGTTCGCTATCAAATATACTCATTCCACACGTCTGCTTTTCGAATAGAAAAGTGCCCTTATAGGCCCAACTATCTTTGCTCGCAGTTTGTCATTCCTCGATGCTGACCATAAAGAATGCAGGCTCTTTAGGATCAGATTATGCTTGACACCAATCTTCCGAACATGCGCATTAGTGTAATCGTGGATGTTTATTTCATTTCCAGAGCGCTCCAAATCCCCGGACTCAGATTCCAGTCGTATCAAAGTCTTTGTTCGTATTCGTCCTCTTGGTCCACATGACGTCACAGATCAGTTTGGAAAAGGGGCTGTTCACGTGACAAATGGAGATATGACACAGGTAGATATGTCTAACTTGACAACGGGTATGAGGCCACGTAAACCTTAAGGACTTAGTAGGATGCTAACCATATGCCTCATATACCACTTCTGGAAGGAAGGATGGATGGAAGGATGGAAGGAAGGATGGATGGATGGATGGAAGGAAATAAGGAAGGAAGGAAGGATAGAAAAGTGGATGGAAGGATGGATGGAAGGAAGGAAAGATGGATGGATGGATGGAAGGAAGGAAGGAAGGATAGATGGATGGATGGAGTGAGTCTATTTCGTTTTCCTAGGTCAAAGTCAACGAAGGAAAAACCTCCAAATCGTTCGAGTTTGACCAAGTCATACCACAGGAAACTGTCAATGAAGAGGTAGGGAAATCCCAAGAAACAGTGCTAAGCATTTTGTTAACAATATCCACTTAATGATATCTTAACTGGTGCATTAGACCTTTTCGGACTTGGGCGTAATCAGGTTTACCCATTTCAGATCACGTGTCATTCCCTAGAGTATCCCGAGAAGACTCATAAATATGGATATAACCCAAGCAAAGAATATTATTCTCAGGAAAATGGCACGTGGTCTGAAATAGGAACACATTATGCCCAAGCCTAAAAGGTCTTTTTACAATAACTTACAAATTTCTCGCGCGCTGTTTGGTTATTTTTTATCATCGATAATAGGACAGACAGATAAAGCTGACGTCAACGATCGCGCGCTCTTTCCGCTGGTTGTTTTGATCGCTATAAATGAGACGTTTTTATCGTGTTTGTTATTGTAAAAAACAAATAGACATCAGTTTTTTATGTGTCTGTCCTCTTATTAAAAACACAAATCACATTGTCAAAGTAGTATGTGGATCCACCTCGGCTACTCCTCGTGGATCCACACTACTTTGACAATGTGATAACGCAATTTATCGTCAATAAGAGGACAGACACATAAAAAACTGATGTCTATTTGTTAAATTCCTTTCCCAATGAGGAATCTGGAGAAGAACGGGAGAGTGGGGGAAATCCAAAAGCGTTTTTATTGTAACTGCAGGTTTACAAGATCATTGGAAAGCCACTTGTAGAGGCTTGTCTGACTGGGTTGAATGCCATCCTGATGGCTTATGGACAAACTGGAGCAGGTAAGCAAAAGAGAATATAAAACTGAAGTACTTTATCGAACCTTTACATCAAAGTCAGGGCAAGGCTAAATCCCAAATCAAACTTAAAGCCCTGTTACACGTTGAAACTTTTAGGCGAAACTTGTGTGCAACAGCGTTGCGAGACAAGTTTCAGAAGCAATTGCACCGTGTAACACCCCAGCTTTTGTGAAACTTTCGTCGCGAGAAAGTTTCACGAAAATTAGAACTGCTTTCTACTTCTGCAACCGAAACTTGTGTTGCGAACAAGTTTCAGGACGAAATTGCGCCGTGTAACACCCCTGTGCAACTTGTCTCGCAATGCCGTTGCACACAAGTTTCACCTAAAAGTTTCAACGTGTAACAGGGCCTTTAGAATTTAAAGTTTTGGGTTTTGCGGAGGGAAGAAAACTTGGAAAAACCCTTCCAATGAAAGGAAAGACGTAACAAACTCTACAACATGTGATGCTGAGTTCAGTAATCAAACCCTAGACCCCAGAGGGGAGAGGTGAGTTATGCATCAATGTAACCTTGATTCTAATAATATCTACGCATGTTTCTTTAGGAAAGACATATACACTCATGGCATCAGATGGTATCACACCCAAAATAGTCAATACCATCTTCTCCATTGTTGAAAGGGACCAACTTCATTCATACACTGTAAGTGATCTGTTTATTATAATTAGCAAGATAATATCACGTCAAAAGGCTGCTATCAGCCATACTTCTCTGCCCCCATCTGTTTGTTCGTTTATCCGTCATTCCATTTATCATTTTCTATTCCAACCATCCACCCATCCATCCATATATTCATCCAAGCATCCTTGCATGCATGCATCCATCGATTCATCCAACCAACCATCCATCCATCCATCCATCCATCCATCCATCCATTCATCCAACCATCCATCCAACCATCCATCCATCCAACTATCCATCCATCTTAAACCATGTTTTTCGTCTTCCCCAGGTCACGTGTTCGTACTTACAAATATACCAAGAACGAATCTACGATCTTTTGTGCGCGGGAAAGATGCGCGAAGTGTTCCTTCGTGAGCATCCCAAGAAAGGTGTCTTCGTAGAACGCTTATCAGAATTACTTGTCAAGAGTCCGCAAGATGTGTCAACGTTCTTCACCACGGGAAGGAAAAGACTCGCTTTTGCGGAGACAAAGATGAACAGAAACTCCAGCAGGTAAAGGAAAATGTGATAATGTTATGCAGAGAAAATCAGTGCCACTGATGCGCGAAACAACGTAATTCTTGGGATGAATGTTACGTCATAGCCGCCATGTTGATTGACGATAACAAAACATTCCTCATTAACATTTCTTGTTAGATCAACCAACATGGGGGCTGTTTCATTGTTTGTTATATCTCAAGGGGTTTTGAGTCATGTGGTTGCACCTAAAGAATAGTATGCCGCAGGTTTTGTTGACCATAAACTCTTTTACACTGGCTTAGTCTCGTCTATAAGCTAAATATTCATAGACACCATTAAAGGTTAATAATAATAATAATTTATTGAATTTATATAGCGCAAATCTCAATCGGGGTATCTTCATCAGACACCATTAAAGGTTCACGTGATTTGAAAACATTAGTATCGTTCAAGTTGAACATTCTTTACATTTCAGTTGACTTTTGTGAATGAATTGCTCTTAAGCGAGGCTAAGCCTGTACAAATGAGTCTGTATAGTCATAAAATACAGCGGTAATTACCGATTAAGGATTCATGTCATATTGCATCTGCAATTTTGTATGCAACAACGAGATTGCACCATATATGCATGCGCAACTGCAATGTTACGTGTAAACATGACCTGCAACTTTGGCTATCATATGCTGTTCTCAGCCAATGAAAAGCGACCTCTCTAATTGTGTACCATCCATGACCATAATTGGATTACATTACGAGATATGCTTGCCCTCATGAATTTCTCGTTCATGAAATCTTTATCCAGTTCTCTCTTTAACCACTCTCTCTGAGAGTCTAACGGCCATTACCCACGTTACTCTTACCCAGACCACCCTCATAAAGTATTATTTCTCTTGTGTACTGAACAGGTCACATGCTATTTGTCAGTTGAAGATCGAGAGAATAAACATGCCCACGCGATATGGAGGTGAGATGATTTGAAGAATAATATTTGCGATCATTAAAAAATTGATATTTTTGCAATAAAAAAGCAATATATTCTCATATCAAACCACTGACCAAACTCTCGGGGTAGTTTATCGGACTTGCGCTTACTTATCTACACTATCTTGCCAGCTAAGCGGCGAATTTTGTTTCAGCCAATCACAGCGCGTTTACCTGTTTTGCCGCCATCCTTAATTCCCAGGCTATTTTTCTGCTTTCTTTTGACTAAGATATAATATACGTGCCTACAAGAAGCAGAAATGTGGAAAGGAAGAATGAAACCAATTTCACTTTGCCGCCATGTTTGCTTCGTTCTTTCAAGCTTATGGCCGGTCGTTTTGTTCAATCATGCTTTGCGCGCTGCGTTTACCGCTCAGCTGGTATATATGTAGTATTTTGAATAAAGGTTGGTGAAGGTTTTGTTGCATGTTGCATTGTTTACCAAGCTTGAAATCATTATCATATGTAAATAATGTCAGCATAGAATGAAATATGCCAGAAAAAACGTGCAGAAAACGTTCGTGAATTTTTTCTGATTGAACTCACACCGTCCATATTGCATTTCGGGCTTGGTGTGTAAATGTAAGGAAAGCTTCATCAGAGTTTTTTGAAAGTTCCCTTTTTGAACATTTTAAGACGTCATCTATGATCTATGATCTATGATCAATAAGAGGGCAGTCAATGGAAATCTATGAGTGATTTGTTAAATAGCTTCGATTGTATGCGTGTAGATAGATCCTAAGCCTCTTTTGGATTCACCAAAACAAACATAACTCAACTTTCCATTGCCTTAAGTCTTAGTTGAATCTGCATATGTAATTACTACATTTAAATTTTGACCATCATATCTGTACAACATTGACATGTGCATTTGACCATCATATCTGTACAACATTGACATGTGCATTTAACCATCTTATATCTGTACAACATTGACATGTGCATTTGTCCATCATATCTGTACAACATTGACATGTGCATTTGACCATCATATCTGTACAACATTGACATGTGCATTTAACCATCTTATATCTGTACAACATTGACATGTGCATTTG
Organism: Actinia tenebrosa; assembly: GCF_029948245.1. Lineage (NCBI taxonomy): Eukaryota > Metazoa > Cnidaria > Anthozoa > Actiniaria > Actiniidae > Actinia > Actinia tenebrosa. The sequence continues at coordinate 6,983,298 of NW_028292572.1, read as the reverse complement.
TCCATCATATCTGTACAACATTGACATGTGCATTTGTCCATCATATCTGTACAACATCGACATGTGCATTTGACCATCATATCTGTACAACATTGACATGTGCATTTGTCCATCATATCTGTACAACATCGACATGTGCATTTGACCGTCATATCTGTACAACATTGACATGTGCATTTGACTATCATATCTGTACAACATCGACATGTACATTGAATCAATGCTGCGTCTATTTAACAATTAAAGGCCAAAGGCGAAATGATTATCGGTGGAATATTTACTGAGACGCGAGTCTTCGAGCAGCGAGGAAAATATTCACCATAATCACTGAGTCTGAGGGGGATGATCGTTTTAATATAATTTTGGGCTTCAATATCAGAGAAAAGTCGAAATTCAGGATAAAAAACGTTTTGTATTACTTTCGCTCTGGCAAACTTTCGAAAACCTCATAATCACCGCTCCAGCAGTGATTATCGTCTCAAATCACCTGTCGCTCGACCAATCACAGCTCGAGAAACTCTATATTCAAATCTAAAATTATACTAAAAGCATTGATTCATTGGTATCATGATAGCTACGTATACAAATAAACATTGGATTTGATATGTACGTTATAGAGGCTTTTCACCATCACGTGATGGCAGCCATGACAGGAGGCAGGAACAATGGAATCTGGTCTAATGTGATTTACATGAGAAATAATTCAGTCTTCCAGTGGAAAAAGACTCTATTGTTGTGCCTCCTGTCATGGCTACAATCAAGTGATGCTGCAAAGCCTCTATAATTCAGTAAAGTAATCAAGCAGTGGATTAATTTTCTTTCTTGATTATTGGTACAAAGTTTATTCGCTCTATAGACCCCTTGCAGCACTTCGGAATGCAGCCCAATTTGGAGGACGTAACAATAAGTTTCCATTAAACCATTTTCGAGTTCCAAATTACCGCTGTGTTTCTAGATTACAGACTTGTTATCGTGGTAGTATAAATATGACCAATCTGACTTTTATTCTTCACTTGACTCTGAAGATGACTTCCGCTCAGGGTTGTCAAAACGTCAGTCACATCAAACAGTCCTTCTCAGGACTACATCCACCCGGATGATCATAATACTTCGATTGACATTCATTCACCTGGGTTCAGACCGTTCTATACTATTACAGACTCATTTAATTGATCCGTTTGAAGACCAGACCGACGGCACCGTGGCTACGGCCCTGTTGTGCTTTCCAGCGCCATACGGAATATACAATTTTCGAGTTCCAAAATACCGCTGTGTTTCTTGATTACAGACTCATTTACACAGGATTAGCCTCGGTTTTGTGCAGAATATTCAAGTGTCTCAGTCAAGGTCCGTCGAGTTTCAAAGTGTTTGTATTGTTGAAGTTGTGCATTCTCTACTTTACCGTTGGTATTTGTGAATATTTAAACACTGATACGAGGCTAACCCTGTGCAAATGAGTCTGTCATTAAGGAACACAGCGGTAATTTGGAATTTGAAATTTGGAACTGGTCTATTCTCAGGAGATTGAAATTATCTTGTTTTGTGCTCCAAATTGAGTTTATTTGACGTCACATGCAAGAAATCTATTAGACTTCATGTCTATATAGAGTAGATTACATACGATTGCCAAAGGGCATGATAAATGTTACTGTTAATAAAGAACAGAATTGACGACATACTTTCCACCAATCACAGCGCGAGGGGCTACTGCTTAACCAATGAAACAACACGGTCACGGCACGTCCTAACATTAAAATAAATCTGGTTTAAGAAACGAATAAGTATAAACTTTCAAGGAGTGAATAGGAAGAAGCTAATCCATTGTTTGAGTGTTAAACATTCATTCCACCTGTTCACTCATCCATGTCATCACTCCTTCCACTAGTATTCGATGCGCATGCGTCATCTATGACGTCAGACTCCTCCATTGGTGACCTCACCTTCTCAGGTCTATCATCCTCAAGCTTCGAAGGGGGTAGTGAAGGGAGCATGTGTGGTTCACGGGACGTACCGTCATTTTTTGATTATGAGGTAAGTGTTGCGCAATAATTTAACAGTGTAGTTGAGATTTATCTCCCTGGGATACCTGTGGTGCTTTCTATTTATTCTTGGGTTGGGTTACCTGTGGTGCTTTCTATTTATTCTTGGGTTGGGATACCTGTGGTACTTTCTATTTATTCTTGGGTTGGGATATCTGTGGTACTTTCTATTTATTCTTGGGTTGGGATACCTGCGGTGCTTTCTATTTATCCTTGGGTTATGTCACCTATTGACCTTTTCGCTATGACCATTTCGGTTCCTATTAATTCTTCGATCGGACCCCGGCTAAGACCACGATTCCTTGGAACTTGGTATTAGCTAAGATTAGCTAGCTTAATTCCAATAAACATTTACCTATAAAACCTCAAAAATCACCCTTGAACATCGTTTCTCATACTCATTAAACATTCATGAGGAAACCACTCCTCATTGTTGGCTTTGAAATACTACTTCCCCGCACCGAATTTAACACTCATGATTGACACTTGCCGTAAATGGTTTCTCGCTGTGAATCTTTGATAATCCTGAATATTAGCACAGGAGTTGTTTAGCTAGTTATCTTGTTTCCATACTTACAACACTCATGATTGACACTTGCCGTAAATGGCTTCTCGTGGTGAATCTTTGATAATCGTGAACATTAGCAGAGGAGTTGTTTAGCTAGTTATCTTGTTTCCATACTTACAACACTCATAAATGACACTTGCCGTAAATGGCTTCTCGTGGTGAATCTTTGATAATCGTGAATATTAGCAGAGGAGTTGTTTAGCTAGTTATCTTGTTTCCATATTTACAACACTCATGATTGACACTTGCCGTAAATGGCTTCTAGTGGTGAATCTTTGATAATCCTGAATATTAGCAGAGGAGTTGTTTAGCTAGTTATCTTGTATCCATATTTACAACACTCATGATTGACACTTGCCGTAAATGGCTTCTCGTGGTGAATCTTTGATAATCCTGAATATTAGCAGAGGAGTTGTTTAGCTAGTTATCTTGTTTCCATACTTACAACACTCATGATTGACACTTGCCGTAAATGGTTTCTCGCTGTGAATCTTTGATAATCGTGAACATTAGCAGAGGAGTTGTTTAGCTAGTTATCTTGTTTCCATACTTACAACACTCATAAATGACACTTGCCGTAAATGGCTTCTCGTGGTGAATCTTTGATAATCCTGAATATTAGCAGAGGAGTTGTTTAGCTAGTTATCTTGTATCCATACTTACAACACTCATGATTGACACTTGCCGTAAATGGTTTCTCTCTGTGAATCTTTGATAATCGTGAACATTAGCAGAGGAGTTGTTTAGCTAGTTATCTTGTTTCCATACTTACAACACTCATAAATGACACTTGCCGTAAATGGCTTCTAGTGGTGAATCTTTGATAATCCTGAATATTAGCAGAGGAGTTGTTTAGCTAGTTATCTTGTTTCCATACTTACAACACTCATGATTGACACTTGCCGTAAATGGTTTCTCGTGGTGAATCTTTGATAATCGTGAACATTAGCAGAGGAGTTGTTTAGCTAGTTATCTTGTTTCCATACTTACAACACTCATCAATGACACTTGCCGTAAATGGCTTCTCGTGGTGAATCTTTGATAATCCTGAATATTAGCAGAGGAGTTGTTTAACTAGTTATCTTGTTTCCATATTTACAACACTCATGATTGACACTTGCCGTAAATGGCTTCTAGTGGTGAATCTTTGATAATCGTGAACATTAGCAGAGGAGTTGTTTAGCTAGTTATCTTGTTTCCATACTTACAACACTCATAAATGACACTTGCCGTAAATGGCTTCTCGTGGTGAATCTTTGATAATCCTGAATATTAGCAGAGGAGTTGTTTAGCTAGTTATCTTGTATCCATACTTACAACACTCATGATTGACACTTGCCGTAAATGGTTTCTCTCTGTGAATCTTTGATAATCGTGAACATTAGCAGAGGAGTTGTTTAGCTAGTTATCTTGTTTCCATACTTACAACACTCATAAATGACACTTGCCGTAAATGGCTTCTCGTGGTGAATCTTTGATAATCCTGAATATTAGCAGAGGAGTTGTTTAGCTAGTTATCTTGTTTCCATACTTACAACACTCATGATTGACACTTGCCGTAAATGGTTTCTCGTGGTGAATCTTTGATAATCGTGAACATTAGCAGAGGAGTTGTTTAGCTAGTTATCTTGTTTCCATACTTACAACACTCATAAATGACACTTGCCGTAAATGGCTTCTCGTGGTGAATCTTTGATAATCCTGAATATTAGCAGAGGAGTTGTTTAACTAGTTATCTTGTTTCCATACTTACAACACTCATGATTGACACTTGCCGTAAATGGTTTCTCGCTGTGAATCTTTGATAATCCTGAATATTAGCAGAGGAGTTGTTTAGCTAGTTATCTTGTATCCATACTTACAACACTCATAAATGACACTTGCCGTAAATGGCTTCTCGTGGTGAATCTTTGATAATCCTGAATATTAGCAGAGGAGTTGTTTAGCTAGTTATCATGTATCCATACTTACAACACTCATGATTGACACTTGCCGTAAATGGTTTCTCTCTGTGAATCTTTGATAATCGTGAACATTAGCAGAGGAGTTGTTTAGCTAGTTATCTTGTTTCCATACTTACAACACTCATAAATGACACTTGCCGTAAATGGCTTCTCGTGGTGAATCTTTGATAATCCTGAATATTAGCAGAGGAGTTGTTTAGCTAGTTATCTTGTATCCATACTTACAACACTCATGATTGACACTTGCCGTAAATGGTTTCTCTCTGTGAATCTTTGATAATCGTGAACATTAGCAGAGGAGTTGTTTAGCTAGTTATCTTGTTTCCATACTTACAACACTCATAAATGACACTTGCCGTAAATGGCTTCTCGTGGTGAATCTTTGATAATCCTGAATATTAGCAGAGGAGTTGTTTAGCTAGTTATCTTGTATCCATACTTACAACACTCATGATTGACACTTGCCGTAAATGGTTTCTCTCTGTGAATCTTTGATAATCGTGAACATTAGCAGAGGAGTTGTTTAGCTAGTTGTCTTGTTTCCATACTTACAACACTCATAAATGACACTTGCCGTAAATGGCTTCTCGTGGTGAATCTTTGATAATCCTGAATATTAGCAGAGGAGTTGTTTAGCTAGTTATCTTGTTTCCATACTTACAACACTCATGATTGACACTTGCCGTAAATGGTTTCTCGTGGTGAATCTTTGATAATCGTGAACATTAGCAGAGGAGTTGTTTAGCTAGTTATCTTGTTTCCATACTTACAACACTCATAAATGACACTTGCCGTAAATGGCTTCTCGTGGTGAATCTTTGATAATCCTGAATATTAGCAGAGAAGTTGTTTAACTAGTTATCTTGTTTCCATATTTACAACACTCATGATTGACACTTGCCGTAAATGGCTTCTAGTGGTGAATCTTTGATAATCCTGAATATTAGCAGAGGAGTTGTTTAGCTAGTTATCTTGTTTCCATATTTACAACACTCATGATTGACACTTGCCGTAAATGGCTTCTCGTGGTGAATCTTTGATAATCCTGAATATTAGCAGAGGAGTTGTTTAGCTAGTTATCTTGTTTCCATACTTACAACACTCATGATTGACACTTGCCGTAAATGGTTTCTCGCTGTGAATCTTTGATAATCGTGAACATTAGCAGAGGAGTTGTTTAGCTAGTTATCTTGTTTCCATACTTACAACACTCATGATTGACAATTGCCGTAAATGGCTTCTAGTGGTGAATCTTTGATAATAGTGAATATTAGCAGAGGAGTTGTTTAGCTAGTTATCTTGTATCCATATTTACAACACTCATGATTGACACTTGCCGTAAATGGCTTCTAGTGGTGAATCTTTGATAATCGTGAATATTAGCAGAAGAGTTGTTTAGCTAGTTATCTTGTATCCATATTTACAACACTCATAAATGACACTTGCCGTAAATGGCTTCTCGTGGTGAATCTTTGATAATCCTGAATATTAGCAGAGGAGTTGTTTAGCTAGTTATCTTGTATCCATATTTACAACACTCATAAATGACACTTGCCGTAAATGGTTTCTCTCTGTGAATCTTTGATAATCCTGAATATTAGCAGAGGAGTTGTTTAGCTAGTTATCTTGTTTCCATACTTTTCGAATCACCTTTTTAGCAGCATTACGCATCTCTTTAATCCTCCAACAGTAAATGATAGGATTCATCACACTATATTCAACATCATAAATGCAATACTTGAAGACAGCACGAAAGTAGTCCATTTCTCCCTTTTCGTGTCTCGGAAAACAAATACCACAAATAACATTCCCAGAAAAGGCAAATAGCAAATAACAAATCCAAACATGATGTAATGCATGGTGTTGACTGACTTCTTGTATCTGGGCATGTCTATGGACTGTTGTATTGTTTGCTTTTGGGCGTGGATCTGCATTGAGTGTCGCCGAATGACTCGTGAGATCTTGAAGAGGAAAAATACGTTAGCGAATACAATGCCACAGATTATAGAAAGAAGCACTATCCTGTATCCTAGTGCATGTAGCTCGATGCTTAATCCACATAACAACAAACTACTTATCCAAATGCATGATACAGTTATGCCATATCGCTTGATTGTAATGATCTCTTGGTAGCGCAGGTGAAGATGAATAGCCAGAAATCGATCTGCAGTGATGGCAGAAACAGAGAAAAATGAAATGATAAATAATAGAATAGTTACGCCGATAAAGGCATTTCGTATTTCCTCGTAATTCAGGTCGATTAAGTTAGCAATTTCACAAACGGAGATCAGAGGCGCTGACAAAATTCCAACTCCGAAGTCTGAAATAGCAAGGTTGAGGACAAGAACATTCGAAGGGGTTTCTCGAACAGCTGGTGTCTTCACAAAAGTCAAAATAATGAACAAGTTCAGAAAGGTCGCCAGAAATGCTACCAAAATGTTAATAATGAGCATCAAAGCTGTAAAATAGCTATTATGGTTGTCGAACAAGTCCGGCTCTTCTTCAGTATTCTGTGACGGCACACTAAAAGTCATTAACGGCTGCTCTGAAGAACTGTTATTCATGACTTGAAAACAAAAACTTAGAAGAAATTAATAGATGTTTCCTGAAATATGAAAAATATGAATTTGTCTCCAGCTTTCAAGAGATGGCTAAACAAAATGTTAGGAGATCAGAGCCATTATGATCATTTGGTGATAGAGCAAAACCGTAGAAACTTCTATTTAACTGCAGTCAAGTTAAGGCGGAAGCAATCCATCGGAAGACTTACAAATTTTGTCCAAGTTAGTGTGATGTCCCCAAATTGCTTTTCACTAAAAGGAAACGAACCTTTGTAACTATGACAGGAGAAGAAAATTTCTCAAACGTGATTGGACAGATCCTGCGAACCAGTATATTAGCAATTTAAGTGGGGCCAATTTGATTTTTTGGATTTTATTGGGATATTTAGTGTTTTCTAATCAGTTCAAGAGAGAACTCCCACTAAAATTGTGCAAAAGATGTGTCTTATTCAATACAAATTGAAAAGGTTGGAAGTAATACAAGATGAAAGAACATCTTCGTTGATTGGACGATATGTGGTTAGACGCCTGGCGTAATTCAATCTGTCTGTTGATGTGACTATTTGTGACACTTGCTGAAACACCAGGTTTCTAATAAGATATATCCAGCTAGACTGAATACAATCAAGTTATTAGCAAGCGTTTTTCGTAAGTTGAGTTTCATTTTGGACAGATGTTTTGAGGTTGAAGCAAGCTGCTTGTGTTTTTGACAGTACAGTTTATTTCTCCTAATTGGTCCGCTTTTCACTGAAAATGACACATATTCATTAATTTATTTCCTTCATACGTTAGAATTTTTGACTTAAATCAATACTTTGAAGTGCAATTATAAAATGTGAAAATATTTCACCTTGGATATGATGCGAAGAATCAGATATTCCGCTTGTCTATCTGTGTATTTTCTGTCTTCCATTCTTTCTTTTTTCTATCCATCCATCCATCCATTCCTTTCCTTTTCCCTTTTCCTTCCTTCCTTCCTTCCTTCCTTCCTTCCTTCCTTCCTTCCTTCATTCCTTCCTTCCTTCCTTCATTTATTCATTCATTCATCCATCCATCCATCCCTTCATTCATCCATCCATCCATTCATTCTTTCTTTCTTTCATCCATCCATTCATTCATCCATTCATCCATTCATCCATCCATTCATCCATTCATCCATTCATTCATTCATCCATCCATCCATCCATTCATTCATCCATCCATTCATTCATTCATTCATTCATTCATTGTTTCCAAGTTTCTTAGTTGATCCCTACCCTCCCAACCCTGCAAATCATTTCCCCTTCGTCGTTTCATCAGCTGATGCACACTGTGCTCGATGATTTAGGCACGCGCAGACGTTCTTCACCTATGCTTTCCTAAAAAAGTCTCCTATCATGCTGCTTGTTGCTAAAACTGAAGTACTTGGTCATGTGACGATTACTACTGTTCCTGTTTTCATACACGATGACCTCGAGTATTAACTGTTGCATGTAGTGTTTTGATAGAGACGTGCTTCTATTTCAGGAAGATGATGATATTTTCGCTAAGGTCAACAGCTTGACGAATGGAGCTTCTACAGTAAGAGGTCGACTTTACATGTAAGATTACTCTACCCTTGTCTTGTCTTGCGTCTAGGGATACGGAAGGAAGGAAAGATGGAAGGAAGGAAGGAAGGAAAAACAAATGGATAGATGAATGAATGAGTGAATGAATGAATGAATGCACAAGGTTAGCCTGGTATCAGTGTTTAAATATTCACAAATACCAACAGTAAAGTAAAGAATGCACAATTTCAACGATACAAACATTTCGAAACTCGACGGACCTTGACTGGAACACGTGAATATTCTGCACAAACTCGAGGCTAACCCTGTGCAAATGAGTCTGTAATCAAGAAACACAGCGGTAATTTGGAATTCGAAACGGGTCTATTGGAAAACTGTATTTTTCCTCCTTTATTATATCAGATGTGATCTTGCTGGAAGTGAACGCATTAAGAAAACAAAAGCTCAGGGTGAACGACTCCAAGAAGCTCAGTCAATCAACTCCTCTTTACTAGAACTTGGGTAAGTACTACACCAAACACTTCGTAGGGAAAAAAGATGTATGCTTGCTTTCTATTGAATACTAAGCTACTTCTGATGTTGCCCCTGACAACATCCACATTTTGTCGACAAAACTTCCTTGCAAAATGTATGTTGTGCAAACTCAACTGAAAAGCTTAGTGAATATAAAATACATTTAAGCTCATCAAAATTTAATCTTCGTGGCTGGTCAAGTTTAGGGCTAATTATGGTTAAGACTCAGACAACAGCGAACCAATCACCTTTGCAGCAGTTTTCCCAGTGGAATTAAAATCTTGCCCCACACACAACTACACAGTATTTGTTTTAAAGAGCACTACAAGTATTACCTGGCAATTTTTAAATTCTAAGATATTCTAGACTAATTTGTTGAGCTTGTGGGACATAGCAACGGTAACTAAGGGCAGGCGGAACCATGAAGTAGTACTAGTCGCTTAATTAACAACAGGGCGTAGTCGGGCCATATTAGAGGGTTATATATATGAGGAGCAACGCATGGCACTGACTTACAGTACGCTTAGGTACATGACCTAACATTGAAATGGCTTTCCAGTAATTCTAGCTGTCTTCAGTAATTTATAAAACCACAAAGCGTAGTTACGGCAACGGTAGATACAGGAGATACAGGGCGGCTAGAGTATGGCTATGGAATTGTCGCGTGGTTTCCCTACTCATACAAAAACCGATCTACATTGGAAAAAATTGCCCATACATTTGGAATATTTGCTCTTTTCGGTCTTTTTCCTCTCTTTCCAAAGCAAAAGGTTGTTCTTAAAAGTAAAGTTATATAGCACAAGTAAACTGCGTGACAAAACATCCTAAATGACATGTAAATCTTCTTTCCTTTCGCTAACTACCGTAGTTAGCGCGCTTTCGAGGCTACGCAACCTAAGAAACCATAAGAGGCAAATGTATAGCCAACAGATAGTATGAGCTTATAAAATCAGCAAAAATACGGTTCTAAATTTTATCAAATTGCTATGAATTATATACCAAAATGTTCAGGAAAGCCCGGGGTTTTCAATTCCACTTCTGTTTTTTTGACAGGTTCTGTTTTATTTCAAGGAGAGACGATTTTCTAGCTTGACCCCGGTTATGTCATGCATTTTCTCTTGTAAAATACATCCAATAGCGTACATTCAACTCAAAAAGTACGGTGGTTTTTTTCAATAGAATTCAATCTAAACCATATAATACAGTCCGTGAATAGTTGAATTAACTGAATCCACTTCTGTTTTTTGCCTAGATAGTCATTATTTCGGGAAAAGATCCAAAAACCGTGTTTTTGAGACATAATTTGTATGGGCTCACATGAGGGGGCGTGAGCTCGGATAACAGTCTCATTAGAGACGAATGTTTGTGTGTACCGTGAGCATGGTTTTAGCGTGCGATTTCCTGTAAAGGTAACTGACGGAAGGGTACTGCTATCTCTCGTAGCTCGCATTTCTCCAGATAAAAATGTCTAGATTTTGTGTCTAACCCACACGCTCGCTAAAAACCATCCCTACAACCCACCACCCACCTATTCCATCCATTAGTTTTTCCATCCAATTTTCCATTCGTCCATCAACCATTCATCCATCCAACCATTCATTCATCCATTCATCCATTCATCCAACCATCCAACCATCCAACCATCCAACCATCCAACCATCCAACCATCCAACCATCCAACCATCCAACCATCCAACCATCCAACCATCCATCCATCCATCCATCCATCCAATCATCCATCCATCCATCCATCCATCCATCCATCCATCCATCCATCCATCCATCCAACCATTCATTCATCCATCCATTCATCCATCCAACCATCTATTCATCTGTCCATCCATCCATCCATCCATCCATCCAGCCAGCCAGCCAGCCAGCCAGCCATTTATCCATCCATCCATCCATCCATCCATCCAGCCATCAATCCAGCCATTTATCCATCCATCCATCCATCCATCCATCCAACCATCTATCCATCCATCCATCCAACCATTCATTCATCCATCCATTCATCCATCCAACCATCTATCCATCTGTCCATCCATCTTTCCTTTCCATTTCATCTTATCCCATCTTTTCTTTTGTGATTTAAGCTTGAGATAAGCATATATTTTCCATAGAACAGTGATAGACAATCTATCCTGATTGTTATGATTACAAAAAAAGCGTCGAACCAGAATGCTTTATCTAACGACGTTTAACATCACTAGCAGACGTCTCTCGTTTGTTTTACTAATGTCCCATTCATCAAACGTTTATCCTTACACTTTAATCTCTGTTACAACTTGTCTAGCAATTAATTTACTCAATGTCAGACAACACTGAATCACACTGAAGCCCCCAGCTAACACAGTTCAATGAGTTTAGAAGATAAGATACCCTCTGTCGTGTAACTTATCTTTTTTTCCCAGACTCTACGCTGTAACACTGATTACAATTCATTCTCTTTGGTGTGTGTCCTTCAGGAACGTCATCCATGCTCTAGCAGAAGGCAAAAACAGCTTTATACCTTACAGGAATTCGATTTTAACTCGTTTTTTACAAGATGGATTGTCTGGGAACTCAAGAACAAGCTTAATAGTGAGTAACTTTTGTCCTATGATTAAAAATATCGCCTCATTAGTGAAAGTTTTACAGACACTATATAAGAGCAAGCAACAATTAGAGTTCACAGTAATGATGGATAACGGACCAAAGTAGACGAAATTCAAAACTTTCAGTCCTAAATACTTCAAAATCTCTACTTCAGTTATCTTTTTAATACTTAAAAGTCTTTATTTCCCCAAATATTTTCAAATGATTTCAAGAAGCTAAAAAAACTAGGTCGAAAAATTCCGAAGATGTTATACCTGGGTGAGGCTTTGAAAACAAGATTGTGTAGGATTTCTTTTTATATCTTTTAATGAAACAAAATGTTTTGAAAGATGATCAACTTTAATATCGAATATACAAAAATAATATCAAGATCTTACAGATAGTGTGTTCGAAGAAGCATTGTATTTATCTCGATCCTTAGGTGTTATCTTAAGGTCAACAGTGGGAGATTTTTAGCGTGTATATATATAGGATTAAGTTTTGAATTCTTATCAATTTATGTCAAATATTTTAAAAGACAGTTCTCGTCTCATTTCTAAGGTGTAGTCTGGCACCGCTTCCATCATTTTAAAGTCAAACATACTGAACGGCTGCAGTTAATATGATATCATACATGTTGAGCATGCAAGTGCAATTGCCTAAGATGTACTGTCACATGTTGAATCACATGGCTGTTGTTGTCTTAGCCTCGTTGCTATATTAAACCCCTCATAATCATTATCAGTAATCATCATCGTCATCATCACCATCACCGCCAACCAAATCCAGCATCAGCATCAGCATCCATTAACAACATCATCCCCATTGTCATCATCATCTCCTTTTCTTAATTCTACTCCATTACTGTCCTGTATCCTCTCTATCATCAACATCAGCATCAGCATCATCACCATTGTCATCATCATCTCCACATCGTTATCATCAGCATCATCACCATTGTCATCATCTCCTCCTTTTCCTAATTCTACTCCATTACTGTCCTGTATCCCCTCTATCATCAACTTCAGCATCAGCATCATCACCATTGTCATCATCTCCTCCTTTTCCTAATTCTACTCCATTACTGTCCTGTATCCCCTCTATCATCAACTTCAGCATCAGCATCATCACCATTGTCATCATCTCCTCCTTTTTTTAATTCTACTCCATTACTGTCCTGTATCTGCCCCCCCCCCCCCCCCCCCCACACCCCCATTTATTCCTTTTTGCATTTTCATTGCATATTTGTGTCTTTGTTATTTTAATTAGCCAATGGTTTTTTGTGTAGGCGTTAGAATCTGATAAATGCAACACAGGGATGTCTACAACATGAATGTAATCTGTAATCTTCAAGAGTATCGATAACCATTGCTGAAATAATATGAACACTGTTTATTTAATTTCCCTCGGATTCCAGATGATAAGAACCATTTCTCATCTTATCTTGGACCCATGGCGTGCACATTTGTCACGTGATCTCACATCTCGCTATGCGGTGTGATTTGTAACAATTTGTTATTTGTTTTCTTTTTGACCTAATTAATCATTTGGAGAATTTCCGTTTGAAATCTTGTCTCTAACTTTATAGGTCTAGCCTGTTTATTTCTCTTGCCTGCTGCCGGCTTGCCGGCTTGCCTGCCTGCCTGCTTGCCTGCCTGCCTGCCTGCTTGCCTGCCTGCCTGCTTGCCTGCCTGCCTGCCTGCCTGCTTGCCTGCCTGCCTGCCTGCCTGCTTGCTTGCCTGCTGCCGGCTTGCCTGCTTGCCTACTTTCTTGCTTGCCCTCTTGCCTGCTTGCCTGCTTGCCTGCCTGCCTGCCTGCTTGCCTGCTTGCCTGCCTGCCTTCTTGCCTTCTTGCCTGCTTGCCTGCTTGCCTGCTTGCCTGCCTGCCTGCCTGCCTGCCTGCTTGCCTGCCTGCCTGCTTGCCTGCTTGCTTGCCTGCCTGCCTGCCTGCCTGCTTGCCTGCTTGCCTACTTTCTTGCTTGCCTGCTTGCCTACTTGCCTGCTTGCCTGCTTGCCTACTTTCTTGCTTGCCCTCTTGCCTGCTTGCCTGCTTGCCTGCTTGCTTCCCTTTCTGTGGGAGTCTATCTTCTTTTTATAATGATGGACTAAATGCCCGGTAGTTTTCAATTTTCGAAGATTCCTCAGCTAGATCAATACTTTTTCTTTTTCTTTTTCTTTAGGTATGTGTGTCACCATCTTTCACAGACGTCAACGAGACAATGTGTAGCCTGAAGTTCGGCCTGCGGGCGATGAAGGTAGAGAACACTGCAAGTGTCAATATCGAGGTAAACAATCACACCCACAAATGCTTTAGAGTGTAGAATAGGCCCTTTGCAGCTCAGTAATCACGTGCTGATTAATTCATTGAGAGCAAATGAATGAACATCTTGATTCCCATGGGCGAAATATGCTGGTGAGCAAAGAAACTTTCTACAACCTGTTTTGAGAGATCGTAATAAAACTGCATTTCGTAACACACTAGTTGCACATCGTATCATTCAGTTCTTTACAAGTAGCTAAAAAGAATCACCAATTTAAAATAAAAACAAAAATTTTGCTCTCCAGTACAGACACGTGACCGTTAGCTGCAAAGGACCTATAGAGAGCAGAGATGGTGCGGAATGATTACTTACGTTGCTACAGATACTCATTAGAACGGTGTTAATATTTTTACTTACAAGGGGAGGAGCTTCACGTAGAAAAGGTCTTCTATTAGTACTTTCTCAAAATTTAAATCTGAGTAATTTGAATTCCAAGTGGGAGCGCAAAGCATCTATAGGTTTATTGGGATTACAGCATGCACTAGCGTTACTCGTTACTGAGTGACATGAAACTAATCATGGAAGACAGACAGACAGACAAATAAATATATACGCTCGTGGCGAGGACGGACAGACAGACACAAATGAAATGCAGACAAGCAAACCGAAACAGTGAACAGAGAAAAGCGGTAGAAGGAAGGGAAAAAAACACATAATAGAGTTGCTTAAACCTTTATCGACGACATCGTTGGCTGCAAGAAAATCTCGACGAAACTAATAAAAGAACCATTCTCTCAAAAACACAGTAATTCACTAAAGACTACTGCGACGTCTGTGCTCCATTATAGAGAGATCACTTGATACGCGGTGTCTGTTCATAAGAATCTATAATATCAAAGAATGAAGACATAATATTTCCAGTGGCCACGAATGTGTGGGAGGATAAGAAGATTAACTTTCAATCCGACCTGCCAGATGTTCTAATGCCCACGTTAATAAAAAGTATATTAGTTTTCGCTTTAAAATGAATTTTGCCTGCAACTTCTAGACTGTGAGTCAAGTCATCTCCTTTTAGTTTTCCATAGGTTTTTTTCTGTCGATAATGCTACAACCTAGATCATTGAAATGAGGTCATAGCCACATTGATGTTTAATGTGTTGTTTTTGATGATGCTCTTGTTATGACGGTAGTAATAATAATGATGATGGTGGTGGTGATTAGGGTACGTACAGCCTTGAAAAGTCCTTGATTTTTGAGCTAGGTCCTTGAAAATTCCTTGGATTTGTATAGGAAAGATCGTGCGATTTTTTGTTTATAGTTCACTCAACAAAATGTCAGTAAAAAGTGCGAAGCGACGGCGTTCATCTTTGTCTATTTGGCGGCCGATTTTCAGTCCATCGCGCAACTGAAATGCATAAAAAAGATTAGTTCTTACGGCTTTAAGATTTTATTTATATGTTTTTTAAGTACAAAATGATAGAAAAGTAATTGTTTTGACATTGTTTTGGCCGTGTTGCCATAGCGACTTAATTCGGTACTCCTACGGAGTACAATTAACGCTATAATTGTACTCCTCTCGACCAATCAGAGTCGAGTAATTTTGTTGAGTGTACTATAAGGAGTAAAAGACCTTGAAAATGATAATTTAGTCCTTGAATTAGTCTTGGTTAATGTAAAATATATCTTTAGGGATCAAAATTAAAAAGAGTCAAGATTTTTGGAGCAAAATGAAAATAATTCCATCGATTAATGTAATTTCTTTTTTTGTTTTGAGCTGCCTGTTTTCGTTTTCTTCAATATGGCGGACCCTACCTCGTTTTCTTGCACATGTTGACGAGGGGAGAATAAGTACTAGTCAGAGTAATCAAACGTGAAGTGCATGCATCGAAGCATGCTGTTTTAGAGGCTGTAAAACAAAGGAATTCTTATGACAATGGGCAAATATAAGTGCATTTTCAATTCAAAATCAAAGAAATTAATACAGGTCGAGGAAAATCTTTGCCAAAAGGAGAAGGCTCTTAAGCAAAGTTGACTGTAATTTTCTGATAGACTAGTTGAGTATGGTAAGACAAGTCAGTATAGTAACTGTATTTTTCTGTTTGTTGTTGATCTTGTGTCCTTGATAATAGAATATTAGTCCTTAAAAAGTCATTGAAAAGTCCTTAAATTTTGTATTACAAAATCTGTACGAACCCTGGGTAATGATGATGACGGTGGTGGTGATGGTGGTGTTGGTGTTGGTGTTGGTGTTGGTGTTGCTGTTGGTGTTGCTGTTGGTGGTGTTGGTGTTGGTGTTGGTGATGGTGGTATTGATGGTGGTGATGGTGTAATGATGACGATGACGTTAACGAGGTTGATAATGATACTGAATGGTAGCAATGATGATGCTGTTGTTAGTGACGCCTGGTAATGATGATGGTGACGATGCTGCTGCTGGTGATTCCAACAGTCATGAGAATAATGTTGAAGTTGATAAGGGTTATGTATGATGATGATGGCAATGATAGCAGTGATGATGCTCTCTCTCAAGGTAATGGTGATAGGTAATGGTATTGATTACTTACGAAACAAAGCAGCATGTGTCATTCCATCCATGTCAAAAACCATTAAATTTCCTACAGTAAGTTTTAGTCTTCTTTATCCTTCTATTCTTTTCCAGGCTTTGATTCTTGTTTCAATTAAAGAAGTCTTAGTGCAGTTTTCGTATGACTGTGAAAAGCTCAGTGCCGTAAGCGTGACGTGACGTGACCGTGATACTTTCTAGAATTTTAATTGGCTGATTTTTTTCACGCGCAATATGATTGGTCTTGCATTGCCGTGACCTTGGCGTGACCGTGTCCGCGCCGTGTTTATGCCGTGTTCCGGGTATTTGATTGGATGGAGAGTAAATTCTTGTGCGATGTGATTGGTCTGGCGCATGCCCTTGCCTGTGTCACGACCGTGTTCGTGCCGTGAACTTTTCACGGTCATACGAAAACTGCTCTATGCATTTTCCCACGCCTCAAAGGTCTTGTGGCGATTAGTTTACTCATGAGAACGACATTCATCTAATTGAAGTCTCTTATAATAACTTTTCTTCCATTAACAATCAAGATGTTATCGCTCATTTTTTTATTCCTTAATGTTCTCTTCTGTGTCTGGAGAAAGGATTACAAAGTAGGGTTAGCTAGAGGGCAAAATATGCTGATTTAATGATATTAAGACTCAAGGACAGGTCAGTCTGCTTTGTTGAGGTCTACATCAGTATGAAAGAGATTAAGACTTCCTCAACACGTACAAGGAGCTAGCATTACTTCAATATTCAACTCTTCCACAAACAGAAAGTTAAGTTTCTCATCTTTTTGTGCTTCTTATTTTTATCTTATCTCCATCACCTGTCTCATAATCTTCGTCATCGTCACCAACGTTATGGTCATCGATCTATCTTTTCTTCAACCCCTCACTACTTCAATGGCATGTCTACCCTAAATATTTGTAAGAGAATCGATGCTATTAATTTTATCAACAAATTTAATACTTTAATGTAATCTAATTGCTCTCACATTCGAGATGAGCTTGGGTTAGGTAAGGATTGTCTGAATGATCTTATCTTGTACTGATCAAAATCAAACTGGACCATAGCTGGTTGGTGGTCTCAAGCTATATTAGTTTCAAAAACGTCATCAAAAACCGTGCTAGGCGGCTAGTAGTAGTGCTGTTGGTGTTGATGTTGGTCTTGGTCTTGGTCTTGGTCTTGGTCTTGGTCTTGGTCTTGGTCTTGGTCTTGGTCTTGGTCTTGGTCTTGGTCTTGGTCTTGGTCTTGGTCTTGGTCTTGGTCTTGGTCTTGGTCTTGGTCTTGGTCTTGGTCTTGGTCTTGGTCTTGGCGTTGGTGTTGGTGTTGGTGTTCGAAGTGGCAGTGGTAGTGGTAGTGGTAGTGTAGCGGAAGAGGTTTAGATTGTGGTGGTAGTGGCTTCATCAGTAATAATGTTAGAAGTAATTGTTGTAGTAGTAGAAGTAGTAACCTTTTGTTATTTATTTAGTAGTAGAAAGTAGCAGTAATAGTTGTCGTCGTTGCAGTGACATTATTTCGTAGACTGCTCTAGTAGTTGTGTAGTGATGGTGGTGGTAGTGGTGGTGGGGGTAGTGCATGGTAGTGGTAGTAGTCGTGGTTGTGTTGGTAGTGGTAGTAGTCGTGGTAGTGGTATAGTGGTAGTGGTGGAGGTAGTATAGTTGGGGTAGTGGTAGTGGTAGTGGTGGAGGTAGTAGTTGGGGTAGTGGTAGTAGTAGTGGTGGTGGTAGTGGTATAGTGGTAGTGGTAGTGGTGGAAGTAGTAGTTGGGGTAGTGGTGGTGGTGGTTGGGGGTAGTGGTGGTAGTAGGAGTAGTCTTTAAGTGATCGTAGTGGTAGTAGTCGTGGTGGTGGTGGTTGTGGTTGTTGTATCGTTTTTACATTTATTAATCCACTGTCTAAGTATACCTCTCACGTGCGCTCGCCCATGCAGGATGAAAATCTTTTTAAGAAATTTAATTAAAAAGTCATCACTACTTCAACCTTCAAATTAATAACATCCAGTCAAGTTAAAAAGGCTGAGTGGAATAGGCGTTGAACGTCCTATTAGCAGATTATTCTGTATAACGCCTGAAGCACACCACGAGACCCGGCCCTTAACCTTCAATAGACTGATAATCTTTTTAGCTCTTTAATTAACCGAACGCTTTAAGTTATTGAATTTTGATATTTGCAAAGACCTTGGAGTCAAATAAGCTACCCACCCTTTGCTTCATGCATATCTGCCTAAATCAAACTCAAATGTTTCTACGAATCTAAACATTTCGCCTGGAGATGTCGCCTGTAAGTTTGACCTAGCTGCTCTACTAGTTTGTCTAAGTCTGCGGGGAGCAGCTTTATACATAGAAATCCCGAGTTACTAAAATTCCTTCAAGTCTAAGACCAATTACACCAAGGTCACTAGAAATGAAAATTCGAATTTGCATCCTTCATATTTAATCCATCGGCCTCTTAAATTGGAGATCGAGAGGAATTTCCTAATGTATTAGAAAACAGACGGCTCTGTGCTCAACCTATCCCTTGGTTTGTATCGTACGAGGTGAGATGTCTATCAAGAGTCGACAAGATCGAATCATCTCTCCGAAAATTCCTTCACAATTCTCCACAGATACCGTAACATGATCATGGAGTCAGATTTCCGGTGTACAATTCATGTTTTGGTACTTATGCTTGTGCGTCGTCAAGCCTGATTTAGATGCGCTGTGACGAACGACTGATGAGGTAGTGTGCTTTTACTATGGAGCCAGAGTTGTTCTCTCCTGAAGGAGAAAGAGTAATAAGTACCATCTTCGAAGCACACGAAATGGAAGAACTCTTATACCAAGACAGCGAAGATAGCTTTACTGTTTGTTCCGAAAAGGTATTTAGAAGTCACTAAAATTACTTTCGTGTTGTCGTCCTTTGATTTTCTCAATCGTCTTTTTAATCCTGTTAGAAGTACTTAGCTTAATATGAGTTGTCTAGGCCAGATGTTTTACGGCAAACTGTCCTGGAAATTTACTTTTTCGTTCTCCAGTTATCTGTCCCTAATAAACTGAACCAAATCCGAATACTGCACTCTAAGAATCTACCATTATTCAACTTCTTCCGGTGCTATTTCGACTGCAAAACCTTGGACGACACTCTTCTTTCAGTTCTTCATTCATCAACTATTTTAAAATCGTTTTATGCTTTTAAAGTTTATTTATTATTATTATTTTCTCGAGTTTAAAGTTGCTGCTAAACTGGAAATCGATATGCCACACACGACCGGCATGAGATGCTAAACCTTGCACTGCCTTATCTATGATTTGCTCCGCTTTACAAGATACCTTTGAAAGACACCAAAGATGAGAATACACAATTATGCTTCCATTGGTTTTATAAATGTAGATCTTAAAAGCAACTTTGAAATTCAGAATTCTTACTCAAATACTTCAAATTACATCGATATCTCATTCCAAGAAAAAAAGCCAAAAGTATCAAGTTTCTTAAGGAAAACAATGTTGAAAGTGTAATCGGAAGATCATCTTGCTCTTTAGGAAAATCTCTTATGATGCGTTGGAAAATGTTCCACTGCCGTAGCAAGATTTCTCGTTTATTATTGCAAATCGTACATTTATTCGTATTTGTAGGGAGAAAAATACGTCAAAATAACATTGGCACTGAAATATTGCAGGAAGTCTTTATGAAAAGAGCTTCACGATTTTTCTTTTCTGTCTTCAAAGATTGCTACCATGAAATGATAAAATCGGGCAACTGCAGTACACTTCACACTACAGACATGTTACGTTCAGTACCAGATTCAGTGCGTTCGTGCCAATCCGATAAATACTTTCGTTGAGTCAATTAAACTTAACTCAATCAAGAAACCAGACTACAAAATTGAATTAAGGAACGGTCAAGCACTCTAGGAAGTTGTTAGTTCATCTTTGTGCTAGCTATAGAACTGGTGCACTTCGCAATTCCACGAACATCATTGCCAATTTTTGAGCTCTGTTTGTCTTTCATCCCACACACGGTTGTCTCAACTGACGTTCAAAGATATATCGATTAAATCGCCTTCCTACACCTCTCTTCCTTTCTCAGCATTTCAAATATTTTTCTCATACTTGCCTAAGATTATTTAAGAGCGGAATGTAATCCCCCCCCCCCCTCCCCCCTGGGATGTAATTATGGTCCAATTTTGGAAAACAAGTCGATTGCGAAAATAGTCAAGTAACTCCTGGGAGAAAAGCAGCATGAACTAGTGAGCTCATATATTCCAATTCTAGGAGGATTTCTCTCTTAACTCGGCATCTGGTGTTCGCTGTACTGTTACATTAGCTCCCCTGCACGCAGAAAAGCATTCTAAAGATAGCAATAGTGATACTGTGATGAAAAGATCTGTCATCAATTCATAGTGTTATAATTAAAGTTTATATGTAATAACATGCAAGGAAAGCAATTCAGGTCACGTGGAAGACTGTGTCGGAAGCAATGGGATGAAATCCCGCTGTGCAGTGATATCTAAGACCGCAGGCTCTAGGAACGTTGTTGACTCCTAGACAGTGAGCACGCTGTGCAGGTACACTATCTAAATCGACGTCCTAGAGCGATAACTACATTTTTCCTCGTACTAGGAAAGATGCGTTTTGTACTCTCGATAAAAGACACATGGTGATTTTCATGTGAAAGCTTTGCTTAAGACTAGACGGTTACAGAGTTACAAATGTTAATTTCTTTTGCCTGAAAATGACGTATGTTGGCTTTTTCCCTTTTTTTTTCCTTTCTTTCCATTTTTTCTTTCGTTTCCTTTGAATTTTTCCTTCAAGTTCTTCTTGCTTAATTTTTTTACCCTTCTTTGCTATTTGGCTTCTATTCTTTTCGATGTTATTTTTCTCGTTTTCTTCCTTTTTTCTCGTATCAGTATTGCATACTGAAACCCCTTATCTTTCCTCTTCTTTTCTATTCAGATCTCTTTCCCTTTTTTCTTTTCTGTCGTACGTCTTGTCGAAAGATGAAATGTACAAGTCGTACAATTATTTTAATAGCGAAACGGGATTGATATTTCCAAGATGGCAGTCTGTTTTGTCCCCTAGAACATTCCCACAATGCACTGCAATGCCACGTCGATCAAGTATTTTTCCTCAACATAAGAATGGCTAATTAGAGCGTTTTTCGCATGAATGGGGAACGGTCCGTATCTTACCCAAGCCGTAGATACACGAAGCCAGATACACGTGATTGGTTGAAGATTGGAAAACAATGGAAAGCCATTTCAATGTTACGGCATATCAGTACCGTGTACGAAAACCTGCTCTAAAAATTGATTGAAATCATTAGTAAAGCCATAAGGGGCATGGCTTCCAAGTGGGAGAAAATAAGTCTAACAATAACGCACTAGCAGGGGTTCCGTGATTTTTCTTGTACTTCACGTGGCTCATGTTTCTGTCACGCAACTATGTCGGGCATTCACAGTTGTTATTATTAGAATTCCGATTATCGACCGGATGTACAGCATTTCTATCGTTCGCTCGACCAACGAGTTCTCATTATTACCAAAATCTCCGTAACGTGACAATCTATTTTGAAGAGATTTTCAAAACAATAGCAGATAAGAGTGATTTTAATCCATTCACAGTTGGATATTTAGAACCTTTTTAAAGGAGTGAATCTACGTCTCACTTATTTCCGTCGTAGCTTTGTTTAGGATTAGAAGAACGCTGACTTCGATGTAAAACATATGTAAACAGATCGGTATTGTCACATCTGACGTCGCTGATGGCATGTAATTTACGCTAAACAAAAGTCCCACTTCTCTTCGCTCTGCACCAGTAGATTCTAGGCCTCGCTACGGAATATTGCAGGTCAGACCGCTTAGAACGTGGACGGGTTGGTCTGATAGTAGGGATCATTCACACAAAAGATCAAAGAGATAAAGCTAGGTCATGTAAGACTGTTATTTGATGCTCACATAGCTTAAAGATCCCGCGTGAAGTAATAGAGTAACTACAAACATTCGCAGTTGTTTACTTGACTTGAAATAGTACAACTACCGTACAACTGTTTAAACAACTTGACGATGAATGGCATCTCGATTCTTCTAATTCTTGTACAGGAGACGTAAGTTAAATATCTTTTAGTAGCATAAATCTGACTCGCATTCGCTTCCTTTAGCTCAGAGATTAGATAATTTACTACGAATGAAGCACAATTATTCGAACCATTTAATGCTTATAGTAATTATTAGTTTAGCTAAATAACATCATAGAGTGAAGTAGAATAAGTTAGGCTATGGAGGGTAAGGGTTTCTGAGGTTTGTACGAGGTTTTAGGTAGAGAAACAGCGACTTAAACAGGGTTACTCAAATGGTTTAGTCGCCATTGGCATCTGCAAACAAGATACATGTGAACTCATGTAATCAATATTGAATACAAGCAATTCTTTCTTGCACGTTGCATTCATTAATATTTATCTATAATTATTTATAGGTAGACTACGAGAGAATGGCGAGACAACTTGCAGAAACATTAGAAAACAAAGGTAATTCTATTTTATATTTTTAGATGGAATTACAAATAATTTCGTGTTGGAATTAATTTGTGGCAATGTTTTAATTTATTCGTGTTGTTTGACAAAGTTTTCTTTAATTAACGTGGTTTACTCTTTAATTAACGAACCGAAATGACCGGGACAACAGGAGTTTATTAGATCAATATATTGCTTGTGGTTAGCAGTTGTAGTTGATCCGTTTAGCTCTTTGACACTTATACGACTGCGACACGAGACTCATTCGTACACATTTTCTCTAAAAAACTCTCTCTTCTCCTGGCTTTGCATTACCTAAAACCTTAAAATACCAACCATAATTACTTATTAAGACGTCGAATTAGCTGCACAGCTGTTTCATTCCGTTTTCCCCTCATAATAGTATTGACATTGAACAAAACAGAATTTTGATTAATGAGGTGAAAAATATCAATCGTGAAGTAAAGTCAGCCGTATCCTAGATAGATTGACATTACGAAACTAGCCAGTACTCCACTATTACGGGTTTAAGGCTTCAAGGTTCTACTTTAAGAATTTAAGCTGTTTGAAGGCTTGTTTTAGTCAATTAAGATTCTTACTCGAATTATTAATGAATAGGTTACGATCTTTACTGTCTACGTAATCATATACTTACAAGCTTATATTATATAAATATGATAATATTTACGCCATTTAAGGGAAAAAAATCTAAAACTAAAATTTTGTTTAAAATACTTAACTTTTCTATGTTCCTACTAAAAAATAATCATTGACCAATTATTAAAAAAATTATCTCACAGTATTATTACTATAATATGATTTGACACTTCAGCTGGCAGCTAAATGGCTTTCCTCCGACATGCAGATCTTTTAATGTTGCAAGAGTTTGATACTTGTTTTTCTATCTTATCTATATCCCACAGGTTGATACCCAACACCGAGAAAAATAAATTTCCTCTTTCTTAGTCTAGCCATTTTATAATCAATGAATTTTTTAATTTTCCTATTGAGAAGTTTCTTTTTAAACCACTCTTTACCGAACTTTACTAGACTTTTTTAAATATTATGTTTGAAATAACTGTTAAAATACCTGGATTTTATTGAAAAAATATCAAATAGTTTAAAACAAATTCCAGATTTTTATTTCTGGAAACTTAAGATCATCAAAACTCAACGGAAGTAGAATCCAAATATACACTTTTGTTTGCCAAAAAGATTATAAAATAGACTTTATAAATTCTTATCAATAACACTTGAGTTAAATCTGTCAAGACCGAACTTGCGACTAGTAAGTGATCGCTGTAAAATGAGACTTTTCTGTCGCTTCGATTGAGTTGCAAGTATAGAATTTAAAATTTTATTTCGTAAACTTATCAAGTTAAATCTCATTCAGTGTATGATGTATGATTTGAGATGAGATTTAAAAAAAATAAACTTTCAAGTTTTTAGTAAAGTTTTAGACGTCTACTGTTTGTTCCCATAACAACCGTTAAGGATTTTGTTTTTCTAATTCGATCTTAGAAGATATTCTCGATACGGTTAATCTCTTATATCTCCTTTCCCACTCAGTGTAATCACAGGTAGCCCAAACAAGGTTCCTGTATATTGTCTATTGTATAGTCTTCGTTCATAATGTATGGCAGAGGGATGGGGGGGGGGGGGGGGGGGGGGGGGGGGCAGGTGAAAATTTGGTATGTCCAGAATAATTCTTAACACCTTCCCTTAAAGTCATGCAAAGAAATACGATCCCCCCTAAGCAAGGCTTGTAGCTTATTCCAAAAATTGTGCATCCCCCTATTTTTCTGATACAAATTTGCCCATCCCCCCTTTTTCCTACGTAAATTTTCCCTATCCCCCCTCATTTTCACCTGCCCCCCCCCCCCCCCCCAAAAAAAGGTTTTCATGGATATATTGTATTAACCAAATCCCTATCCGTTGGCCGATAAATGAATCCCCGCAGTGGAGCTTTGCTCTGTGGGCTTTCCCTGCCCTTGTGGCGAAGCGTATAAAATATAAAATAAAAATAAAAACGGTTGCGCACCCGTCTGTTGTATGCGCGGGAGGTCGACTGTCGTACTTGTTAATACATATAGATAGACACATATACATATGGTTGAACCTTTACCTTGCTTGGAACACCACAACAACAGTGGTTAACCTAAAAAGGTTTTAAGTGACAGTGTAATGATAACCATTTTGGATGACAAATATGGAATCCTCATTCCTGAGATATTCAATCCTTTAAAGCGTTTCGTAATACTTATCATCCTCTATTATACTACACCTGCGTACTTCTGACAAATTTTAGATTAAACGGTTTCTGTCAGCTGAAACTTGCTTATTATTATAAATACTGTTTTTCTAGCGTCCACAGTTAATTGCATAGAACGACCGTGGGCGAGCGAGTGACAGGAGAGTATTACAAGAGAAATCTATCTATAAAATCTATTCCTATCTTTCGTTTTCCAGAAAGAGAATGGCGACGTCTTAAAACAGACTACGAGAGCTACATCATGTCGTTGAAGGCGAACCAGAAAAAAGACAGCGACGTAGAGGTAAGTCTTGCACCCCCCTGTCCACAACACTTTACTGTTTTCCCATTTCGTTTACTCCTGGGGAGACGCGGATTGTAAAGTGCGATTTAGACAACTTTTTGTTACAGAAAAACGAATTGTTTTTTTCTGGCGTTGGTGATAACAGGGTTATTATTTTGAGCCATTTAAGAATCAGCTGTTGGCAATATGTCTGAACGATTAAACTCATCAATATTTCAAAAAGCTTTAGTAGTAAGTAAATCAGTTTTACGCAGCATGGAATAGCATGCTTTCGACTTTAAATTAGAGAGAAAATTATAGCTCCTGTATCGATTTCCACAATTTTCCCGCCAGAATGTATCAAAAAGTTGTTTGTTAGAAATAGAAATATGTGCCGGAAACGATTTCGAATTTTTAGCTTGCTGCCCTGCCGGGCTGTTTCCGTTACTAAGATTACAAACACGACAACACCAAGTAACTTGCTGTGTGAACTGCTTCGTATACTGTGGGAAAATTACATTCTATCTTATGTGAATACCTTGTCGGAGTAAACCAACTCATTGCGAGATTGCATCAATATTTGTTTTGAAGGCAAGATCTTCCAAACCATTTATGTTTGAATACCCCTAGGGGAGGGGGGTAGGGTGATTGCTTTTATAGATAGAGGGAAGGAGTGGTTTGTCACTGTATGGCCTGGTATGAAGATATTCAACTCAAACCATAGATATAATCGTACTTCTCGGCTGATCGCTTTAAAAAACTAGCATAAATTTAATCGAACCCTTAAACGACCTCTGGGCTGATCTAAGTCAGGGCATTGGCTAACTCAGAGATCGAAACCTTAAACAACCTCAGGGCTGATCTAAGTCAGGGAATGGCTAACTCACAGATAGAACCCTGAAACAATCTCTGGGCTGTCTAAGTCAGGGCATGGCTAACTCACGAATCAAACCCTGAAACAACCTCTGGGCTGATCTAAGTCAGGGCACGGCTGACTCACAGATTGAACCCTAAAACAACCTCTGGACTGATCTACTTACGGCGAATATTCATATATTGAATTGGAATTTAGCTTTGTGCGTTTTGCGGATTGTGGTATTTACCACCGACGCTAGAAATTCCATCATTTGTGCTTGATTTTTTTTTTTTTTTTTGCGTAAACAACAGACGTGCGGAAAGCGAAAAGTTCAAATATTTCAACTCGTTTTTTGCACTTTTTTGAAAACTGTATACGGCTCGTACTGATAGACATGAAAAATGCTGCATTTTCCCCCAGCAACAAATATCCTATGCATGTGTCGTGTATTGCGATATTCAAGATACGTCAATCGATATTAATAAATATATGTCAAAACAAAAGAACCATCGAATCAAATCATTCATATAGGCTTACATAGAAAAGACCTTTCTTTGGAAATCGTTGCTAAAGTAATTGCCATAAGCTCTAGACAAAAGCCGAGCTGATTCGTATTGTTTTACTTGATTAAAAAGTAATCTTACGGCGTTTATTTTCTCACGTAATGTCTTCATATCTTAGTAATAACAACTTCTATCTTAAGCGTCGCATCTTTTATAGTCTTTAATCAGTTGTGAAGGCCGATAAGAAATCTAATTTAAACTTAGTGAGATGGAACTAAGGACTTTATATTATATCTTATTGACAATTTCGAGTAAACGACCAACGAACACGGAAGATATTTTCTTCGATTTACTGGTTTCTGGTTCAGAGTATTTGTAGTTATTTCTAAAAGATTGTCCTGGAATTACTGAAAATTGTATAGTGAATTGTAGTTCGAGTCATCGCAATAAATTAGAAAGAGAGTCTAGCTTAGAAGTTAAAACCACGTTCATTCAACATGTTTTATCTATTGTAGGCAATAAATCTCTTTTTGTAGAAATACAGAATACTTTTCTTTACTTTTGCCACACTATGAGGTATTCAATTTTCACAGGAAAACCAGTTTTTTGAAGATAAAATGTATCTTAATTATCTAGTCCCTGGCTTTATCTTTGGTATTAACAAAGCTTCCAATGCTGTTTTGTCTTATCATTGTAATGTTTGATTTAATAGTTAGACGCTGTGTCTAGTTACAAGATAAGAAAATCCGGTAACAAATGACGGTGCTCCTTTGTCTTATCCATTCATAAGCAGTGAAACTAAACGATTCAAGATGTTCGTGTTTTGTAGCTATCGGCTGTTCCACTCGGAAAACCACACACGTGTAAGAGAGACCGAAAACGCTCAACCAATTTTCCCGGAGCCTCGGGTACCCTTGTGAAGGCTTGCGGATCGTTCGTCAAATTTCGGGGAGATTCAAAAGACCTCGGAGAGCCTCGTAAAATGCACATCTACTAAACTGCTTGTGCACTATAGAATGGTTATCGTATAAGTGGGAAACATACGGTACTGACTTCAGCACTTCACGGTACGACTACCTAACATCGAAATGGCTTCCCATAAGAATAGTTATCATTTGAGTGGGAAACATACGACACTGACTTACAGCATGTACACGGTACGACATGCCATAACATTGAAATGGTTTCCCATAAGAATGGTTATAATATGAGTGGGAAACGTACGGTACTGACTTACAGCATGTACACGGTACAACATGTCGTCACACTGAAATGGTTCCCCATAATAATGGTTATCATATGAGTGGGAAACATACGACACGACTTACAGCACTTAACATTAAAATGGCTTCCCATATGAATGGTTATCGTATGAGTGGGAAACGTATGGTACTGACTTACAGCATGTACATGGTACAACATGCCGTAACATTGAAATGGCTTTCCATTGCCTTCCAGTAATTTATCCAATCACAACGCGTAGTTACTGTAGGGCTATACAGTACGGTCATAGGTGAACTACTAACTATGGAACGGCTACTTGAAAAATCGTTTCCAGCTCATACCGAAAACAGCTCTAAAAAAAAACTAGCGTGTAACGACGTAAGTTTGAGTCAACAAAGCAAGTCAAACCGTGTGAGTTAATTTTTATAATTTAACTGTACTATAATTCCTTTTCAGTTAGAAGTGGGGCGTTATGAGCAGGGCCTCCCAGATAAGGCTCGAGTTGGTCCGTGGCAGAAGACCATCTCAGACCCAGTAGAGGAGTCCCTGAAGAACCAGACAAAGGCCCTTCTTCTGATGGAATTGATATCCATGGAGCTGTTTTATGGTATGGAGGACTTGCTACGTGATGGTGGGGGTGCTGGTGTCAACAAACAAGTGACCGCTGAGAAACTATACACACTTACGGATAGAGAGCTGTTGCTTCACAGTGCGGAAACATTACTCGAGGTAGGACGGAATTAAGAAAACTACTATAATCCTTCTATTCTTGGGTTTAGGGGGGATCAAAGGGAGAAGGTATTTTATCATATATGACCACGGCCCTGCTCGCGCAGGTGGGGACCGTACGGGTTGACGTGAGCAGGCCGGAAAAACTCGTTCTCCTCTTTGACGCGCTCTATATTTATCAATTTTAGGAGGAAAATTTGGTCGTATCAAATAAAACAACTGTTTTAGGTCTGGCCGGATGGGAAGATATCTTGGTCATTTGTACGCGCTCGGTCCATACGGCATGACCTCGAGCCAACTCAGTCTATAAGTACATAAAATGAAAGATAAAGCGCACTAAGTAGTTTAAGAAACTAGATAAATAGAAATACATAAATAGATATCTTTATTTAAGTGTCTAGTCGTTCTAGCGCTTTCGCACTAATTGAGGACACTTTTCTCTCACATGCACTACCACTACATTCAATGTTCTATGCACACAACGCTCAACTCGCATGTTGATTTTTACGGGACTTGGATTATCCGCAAGCCATGTTAATGCCCGCGTAAAGACATCCAGAAGCGTTGACATCTACAAGCACTCACTATCTCAGTCAGATACTCTGACCATAAGTAGTTTTATCATATGACCCGTATCTACTCGGGCGTGCGCTCTTAGAAAAACCTTCGGGAAAATGGCGTGAGCAGAGCCGTACGGCTTTGAGCGAGCAGGGAGGTACGGATTCGTACGGCCCTGCTCGAATCCGCGCACTTTCTCTTTTTTAGCTTTTATTTACTATTTCTTTCTTTCTTTTTATTTTTTTATTGTTTTTTTCGTGAGGGTCATATGATAAAATGCTTATTGACTGAGTTAGGTCGGGCCGTACGGGAAAATATTTGGCTCTCGGACTGCCCTCCCACTCGGTCAATAAGTACATATTATTCAAACTTCAAACATAAAATCTATGAAATCCTGAACCAACCATTTTTTTGTTACAATGCTAGAATTTTGATATTTCCAACTTTTGTCCAACAAATCTAACGAGCTACGTGTTTATTTTTCAGCTTACAGAATATTTCTTCACCAAGAGTATGCCTTGTCCAATCAGCAGTACCATGGCCAATGGACAGGAAACTTGCCAGGACTCGAACACTGACGGTAAGTCTGAACAGGCTTCTTTTGGTTTTCAAAACCATTCTAATCTCTACCAGTGGTCTATTACTAATAGACTGCATAAGTGGTTCAGCCAATCAGAGCGCAGGATTTGTGATAGACCATTAGTAGGTTTAAGCTGATGTAAGTTTTATAATAACTTGCAAATTTCTCGCGCTCTGATTGTTTTTTTTTTTTTTTTACTTTCAATAATAGGACGCGCGCGCTCTTTCTGTTGGTCGTTTTGATCGCTAAAAATGAGAAATTTTTATCGTTTTTGTTATTGTAAAAACAAATAGACATCAGTTTTATGTGTCGGCTACGCCTCGTGGATCCACACTACTTTGACAATGTGATGACGCAATTTATCGTCAATAAGAGGACAGACACATAAAAAACTGATGTCTATTGGTTAAATTGACAGGCTAGAGAAGATTGGTGACTTTTTGGGATAAAAAACTTTTCAGCTTGGGCGTAATGTGTTTTCCATTTCAGACCACGTGTCATTCCCTAGAGTATCATTTCTTTGTTTCACGGTTGCGCACGAGAAGACACATGAATATGGATACAACTAAAACAAAAAATCTTATTCTCAAGTGAATAACACGTGGTCTGGGATGGAAAAATCAGTAATGATTTGGTATGATGGCCCATTTTGTGAAACAAAGAAATGAGACTAAAGGGAATGACGCATTGTCTGAAATGGGAAAATCATTAATGATTGGGTACAGAGCCTCTGCATGTGACGTCAAAGCAGCTCGATCTAGGGGACAAAACAAAAGAATTCCAATCTCCTGAGAATTGGAACCTATTGTTTTGTCCCCCAGATTGAGCTGCATATGCTATTGCGCAACTGTTAAACAAAGAAATGATTTTCAAGGGAATGACGCATGGCCTGAAATGGGAAAGCGATGATGAGATCCATCAGAGATTCCTTTCATGATGGTCTAACATAGTGATTTCATTTTTATATCTAAATATTTTTCTCCTAGTTGGTGCAGCAGCCCAGAATGGACTAGCAGACTCGTCCTACGCAGGGAAACTGCTTCGTGTTCGAAGTACGCTGTGTCGAATCAAAGAGAACACAGATAAAGCTGCTGTACAGTTTCTTTCTCGTTTGTTGGACAAACAGACTACTGACACAGGTATGTCGTTATGAAAAAAAGACAAGCTGGATCTTTTGTAGTCTGCGTAGCGGCGCTCTAAGGGATTGTACCCTTCCCCAGGCCCTTTTTAAAGCGCCGCTATGCAGGCTAGATCTTTTGGTCCCTTTTCTCCCAAACATAGGACATTTCTTATATCCTATAATTTACTTGCTACAATTAGAAAAATTACTTCACTGCCCACTTTTAAAGAACATTTAAATCTTACTTTTACAGAAAAGCCTTTAACTAGTATATATATTATCATTATTATTATTATTATTATTATTATTATTATTACTATTATTATTTAACGATTACCCTGAGGCGAATGGTTGTTTTAGTATTTTTAATACAAATGAATTTAATAAATAACGGAGAGAGAGTTTTTAGTCTTTAAAATTTCATTTATCTCTGCAAGCGGCACAAATCGATAAACGAGCGTGCGCGTGCGCGTGCGCGTGCGCGTGCGCGCGTTATAGAGCAGTTTTCGTATGACTGTGAAAAGCTCAGTGCGTTAAGCGTGCCGTGCCGTGACCGTGATACTTTCTAGAATTTCAATTAGCTGATTTTTTTCTCGCGTAATGCATGTGCTTGGTCTAGCAGTGCCGTGACTGTGGCGTGACCATGTCTGCACCGTGTTTGTGCCGTGTTCCGGGTATTTGATTGGATAGAGAGTAAATTCTCACGCGATGTGATTGGTCTGGCGTATCCCTTGCCGTGTCACGACCGTGTTTGTGCCGCGAGCTTTTCACAGTCATACGAAAACTGCTCTATTGACCATTGTAGCAGCATAAGACATAAATTGTGACCAAAGTGCGCGCCAGATTTATGATATTCACTTGTATAAAAATACTATTATTTATTATTTATATCTTCTTTGAGTAATCTGGATTGTGATGAATGAACACCAGTAGTTATTCTCAATCTTGTTCTTTTTTGTGTGTTTGTTCTACAGTTATCCTTGATAACAAGCGAAAATTACACGAAACATTGAAGGAATATGTGCAACGTCGTATCGACCCCATGCGTAAGTGTTCATATTCATCTCCTCTCATCCAATCCTCTCCATCTATCCTATTCCATTCATTCTATCTACCCATTCACTCTATTCAATTCCATCCATCCTCCTATTATTTTCATCCCATCCCACTCATCCGTCTCATCCTATCCTATTCCATCAAGCATTTTCCCCAATTCATCCACCCATTCCTCTTATACCACCAGATTTTTTTTTTTTCGATTTTTTTTTTTTTGTTTTTTTTTTTTTTCGATGTTCTTTTTCGATCCATTTTAAGTTTTTGTTTTGTTTTGTTTTGTTTTTTTGTTTTGTTTTGGTTTTTTTTTTTTTTTTTTTGGTTTTTTTTTTTGGTTTTTTTTTTTTTTGGTTTTTTTTTTTTTGTTTTTGGTTTTGTTTTGTTTTTGGTTTTTTTTTTTTTGTTTTGTTTTTTTTTGTTTTTGTTTTTTGTTGTTTTTTTTTAATTAAAAAAATCCCTTTTCTTTTGAACCACATTTTAACTATAAGTTTCAAATTACCAACTTCATGATCGACTATTGCAGTAATGACATACGTCCTCCATTCAACTGTGAAGTCGCCAGCTATCTGGGTAGGCATTTCTCATCGCCCACGCATCTTCTTAACCATTAGACAAAACGACGTCTAAGTTATATAGACCTAATCGGCTAACGTGTTGCTACGTACGTTACCACCCAATTCAAACCTTCTGGGAATAGAAGCGTTTGTTTCTACGAATTCAACTGTGAAACCAAAATATAACGAACAATGAAACTTAGTCCCATGTGGTTTGAATTGGGTGGCAACGTACATAGCAACACTTTAGCTGATTAGGTCTATTGACTGGATGGTCCTCGAAATATCACATGAAGGTTGCTAGGGTCTAAGTACATGGTCTCTAACTGGTGCAACATTAAACCTTAGGTTGAAAATGCGTTTATCGATTTTTTTCGTTTTTCGTTTCTTTTTTGTTTTGTTTTGTTTTGTTTTGTTTTGTTTTTTTGTTTTGTTTTTTTTTGTTTTTTTTTTGTTTTGTTTTGTTTTGTTTTGTTTTGTTTGTTTCATATTTTCTTTCGTTTGTTTGTCTTTCGTTATCTTAGGCGAAGAACCAGGAATCTTCACTGTGTTAAACCTGGAACAGTCCTTGTGTCATGTGTTGATGGACAAGGCGCTGATCAACTGTATTCTTTTACTGGACAAAGCTGCCATGGAAAAGAAAATAAAGCAACTAAGAGAAGAGCAGATGAGGTTTGACCTCTCAGGTATGTTCCAACTCTATTGAAAACTCTAAAAGATTTTAAATTTTACAAAAAACTTAAACAACCTCTGGGCTGATCTAGTCAGGGCATGGCTAACTCACAGATGGAACCCTGAAACAACCTCTGGGCTGATCTAAGTCAGGGCACGGCTAAATCACAGATCAAACCCTGAAACAACCTCTGGCTGATCTAAGTCCTGGCATGGCTAACTCACAGATCAAACCCTGAAACAACCTCTGGGCTGATCTAAGTCAGGACATGGCTAACTCACAGATCAAACCCTGAAACAACCTCCGGGCTGATTAAAGTCAGGGCATGGCTAACTCACAGATCAAACCCTGAAACAACCTCTGGGCTGATGTAAGTCAGGGCATGGCTAACTCACAGATCAAACCCTGAAACAACCTCTGGGCTGATCTAAATCAGGGCACGGCTAACTCACAGATCAAACCCTAAAACAACCTCTGGGCTGATCTAAGTCAAGGCATGGGTAACTCACAGATTGAACCCTGAAACAACTTCTGGGCTGATCTAAGTCAGGGCAAGGCTAACTCACAGATAGAACCCTGAAACAACCTCAGGGCTGATCTAAGTCAGGACATGGCTAACTCAAAGATCAAACCCTGAAACAACCTCCGGGCTGATTAAAGTCAGGGCATAGCTAACTCACAGATAAAACCCTGAAACAATTAACCTCTGCATTCGATCATATCCATATGGAAAAGAGCGCTAACGTGATATAAATAAACCAACAAATCATTTATGCTGAGTTCGTTAAAGGAAATTGCAAAAATATCTCAATATTGATTGGTTCCTGCATTCGACCCGGAATCAAAATTAAGAAAATAGTTCTTTCCAAAATGCTAAAAATCAAAATCAGCGACGAAAAAATCTACTGTTTTTCAAAGCTGGCGTAGTGTTACTTGTAGACAGGATCCTAAGGATTCTCTAGAGTTATATTCTTTAGTTGAACATACTCGTCACCTCCCTTCCGGTTTGAGCCGGGCGAATATTGACATATCAACAACATTGAGGGTGGAGATACTTAAATATTACAAACGTCTTAAGTGAAGAGTTGTTTATGTACATATTATCTCCAATAAAACTATAGCCTGTTTATATTTACTTTATATTGTGACCCATCCCTGATAAATGCTCAAACATTGGCAGAATTTTTGTCAGGGGAGGGGCGGGAGATAATTGAATTAGTATCTAAATTACTTTTGTTTGTTTTGTAGGAGTGGAGTCATCACTGGTGTCATTCCGAAAAAAGTCTTCTGAAGATAGCTCAACTCGTAGCGATGGTAGATTGATATCCGTGGACGAAGGCGTCGTGTTGGAAGGATCAGAAAGTACCAACAGCAGAGAAAAGCTAAGTCATCCATTAGAAAGTTCTAGCCTTGCAGAAATGGAGGCTGAGAATCGAGCGTTGTGTGAAAAAAATGCTGAGATGAGAAAACGGTTGAATGATTCCGAGAAAGAAAATGAATCTTTGAATCGTAAGTTGTCTGAAGTCGAGAAAAAACTCCAAGACAGTGAAAGTGTTTTGCCTAAGTTTGCAAGTGATTCTGAACTTGTGGAAAAATTAAAACTCGCAGAAAGAAGCAACCAGGATTTAATTTCTAAAGTTCAAGACTTGGAAGAAAAGTTGAGTATAAACTTAGACAAGTCATTATTGAAAAGAATTCGAGATTTGGAAGAGAAGTTGAAAGAGCACGCAATTGCAGAAGGTAATGAAGAGATTGTCGTAAATAAAGTTGCAGTTGGGTTAGAGGATGCTGTTTCTGATAGCATGGCACTGCGTACAAGACTTCATGAACTCGAAGAACAGCTGAAGTCAAGAAGCAATGATGACCTCTCGAGATGTCGAGACACAGAAGTTGGTAATGACAACAGAAGATTAAAAGAGGAACTCAAAGTACTTGAGGAGAAACTACACGACGGTAACGAAGCAAGAGGATTACTTGATAAAGAGAGAAAAATTCAGGACGAGTTGATTGAAGAATTAAGTGCACAGCTCAAAACTGCACGTGCAGGAAGCAGAGAGCTAGAAGAAAAAGTCAAAATACTTGAAAACTGTTTAAAAAGATCTGAAGCAACCAGGATAGAAGAGTCAAACGAAGCGAGAAGAGAAACCAAAGAACTGAAGATAAAACTACAAACAGCTGAACACAAGAATAATCGTTTTCTTATAAAAGCAGAAGAGTTCGAGGGAAAGTTGAAAGAAGTAGGGAAACTTGTTGCACGGCATAAAGAAAATGAGAGATTTTTGCAAACGAACATTGCTAGACTACAAGCAGAGAATTCACTGCTGAAAAAAGATGGTGATGCTTCAAATGAAAGCAAAATGGAAGAAACCAAAAATAATAACGCTGAAGAATCGTCTCCTGTGGAAGAGGAGCAACAGAAAATGAGAGAAACTATCGTCCAGTTGGAGACAGAAATCTTCCTCAAGGACCAGGAAATTCTTTGCCTCAAAAATGAAGCAGTTGACTTGATGTGTGAAGTTAGCAAGCTAGACACTGAATACAACGAACTGGTTGCTCAGAGAGTAAAAATAGAAAGGGATATGAAAGAGCAGCGTAATCAAAGAGATGAAATCGAAGGAGAACTACAAGGTGTGCTCCAAGAATGTTCAAAGCTGCGTTGTGATGTTTTGACTTTGATGGACGAAAATAACGCATTGAGGAATAAGATTGAAAGTACCTCTGATGTATTGAAGACATCTGTGTCGGCTGTCCTGTCCGAAAGAAATCTCCTCGAACGAGATTTACAAGCAGTCCAAGAAAGAGAGAACGAGTTGGAGAAGTTAACTTCGGATTTTGAAACTAAGAACAGCAAGTTGCAAAACGATATTGACGAACGAGAGGCGACAGTGAAAAAGTTGCAACACGATTTGGATGAATTGTTGTCGGAAAAATCTAGATTAAACTTTTCTCTAAGCGAGATGAAAGATGAAAAAGTTAATGCTGTTGAGGAGAATGAAGCTCTACAACACGATATAAAAACACTTGAACGAAACCTCTTGACGCTACAAGAGAGTTTAACTTACTGTTTAAACGAGAAAGTTGCTCTAACAGAAGAAATATCTATCAAGGCATCTGAGCTGGAGACGTTGAGAACTTACAGTTCGCTATGCTCAGAGGAGATAAAAAGTATGAAGACACAGATCGAGTTGTATAAAGAAACAGAAGGGATTTTGAATGGAAGAGTTGAAGAACTTAAAGTCAGCCTGGATGAATGGAAAGAGGAGTCACTTCGAATGAAGGAAGAGCTTGGGTCGATAGATGATGAAAGGAAATGCCTAGATAAAAGAATCCATGAAGCGAGCAGAGCTATAGACCAAGTCAAGGAAGAACTTATCTCATTAATGCACATTGTACTCAGTTTGCAGAAGGAACTCTTGTGCCTTGTAGATGGGATTTTAGTTTGTCTTGGGATTGAAGGAAAACAATTAGACTTTTCTCGCCAGAGACTTATATCTATTGATTCTGGTTACACTTCGACGGCAACTGAAGCATCAAGCGAGAGAAGTAGTGCTGGAAGTGAATCAAATATCGCTGAATCTCTCTCCAATTGTAATTTAGTACCAGACGAACAATGTTTAGTCAATCCTTCTGAGATAAGTATTATCAGAGAAAACAAGACAGAAATCTTTCGATTTCAAGAAGAACTAAAGATTAAATTATTAATTATCAAGGATTTCCTGCAGCAGTTTAAAGATAATGAAGCCTTGGAAAGTATAAAGTCGTGCGAAGCCAGCAACATTGAATCCCAGTCTGAAATATCACAAGAGAACACGGGGGAGAATCTTACGGAATTTCCCTATCTCAATAAATCAGAAAGAGAAAAATTAACAAAGTTGCTATCGGTGTTGAGAAGAGAGAATGGCAATGAAGGGACGATGTATGACTTGTACTCTAGACTCGAGGAAAAACTGTCTGGCCTCTCCTCGCATCTTGCGACAAAGGAGCTTCAAATTTGCGATTTGTTAAAAGAAAAGTTGAAACTACAGAATGAATTGATGAAGAGCAAGTATGGTATTACGTTGTGCGAGCATTGCTTGAGCGATCCTGAGAAAGTTAATCAATCTAATGAGCTTTTGAGGGCGAATTTGTTGTCATACATGGAAGACACGGCGAGGTTGGAATCAGAGATCATGGAGTTTGCTCAGTACAAGGCAAAGTTGGAGGAAGAATTGAATGAAGTTAGAGAACAGATTACAGAGCTGGAAGACCAGATTATTGAGGGACAGGAACGTGAGACTTTACCAAGGTATGTTCATATTTCACCCATCCATCATATACCATGTCGTTCATCCATCTATCTATCTGTCTACCCACCCATCTCATCTCTTAAGTCCCATCCAATCTTATCCCACCCACCCATCCATCCATCCATCCATCCATTCATTCACCCATCCATCCATTCATCCATCCATTCAATCCATCCATCCATCCATCTATCTATGCATCCATCCATCCATCCCGCTATCCATTCATCCATCCATTCAATCCATCCATCCATCCACCCATCCATCCCGCTATCCATCCATCCATCCATCCACCCATCCATCCCGCTATCCATCCATCCATCCATTCATCCATTCATCCATCCATCCATCCATCCATCCACCCATCCATCCCGCTATCCATCCACCCATCCATCCCACTATCCATCCATCCATCCATCCATCATCCATCCATCCATCCATCCATCCATCCATCCACTCATTTCTTATATATTTCTTTTATTCTTTCTTTCTTTTCAATGTTGTTCTTCATGTCATTGACTTTCCAGAATGGATGTGAAAACGGAACCGTCAATAAGAGCAAGCACAGTATCATGCAACGAATCCACGACTAGTTCAGACACAACTGACGCCAGCGAGAGGAAAACCAAGACAGAAAAACGAGTAACGTTCGACAAGATGGTGGTTGAACCAAAACAGACCTCATGCTTACGCAAAAGAAAACATAGAGACATCAAGAACCCTGAACCAACACAAGATACACGACTTCAAAATACAAGGATGGTAGCCGATGACGATAGGAAAAACTCGAGTTTCGATGAAGTTGATCTGTGTGCACTGTTGGAGTCTATTCCAATCGAACCAATCCCGGAACTAAAACCTAAAGTAGAAGATAAAGAAGTTATCGAAATCGTCAATCGACTTTCTGCTTATGAGAACATGTCATTCGACGATAAAGTGAAATTTGTCGTTGAACGACAAAACAGCGAAGACAGTTCGGAAAAACCCGACGAAGTTCCGAATAAAAATTCGTACGTGATTCGTTACAGTGGTGAAGGTTCGAATTGTAAAATGTGCGGATTAATGAAGAAGAAGAAAACTAAAGAGTCAAATTCGACGAAGAAGACAGATGAAAAGAGTAGAAAGATCAAATGTACTTCTCACAGTCTGTAAAAAAAAATTATTATATTATTATTATTATTTCAAGCTAATAACAAACATTGAAAAAATATATATTAAGTAAAATATATACTAAGTTATTACACAAACAATTTATATACAAGGAATTTATATTTCTGAAATTTTGGACTCTTATTTTGTTCAAGTTCTTTTGTTACGGTTATTTTGCATTTAATTGTCTTCCACAAATTTTGCCGGATCCAAGGTTCCTGTTTTATAACAGAAGAACTGAAGGTCTTTAGAAAAATTGTTCGTTACAAACGTTC
Source organism: Actinia tenebrosa (assembly GCF_029948245.1). Lineage (NCBI taxonomy): Eukaryota > Metazoa > Cnidaria > Anthozoa > Actiniaria > Actiniidae > Actinia > Actinia tenebrosa. The sequence goes on along the minus strand of NW_028292572.1, from coordinate 6,944,143 downwards.
GATAAGTATTTGGAAAACAAAGAAATTAACATCCTTCTATTTTGTATTATTCTTTAAGATAACAGTTATTAGGATGTGAAGAAAGCTCTATTAGAACCGGAAAAGACACTAAACGCAAAGAAGAGGATGGTCAACATGCTCACGCAAAACTAAATATTTTGGGGTTTTTTTTTTTGTTTTTGTTTTTTTTGTTTTGTTTTTGTTTTTCGTAAAGTTAATACGAATTGTAACTAAATTTCCACAATTCGTAAGAAGAATTGCTCAAATTAAGATGGTTTTTGCGGAGATTTTCTTTTGTTTCGCTACAAACATGTTAAAGTTTTGATTTTGTTATATTTTTGGTCTTTTCTTTTCGTGTCACACTCCGTATTTATTATCATTTTCGTTTCAAAATTTCATTTTCTTTTAGAAAATCGTCGTTTACGAAAAGAAAATATATTAATTTTCCGGTCGTCGACTTTAACACTAAAGCAAAGTTCCAGAATATTCTACATTATTCTTGAATTTCTTTAGAAAATAAAAAAATATGAACGTTAACATTGTTCAATACGTAAGAGAATCATAATTGCTGTTAATTCTTGACTTCCTTAATATTGTTAAAACTAGAGTTCTTTAAATTTTAAATACTAAAATATCATATCTACAATCGAAAAACTTCCATAACTACCCAATATTCTCAAGGAATATTATCGAAATTTATAAATATTAATAATTATCAAATTTCATAAATTTATGATCAAATTTTGCGTAAGTAGTTTATAACCTTCACATTTGTTTTTGGTTGATTAAAAAAATAAAGATTAAGAACTTTCATTAAGGAGAGATATTGTGAACATTCAATAGGACTGTCTCCCATCCAGCTGTTCGATTCAATGTTGTTATAATGAATTTAAGAATTTGAAGATATTAATTTGTCTTTGAATACGAATATATAATATTTACACTTTGCGAAGAAAACTTGTCGGATCTTTATTTAAAATATCGGAATTTTGGTTGATAATTTTTTATATTAAAATACCTCGAAGCTTTTGAAAAGTTTTTTAACTCTAATATTTTGAAAATACCCAGAAAATTTTTTCTCTTTTTTTTTTTTTTTGATTCCTTCAAACATTGTCTTATTTTTCCAAATCGTTTCTACCACAATTTTTATCAACTTTCCCAAACGCAGTACGTTATTGATTTTTTGGAATATTATACCTATTCTCCTCGCTCCTCATCTTTTCGAATACAATTCAAAACGTTTGTCTCAGCATATGCAAAAACTGGGTATAAAAATACTTATTTCAATATACAATGTTTACATTAACTTACTGTAATATACAATGCTTACATATGATGCATACATATGTTTGCATTAAATAAATATATATATATATATATATATGAGCAAAATTAGAGATGGAATCTTTCGTACCATTTGCTCTCGTTTTACAGTTCAGTTTATGTCTCCAAATGATTTCAAAAAGTAATACTACGAAAGTTTGATTTGCGTGAGAAGTTTATCGTTAAATATTTCTCCTATTGGTACAAGTCATCTCATCTCCTGTTTCGTGAGTAAGTATCGTCATGGAAATGTCAAGTTGGCAAATTGCATTGCTCAATTGGTCAAAAACCTTGGCTTGTAAGGGTGCCCGTAAATATAGTGCTATGTAGCAGGGTGCTTATTGAGAAACAAACGAAAAATTTTTTTCAAAATTAGAAACTAGTCAGTATATATGATATGATCTTGCAGGAAGTAATTAATAAAAAGAGACGTATAATTGTTCGTATAACGTCAAGTGTCGTCATTGATCATAAATGTTCATTGATCACAAGGTTTCATTGATCATCAGGGTTTTTCTTCTCTTCTCTTCTCTTCTCTTCTCTTCTCTTCTCTTCTCTTCTCTTCTCTTCTCTTCTCTTCTCTTCTCTTTTGTTCTCTTCTCTTCTCTTTCCTTTCCCTTTCTTTCCTTTTCTTTCCTTTCCCTTTCTTTCCTTTTCTTTCCTTTCACTCCCCTTCTTTGTATTTTCACCTTTTAGACCTCAAAAGGCCGTCTGTTCCACTTGGAAGCAACTACGCATGCGCAAATACTATACCCGTTAGACGCATTTGTTTCTGTTTGCGTCGCCAATAAAATACCGAAGATTAATTTAACATTGATTGAGTGCGAAAACAATTATCTGTTTTTTCTTTGTCTTGATTACTTCAAAAAACACCTAGGACCTTTGAGCGCACCATTAGTACCAAGCTGTCCAACTCTCGCAACGACCAGGACGTAAAGGTAAGACAAACCCATCTTTATTCATTTTATTTAGATATTTTTAAAACCTTAATTTAGATACTATAAAATGTAATACTGTAAATAATAATATAATAAAGTGAATCTGTGTGGAGACTTAAATTCAGGGGGGAATCTAAGCTAGGAGCTACTATTTCTAAAAAATAATTCTTATACTTTCAATATGTCAAATTCATGGCAAAAAGTTTCGAATTCGTAGACAAATACCAGGTGTTCTATCGCATCAAGTTGTTTCTTAAATTGCGACAAACAGCATACTAAGTTTTAGGACTTTTTCGGCTAAGAATTGGGGCACTTCGTATCACTTCAAGAAAACAATTTAGCCCGGCCCATGGATTTCCTTAAACTCTGCAGATAGAATTATGGCCATTTATTTTCCAAGAATCTGAAGTTTCATGAAAATCCATCGATTTTTAAGCGAGCAGGTGTACAATATTGTGAAAAACCACTGTCAGAAAATCGGCCCATAACGGCAAACGCGACTCAAAACTAAAATTTTGCCAAAATACACCGTTAACAGCCGAAATGTTTAAGCTTCTAGATATGCTAAATTCAGTCATATTCGAGTATTTTCTTTGACACGATACGGACGAGTTAAAGATGCTAAATTCAGAAATATTAAATATTATTTTATCATTATTATTATTTATTATTATTATTATTATCATCGTTTTTTTTTAATATATTAGAATATTATTATTATTATATATGATTTTTTTTTTTTTTTTTTTTTTTTTTGGCGCGATACGAGCTATTCACTTATTATGTTAGAGCCACCTCAGGTGGTGTGCGACACGGTGCACGTGACATGCATCGTCCAATCAGATTCCCTGATTTTTTTCCCGAATGTCGCCCAAAAAATGGGTTCGAAGCATTTTCCCAAATTCCTATTGCTGAAGAAAGAGCCTCTCTATTTCTTCGAAACTAAAGATTAAGAGCTTGTTGCAAGGACATGGAAAGTGTAGGCATTCTCCTACTGATAACTGAAGTTTGAAGTAAAAGTAAACAAAATATCTTGTGTTTCTTCGCTTGAAAGTGGGAAGGTTATAAAGTGATTGTTAACGTTTCATTTACTTTCTCTTCTACCGGAAGTTCCTAAAACTCCGTTCTGTTTGTAGTCGAAATCATTTAATTTAGCATTTGAATGGACTAAGAATAAGTGTAGTGAAGTCCATCCTATTGAAAAGTTCCGGTCGACCTCTTCTAGTTTCTCTGATATTTTAGTTTTGCTTGAAGCGTATACAAGTGTATTTGTACTGCCACACACATCAACATCAAAAAGACGAAGCACCGTACAAAGTTTAGTTTGTTCCCGAAATTACGACTTGGAAACCAACAAAAATCTAGAAGAAGTCCTTTTGAGATCAGAAATAATTTGACTTGGCGCGGAAAGGGACGTGTAGATTATGAAGTTTGAAGAGACTTAGGCCTAGGGCAAACGTCGAACTTTCCATCCACCAAATTCATTAAAAACAATGGATATTAGGTGATAATGAGGCGGCATTTTTAAATGTAATTAAGTTCGGTGCATGGAAAGTTCGACGTTTGCCCTAGGCCTAAATGCTTGAGTTAAACAATACGAGTTTTTATCCACTTCGAATGAAACTCCCATTAGCTTACAACAACGTACAAAGTATAGGTTATCGCCGAATGATAGAGCATTAAAACAATACGAACTCCAACACACACTATTGCACTTTTAAAAAGAGGGTTTAAGGATTACTGAGCATAAAATATAAATTTCGATTTGTAGTTAAGAAAAAAAATCACATCGTAAGTCAAAAGTAACGAAAATAAAACGCGTTTGGTTAAATGATGAGTATTTTTTTGCATGTTTTTTTATTGAATATTTTATGATGGAAATTAGTAGGAAAAGCATTTTCAAGCTCGAGTTCATTTCTATTTTATAAAATGTGTCAAAGAAGAAGAGGACGAAAAAAGGGGTAAAGAAAAGGAGAAAGAGAGAGAGAGAAAGGAAGAAGGAGAGAAAGAAAGATAGAAAGAAAGAAAGAAGAAGGAAAGAAAGGAAGAAGGAAGAAAGAAAGAAAGGAAGAAGGAAAGAACGAACGAACGAACGAACGAACGAACGAACGAACGAACGAAAGAACGAACAAAAGAAAGAAAGAAAGAAAGAAAGAGAGAAAGAAAGAACGAACGAACGAACGAGCGGACGAACGAACGAAAGAACGAACAAAAGAAAGAAAGAAAGAAAGAAAGAAAGAAAGAACGAACGAACGAACGAAAGAAAGAAAGAGAGAAAGAAAGAAAGAGAGAAAAAAAGAAAGAAAGACTGAAAGAAAGACTGAAAGAAAGAAAGAAAGAAAGAAAGAGAGGAAGAAAGAAAGGAAGAAAGAAAGAACGAGTAAACGAAGAAGGATAAAGAAAATAGGTTTCAAACTTCGTAGACAATGAAAGAATCCTCACAAATTTAATTTTCTTCCACTTTAAACTCACTTTCAATCTCAAAGATTATGAATTGTCTATCGATTCAGTATGAGTCAAGACAAGAAGACGCTCACTATTTGATTCTCAAAGTAATCTTAATTGATAATGAAATACCAAACAAAAGCACTTCCGAGAAAATATATTCTGGTACATTAAGCTGAATGCTTTCTTGTTCTAGTTCATAAAATAAATAAGATAAGCAAACTAATATTGCGGAAGGATGTATTGATTGAATAGGGTTGCTGTTCATTTGCAAGGTGTTTCTTAAGCAAAATTTGGTGCTTATTCGCGTTGCACAACGTTGTTACATAACCAAAGAAATGAAAGAAAAAGAATGAGAGGGAGAGGGAGAAAAGGTCAAGAAAAAGAAAATAAAAACCATAAGCCAAAACTAATCAACGAATTCTCATAAATAACTCTGTATAACATTGCTAACGACCAACCAACCAACCAACCAACCAACCTACCTACCTACCTACCTACCTACCAACCCACCAACCAACCAACCCACCAACCCACCTACCCATCAACCCACCAACCCACCAACCCACCTACCCACCAACCCACCAACCCACCAACCCACCTACCCACCAACCCACCTACCCACCAACCCACCAACCCACCAACCCACCAACCCACCAACCCACCAACCCACCAACCCACCAAACCACCAACCCACCAACCACCAACCACCAACCCACCAACCCACCAACCACCAACCACCAAACCACCAACCCACCAAACCACCAACCCACCAAACCACCAAACCACCAAACCACCAAACCACCAAACCACCAAACCACCAACCCACCAACCCACCAAACCACCAACCCACCAACCCACCAACCCACCAAACCACCAAACCACCAAACCACCAACCCACCAACCCACCAACCCACCAACCCACCAACCCACCAACCCACCAACCCACCAACCCACCAACCCACCAACCCACCAACCCACCAACCCACCAACCCACCCACCAACATACCAACCAACCCACCAACATACCAACCAACCAACCCACCAACCCACCGACCCACCAACCCACCAACCCACCAACAAATTGAGCGAATGCTGAGAACAATATTATAGATAAACTTAATCATTTAGTTTACTGTAGGCTTTTGGATCGGCGAAAACCTTCACTTTCCACACAAAGCTTTAAGTATGTACATTTGGGAAAAATTAATGTTAATGATAATTGGAATCGCCCCTTAACATATAACGTCTTATGACTCGAAAACCAACTCGGTGATTCCTATATTGAAGATCTTTGAATAGATGGATTTTTTGAAATAATCACATTTAAATGCCTTCTTTCCGGTACTACCTCAATAAGCATTTGAAGCTCTCTCATACTGCATAGTAAAGTATTTAGGACGGTGTGTGAATTAACGATATCATTATAACAGCGCGATATAGTCATAACTACTTTTAAGGTGTGACGCTCAAAATTTAACAACCAAATAAATTAATGACAATGATTCTACTTTTAAAGAGCTTTTAAAAAGAAATTCAATAAACAAGCTCAATAATTATGTAATGATGACCATTTGTTACAAGCCTTTTCTCTTAACACGCTTTAAAGATTTGAAACGACCCAAACGGGCAAACAAACCAGTAAACCATAGCAAGGATGTTTATTATAAAGTGTACTCAAATTATGTTTTAAAAAGAAGTTTTTCATCTAAAACTAATCTTAATCATAAGGAATAGACAAGACTTGAAATTTGCCATTTTCGGTTATAGAAATGTTTTTCTTCGATTAGATTATAGAATAATATGAACTACTAATTCAATATCGTCTCAATTATGGGTTTTGTCTTTCTAAAGTTATGATTAAGTGTCTTCCTGTATATTTTGTTTGAGGATATCCGTCCAGGAAACGTAAATTGACAAAACAATTTTGAAAAAATATTATTTTAGTCGATTGAATGAAATCGCCTTTCTACTTTCACTATTTTTCTCGTATTTCCTTCTAAAGAAAAGCGACAAACTTTCATATTTAAGATTGATGTAGGAAAAAATCATGATTTTTTTGAAATAATTTTAAATTTGATTCTAAAAATTAACTTTCTACACTAACAGCAAATTTTATTGAAAAAAAAAACCTTATCAAAGTTAGTGTGGATTTTTCTCCCAAAGTGGAAAATCTTATGATTCAAACTCACCACCTGCGTAGGAAGCATTAGCCAATCAAAGCACGTTATGTTTAGTATTTAATGGATGGATCCGCCACTGTATAGGCTAGAAAACGACATTAAAGTTCATAGCAGGCTTGTAACTGTTACACAAGCTCAAGAATTCAGTGGATCATATTTTGAAGGTGAAGCCTAGCTCTAGTATAGGTTCGTAAGGCCATACTAGATAATTCCCTTTTTTTAAATCTCTAACCGAATTAACGAATTTCTAGTGCTATAAATTACTCAAGGAAGAATAACGAAAACAAACGTTTACCTTTGATAAAAAAAGAGGTCGGCACCATACATTGGTACAGCATTAGCTAAGGAAATTAGATCGCAAAGTAATTAGCTTCAATCCTTCGTGAAATCAGTTCAATTCCATGCAGACTTAAATTTTTAACGTAAATTTTACCCTTCTGGTTTGTGAGCCAAATTTAAACCAATTCTAACCGTTATTTGGATATAACGTTCTTTGCATAATGTCAAAAATTATAGTTATGCTTGAATTCAAGCTTTTCTTTAGTTTAGACTTAAGTTTTAGTGCCCCATGAGCAATCTAGAATTCACTCTATGTCTCGACTTGGCCATTTTCGATGTCTATTTCGGAGTTTGTCGGGTTTTTTTGAATTAGAGTCTTCGTTTATTTGAAGCCCTCTTTATCCGTTATTAGTTAGATTTGTCTCAAGTGAAGGTAGTTGAGCGCTTTCTTTGAAAGTTTGAGTTTTAGAACAATAGTCGCCTTCACAGTTCCCTGCGCCATCTTGAAAGGTAGCCGTGCCTTTGCATGCAATGATAGGGACCTGTGAATAATTGTACAAGGTGTTAAAAAGAGGTCTCTATCATTGCAAGCTCACCGTTCGTCTCGCTTCGATGCAAAGGCACGGCTACCTTTCAAGATGGCGCAGGGAACCGTGAAGGCGACTATTGTCCATGTCTTCTTTTCTTGGTCTGTCTTTTGGCCTCATTTTTCCTAGTTATATATGAACTCTTTTTAGAGCATTTTCACAAGAAACATTTTTAAGCCTTTGTCATTAATCTATATCTACCTGCCTTCAGGAAAGGACAAACGCTGCCCTCCGAGGCTTATCCATGTGATAAATCTTTAATTGCCATTCCAAAGACGTAGAGGGAAAAACTTGGTCAAGTTGGCACTACATTGTTTAACTGTTTAAATAGACATATTTCCAAGATGGCGTCTTTTGGCGTCAAAAGAGACCGTAAATGACGATAACAAAATATAGAATTCCAAATCCTGCTTGTCATAATACTACTCATTTTTCTATGTTCTAGATATATTATTTCCTGGCACACAATGCATTTACTACTGGTGCTGTGTCTGGTACTTTCGGTGCCCTGCCAGCCGTCCTTGACCCAGCCAAATATTGCTAAGAAGATCCTTACATTTGGAGGAATATTTGATGTTCAAACTAAAATAAAGGCGGATAATTCCTCCAACATGATCCCTGCTGTGTAAAGATGGCTATGAAAACACGTGAATGCAAACCTGATCTTCTCAGGCGACTATCATATAGAACTGGACATAAAGATGTTAAGGTAAGGGTGTTGACCTCACCTCACCTCTTCACTCACCCACCTCACTCACCACGCACCTCACCGCACACGCAAGCACCGCACCGCAACGCACCGCACGCACCGCACCGCACCGCACCGCACCGCACCTCACCGCACCGCACAGCACCCACCGCACCGCACGCACCAGCACCGCACCGTCACGCACCGCAGCACCACCGAACCGCACGCACGCACCGCACGCACGCACCGCACGACCACACGCACCACTACACGCAGCACCCACCCACGCACCGCACCTCACACGCACCGCACCGCACCCTCACTCACCCACACACCTCAACCCACTCACCTCACCTACCTCACCGACCGCACCTCACTCACCCTCACCTCACCGCACCTCACCCTCACCTCACCTACCCACCTCACACCCACAACTCACACCACAACTCACACCACAACTCACACCACCACTCACACCACTCTCCCACACTACATCATACTTATACTAAACCAACTAAACCCCCACCTCAACTTCAACTCACATCACTACACTTTGCTTCTTGATACACGATGCACTACGGTCTTCTTAATTCAACAGTGTTCAGACGCCTATTCCATCAAAGCTCTGGTTGAATACATAAAGGAAGAAAGACGTAAGATCATTATCATTGGACCAGCCTGCTCTGAGTCAGCAGAACCCTTTGCTAAAGCTGTTCATTTCTATAACTTGATTCAGGTAAGCAGATCTAGTTATATCAAGGAGAAAAATATTTGCATAAATCAGAACAAACTTTTTTCTTACTGTTTCATTTTTTTCGCCAATCCTCTCTCCTTCTCCTTCTCCTTCTCCTTCTCCTCCTCCTCCTCCTTCTCCCCCTCCTCCTCCACCTTCTCCATCTCCTTCTCCTTCTCATTCCCCTTCTCCATCTCCTTCCCCTTCTCCCTCACAGCCTTCTCCAGTTCAATTCAGCAACCAATCCCAAAGCGTAACAGTGTATGTCGTTTTATACTATTCTGTCTTAAAAGATATCAATGGCCAATGCCAATCCAAGTCTGGGATGCAAAAAGGTCTACAAGACATTTGTGCGAACAGTTCCACCTGAACATTACCAAAACATGGGCAGAGTAGAAATGGTGAAATATTTCGACTGGAAGAACGTCGCTGTACTTCAGGAGTCCCTGGATACATACCTGGGATTGTCTAATGACTTGGTTAAAAGACTGAAGAAAGCCAATGTTAGTATTGTTTCGCATGAGACATTTAGTGACGACCCTACGAACGCCTTGGAGAATATTAAGGTAAGCTTCACTCTGCTCTACTGGGCTGCAAAAGTTGTCTTGCTTTCTAGCAGGTATATTGCATGTGACCGGTTGTGCGTACTCATAAAGCATCGCTCCTCATCGTTGTCTGGAGCTTTGCTGAAGTGATCTTTATTTTTCTCCTAGGCTAAGGATGGTCGCGTCATGTTTGGTTCATTCACAGAAGCTACCGCACGTCAGGTCATTTGTCAGGTATGAATTGCTGGTAAATGATGCAAATAGAATAGATAGCACCGACTGACTGACTGACTGACTAACTCATTTACTAAAGCAAGAATAATGGACGGACGGAAGGAGGAACGGACGGAAGGATGGACGGACGGAGAGATGGACGGATTGACCGACCGACCGACCGACTCTTACTGACCGACTGACCCACTGACCGACTGACTGACTGACTTAAGCAAGGTCGATGGCCTGAAGAAACGATGGAGAGTGACTGACTTACTAAACGACCAACTAACCGACCGACTAGCCAGTCAATCAACTATGTGATTGACTGACATATTGATTGACAATCGGCCAAGGCTTTATGCAAAGTTGTGGTCTTCACATCGTTGTTTGACTTTAAATCTATCCTTATCCATCCCACAGGCTTACAAGCTCGGTATGTGGGGACCAAAGTACGTCTGGATACTTATGTCCGGTGGTTACCATGCCCAATGGTGGAATGTCAACGACACAAGCTGCACACCCGAGCAAGTAAAAAGGGGGCTTGGGCCCTACTTTGGAACCAAGGCCGTGTTGCATGATGGGACCAATTTTGACACCGTGGCGGGAAAGGTGAGTTTATTAGCGATTCTACTAATTAGCATATTTTGGCCGAATTATTTGAACATAGCAATTTTCAACCAAAAGGCAACCAATTAATTACCTTATCCTATGACCACACTGTAAACTAAGATTGTATTTTCCCAAAGGCACTTTAATGAAACATTTTTTAGCAGTGAATTTGTGGGCATATGATTTTGTAATAAATAAATATAAAAAAAGATAGATGTATGACATTTTGTCGTTTTAATATTCCGGCCATCAGGATGTGGCCATCAAGAAGCTGAAGAAAATTATGCAGAATGACAAAACGACAAAACATCATACATCTATCTTCTTATATATTTATTTCTTACAGTCAATGTCATTAACGTTGTCCACCAAAAAAAGACATTTACACATTTACACATTTACACATTTAGACTAAAAGAAATATCACGTGTTTCCTCGAAGGTTCTGGCATAAAACAAATGCTGAAATACCATTCTCCATCTTAAATCCTCACTAAATGGTAGGGGCATTCTGGATTTTCGATTCACGAGTTGAATTTTACATTTAAAGTTCAGGCTGACGCACACGAGGCAAAGAATACATAATGAAACACGTAATATATCTTTTAGTCTAAATGTGTAAATGTGTTAATGTGTAAATGTCTTTTTTTCGGTGGACAACGTTAATGACATTGACTGTATTTGTTAAGACGATTTTCGACTCTCAATTTTCCCAAAATGATGTACCCCATATATTTATATAGATATATATATCATATTTATTTATCATATAGGGTTTTTTCAAAATGCTGTATAATGTATCGTATTATACTCTACGATGATCAAGCGCTTAGAGCAATATTTTATAAGCATTAAATAAGATATTAGATTATTTTTATTTTCATTTTGCATAAATGTTTTCCTTCGATATTTACCAATTTCTCGCGCGCTGATTGGTTATTTTTTATCATCAATAAGAGGACAGACAGATAAAGCTGACGTCAACGAGCGCGCGCTCTTTCCGTTGGTTGTTTTGATCACTAAAAATGAGAAGTTTTTATCGTTTTTGTTATTGTAAAATTGTTAATTCACATACAAATTTTCCTTCGATATTTGTTTCTTTATTCATTTTCATTTTGCATAAACGTTTTCCATCGATATTGTTTCTTTTCCTGTTCAGACAATAAAGGAACTAGAAGAGGAGTACGTTAATGAAGTCACTAAAGGTGACTTCCACGAGCCTCATGTTTACGCTTCATTTGCATACGATGCGGTGTGGACGGCCGCGCTGAGTCTGAACAAGTCGCTAAGCTTCATGGATACCAGGAATAAAACTAAAGGAATGACGCTGAGTAATTTTACCTACGATAACGAAGATATGATGAAACTGTTTATGGAGAGTATGAGATACATCAGCTTCTACGGCATGTCGGTAAGGAGGTTGATGGGGTGAGCTTAGATAAGGGGTCAGTTACCCTTCTAATCTTGAGTTGAAAGGATGCAAGGATCGACGAGTGAGCGGGTGAATGTTTGAAGGAACAAAAGAAAGAACGATTAATGAGCAGATGTAGAACGAACGAATTGATAGATGGATGATTGAATGCATTCATGCATGGATTAAAATGAGTGGATGTTTAAGGGAACGAATTGAAAAAACGAAGGAATGAATAAATAACTGACAGGCTGGATGGATGGATGGATGGATGGATGGATGGATGGATGGATGGATGGATGGATGGATGGATGGACAGATGATGGATGGATGGATGGTATTTTACAAACATATTTAAAAAAATGTTTTATCAGGGAAAGATAAGTTTTGACAGGAAATACGAGAGGCTTGGAACTCTTCATTTAGAACAGCGTCAAGGTTAGTCCCATGAAATGTTTTCCCCCCAGTACCAATTCATGGTGTTGCCAAATCATTAATAATGAATTAATATTTAAATCAATAATTCGGATGTCATTCCTAGGTGATAAGATGGTGACTATTGGTTCATTCTGCATGACATCAAAGAAGTTGAGCTTCAAAAAGGACACTAAGATCCAATGGCAAGGTACGCAGTCATATTCTATTCATATTGCTTAATATTCAAATTTTACTAGAGGCTTTGCACCATCACTTGGGCTGCCTATGGTTAGATGGCAGAACAATAAAATCCTTTTGTTCTCGTGAATTGAATTCTTTCTCATGTAAAACGATTGTATTGTTCCTGTTATCTAATATGGCTGCCGTCACGCGATGGTGTAAAACCTTTATTCAGGGGTGAGGGTAATAGCTTGCGCCCTTGGAAGGAATGTAAATAAAAAATACATGCATGACTGTATTAGGTTTTCCGATTTCGTACATTACCGCTGTGTTCCTTGATTGCAAACTCATTTACTCAGGGTTAGCCTCGTATCAGTGTTTAAATATTCACAAATACCAACGGTAAAGTAAAGAATGCACAACTTCAACAATACAAACACTGATATTCCACGGACCTTCACTGGAACACGTGAATATTCTGCACAAAATTGATGCTAAACCTGAGCAACAGAGAAATCAAAGCGTTTGTACTCATTGGATATTGGTAGTCATTGTAATTTCATTTTTTATCACAGTACTAAGAACAGGATTCTCGTTCCCTCTGCAGGGCCAAAGAAACCGATCTGCAAAAGTAAGACGGTTCGCGTGGCGCAGTACATCAATCAGTCTGTGTTCTACTTTATGTTGTCGTTATGTCTCGTTGGAATCATCATGGCTGTGATATTCCTTATCTTCAACATCAAGTACAGAGATGTCAGGTACTTTGGATTCTTAATTCAATATCAGAGAGCTTCGAACATTATCAAACCTTTGGGCTGATCTAAGTCAGGGCAAGGCTAACTCACAGATCAAACCCTGAAACAACCTCTGGGCTGATCTAAGTCAGGGCATGGCAAACTCACAGATCGAACCCTGCAACAACCTCAGTGGGCTGACTTACGACTTACTTAATATAGATATAAATATAAATATAATAATAAATATGATAATAAACTAGATATAAATGGAATTTAGCGTGTTAAGGTTTTGCGGAGGGAGGAGAACCGGAGAACCCAGAGAAAAACCCTCGAATCAAGAGAGAGGCTCTATCAACCAAGCTAACTCGCGATGCTTAGTCCAGTACTGAGAATCCATGATTATATAATAATGATAATAATACGAAAATAACAGACGACACATCGTAAACTGAGGTCTTTAAATTAACATGATAATAATGTTGTTATTGTTCTTTCACAGGTACATCAAGATGTCAAGTCCCCGCTTAAACAACATCATCCTATCAGGCTGTATACTGATCTACATATCTGGTATCTTGGCTGGTATTGATGGACAGTTTGTGACTGAATACATCCACGGTAACCTGTGTCAGGTGGGATACCTTCGTTATAGACATACCTACACTCACTTTGAACACAAACACCACAACGATTTACACCAGCAATTGTATCAGTAACAGCCACGATAACAGCAGCTAAAGCATTAGCACCAACAGCACGTAACAACAACAACAAAAACAGCGCAAGAGAAACAGCAACAACCGCACGTAACAACAGCAGCAGCAAAAGCAACAGCAGCAGCAACAACTGCACCAGCAACAAAAGCAGCAAAAGCAAAAACAAATGCCGCAGCAAAAGCATAAGCAACAGCAGAAACAGCAGCAGTAACAGCAACAGCAGCAGCTAACAACAACAGCAGCAAAAGCAACAGCAACAGCAGCATAATGGTAGTTCCCATCCCCTGTTGCAGCAGATTGGGTGCCTAGGATCATTTTCAATATGAGCAGCATCATTCAACAACAATAGTAGCAACAATTCAATAGTAGCAACAGCAAAAAAACAACAACAACCCGGTACAACAACAACCATCAACAGCAACATGAACTATAATAACAACGGCAGTAACAAAAATAAAAACATCAGCAGCAATCTTACGTACTTCTTTCCTCAACAGATCCAGGCCTGGTTCGTGTCTACAGGTTTTACCTTGGCATTTGGTGCGCTGTTCTCCAAGACGTGGAGAGTACACGTTATCTTCTTGAATAAGACTGAGAAAAAAGTACGATTACAAAAAACCATCCATCCATCCATCCATCCATCCATCCATCCATCCATCCATCCATCCATCCATCCATCCAACCATCCATCCATCCAACCATCCATCCATCCATCCATCCATCCATCCATCCATCCATCCATCCATCCATCCAGTTATCCATCCAACCATCCATCCATCCATCCATCCATCCATCCATCCATCCATCCATCCATCCATCCATCCATCCATCCAGTTATCCATCCAACCATCCATTCTCCTTATAAAAAATCATATTTTTAACATATCCCAATAGGTGATTAAAGACTCTCAGCTGTTCGGTCTGGTATTTGCCTTCCTCCTGATCGATATCCTTATCCTGGTCACCTGGCAGTACATGGACCCGATGATGGTCACCACCATCTATATGATGCCACAGGTATACCATCAACACCAAAAGTCATTTACTAGAGCAGGGGGAGGGGAGGTTAGGGTAGCAAGACCTGGACCCGATGATGGTCAGCACTATCGATATGATGCCACAGGTATACAGTACCATCAACACCAACAGTCATTTACTAGACCAGGGGGAGGGGAGGGGAGGTTAGGGTAGCAAGACCTGGACCCGATGATGGTCACCACCATCAACGTGCGAAATGTTTGCGTCGAGATTTAGCTGCCACTTACAGTCGTACGTTTTAAGTTGTACGGTCAATTTACACGAAGAAATGGACCAATTTCGAATTCCAAATTACCGCTGTGTTTCTTGATTACAGACTCATTTACTCAGGGTAAGCCTCGATTTTGTGTAGAATATTCACGTGTTCAGGTCAAGGTCCGTCGAGTTTCAAAGTGTTTGTATTGTTGAAGTTGTGCATTCTTTACTTTACCGTTGGTATTTGTGAATATTTAAACACTGATACGAGGCTAACCCTGAGTAAATGAGTCCGTGATCAAGGAACTCGAAACCGGTCTATTCGTTTTGTCAGCACGTTGCGCGCAAAAGTTGTGAGGAATAATCGTACCCTGTAAATCTGCAGCCTTAATGATTGTTTTTCTCGCAGACTTTAGAAGGCGGTGATCTGATCCTGATCCCTCACTACTCTCAATGTACCTCACAACATCTCATCATCTTTACTGGTGTTCTGTACGGATACAAGGGATTTTTGCTGCTCTTTGGAACCTACTTGGCTTGGGAAACGAGAAAGGCGAGTGGCCGTTATTTTTGAATGTTGACTGCCTATTTCTGATACATTCTAGTATCACTTCAAGAGCTTTTTATCGGAATTTCAATGATATTTTGCTGCATTTTAGTAGCATTTTTGTGGCATATTTACTGTGATTTGTGTGTCATTGAAGTTGCACTATATTGGCATTTTAACAGTATTTTAGTAGCACTTAAGTGGCTTTTTAGAAGCATTTCAGTGGCTTTCTATAAATTTCTTGTTCAACATTAACTCCTATTTTTAACAGGAGGATGTTTAAACACAAGGGAAAAAATGAAAATGTCTGCTAATCAGAGTCTAAGAAGTGTTTTTTAACGCCATGCTCCAACACATTTTTATCGGTAAATATCTTTTTCCAGGTGACTATCGCTGTTCTGAACGACTCCAAACTGATCGGTATTGCTGTGTACAACGTTGTCATTCCTTGCGTGTTGGTCATTCCTGTGTTATACGTCATCAAGGACAACGTCAGTGCAATATATGGTATGACGTCATTGCTATGCATCCTCTGTACGACTGTCACTCAATGCCTCATTTTCGTGCCCAAGGTAAGACTCTAAGACTGAGACAATTTGTATTTAAAATATGATTTAACAGAAAGTTTTCACATGACGTTACAGCGTTCATGTTGGTACATCAAAACAATACATTTTCTATCCTCCGGGAATAGAATGCGTAAATAGTTGTGCGGCAAAAGAGGGCGAAAGAATAGCATTTTTAAAAATGCGCTCAATAGATTTCCTTCAAACTCGACAGACGACAGAATTAGGTATGATCATTTATTTACCGAGAAACTGAAGTTTCATGAAAATCCATCGATTTTTAAGCGAGCAAGAGGACAATATTGAAAAAAACCGCTGTCAGAAAATCGGCCCGTAAAGAGAAACGCGACTCAAGAATAAAATTTGAAATACACCATTAAAAACCTAAATGTTTGAGCTACTTCATGTGCTAAATTCAGAAATATCCGAGTATTTTTGAAGCGATTAGAGCGAGCTAAAAAATTTTTTTTTTCGTAGGTGATGTACATTTGTCAGAACAAGCATGCAACCAATGACGCATCTCATTTCAGCACCATCCCTAAAAAGAGCTTCGACTCTTCGTTGAACAACACTGCTTCTGAATGCTCCTCTGATACACATGTTACTTTGAGTGCTCGTAAGTACATCTAAGTATTATTCTATTATACAAGGTATGATTGTTTGTACCCTAAAATAAGAAAGATAGACATATCTGTTTTTTAAATCAAATAATTCCTTGTTGGTTGTTGTTACATTCATGATAATTTGTCTTATCAACCATAGATTTAATGTTCTGAGCTTTCGGCCTACTCGGCCATCCTCAGGGAAATGAAAAACGTTACATATTAACAAAGAAAAACGCGATCAAACCATGGCATATGTGCACGCGCATTAAATTAAACAAATTCGCGCACGCTTAGGAAAAAATAAATAAAGCAAATTAATTAATAAATCTGTTTTTATAAAACCTATTTGCTTCCGGAAAAAAAGCAGCATTTGTCAAGAGTGAAATCGTCATTTTCAAAGATTGTAACAATAACTATTACGATAACAGCAACTAAAAACTGCAACGATAAAACCAACAGCAATAGTTTGTCAAATATAAAAATGGAATATTTGCTGGCGAATAGGATTTTTATGTTCCCCTCCAACTGTTTTGTAATTATTTGATTAATAAGCCATTAAAGATAGGCTAAAATTATAGTTACGTAAGAACAGAAGTCACGCGGCAGATGGGCAGCGGTACTCCTTTTGATAGCTGTTGTCATGGGCAACTATCTATCCACGTGATACAACTTCGTGGGATCAGTTGCTTCACGTCCTTGAACAGCTAAGACGTCAGGTCGCATCAAAAAAGAAAGCTAATAAGAAGGGAACCAAGAAAGGCCGTCCTGTGGTTCCTCGGGAAGAGAGTGATGTGGTTGATGCTACAGCTGGAGCGACATCATCAATGGCACTGTCTACCAGTATGTTTAATGAGCTGGTGGCTCGAGTGAGCGCTGAGGTCACAAAGAGTATAACCCCCTTGCTGACTCGAGGTTTAACTCAGACGCAAACTGCAAATGACGCTGCTGCTACATCAACATTTCAACAGGATGCAGATAATGATCTCACAGAAGTACCCCTTGGGCAAAACCTTCAGGAGTCCAGCAACGTAAATGTAACAACTGGCCAGTCACCGGGTGAAAAGTCGGCAGAGACAACAGTTGATGAGGCCGTGAATGCTGCTAATAAATGTGTGAGAGGTGAGCAGCCTGAAAAATCTGTGCCCAGTCAGGTTTTCCAGTCAGTAGGACTCAGTTTAGAGGCTAGAATTCCTGCGAAGCCTAAATCCAAAATTTTATCAAATGAATTTTTTGACTTTGGTTTGTTACTCATGAATCCAGTCACAGAGTCCAAGTATCAAATAAGTGTGGTAAATAGAAGTGGGGACCAGCCTGCTCTGTCCATCGAGCCCACTTCTAAACCCAGGCGCATCTTAAATATTGATACTTGGATGTCTGCTTTCCGGATATTTGTTGCAGTGTATACCCAGGCACACCCTGGCGAAGCACCTCATCTAATGAAATATGGTGAGACCATTCAGGACTTGGCCTCTAGGTCATACAATTGGAAATTTTATGATGAAAATTTTCGTTTTCTGAGGCAAAGTCAGCCTCAACTCTTTCCGTGGGGTAATATCCATTGGGAGCTGTGGTTGCAGGCGCAAGTTAATGTTAGCAAGTCATCATCACCTCTTAATAATAATTCAACTGTTAAACCTAACAAGGCAGGAGTGATACCTAAGGGGTTTTGCTATCGTTTTCACAGGGGGAAAGAGTGCTCGGGCTGTGAATTTAAGCATTCATGTTTTAAATGTGAGGGAAACCACCCTGGCTTTCAGTGCAATTTTCGTCCCTTCACGAAGCCAATCAGAACTTCCAACCAATCCAGCCATTTCAAACCACAGGCTCCCAACCCCAGTAAAATGTGAACGCCTTTGTAAATTGCTTTCTGGGTATACACCGTCTATAGTTGATTTTTTACGTTCTGGTTTTAGTGAAGGATTCCCTTTGCATTTTGAAGGGGAGTTTCTTTCCTTTGAGGCTGAGAACCTGTTAAGTGCACGCAGTAACCCTGATATTGTTTCAGCTAAACTTCAGAAGGAACTGGATGCCCATAGACTAGCAGGCCCATTTCATTCTACACCATTTCCCAATTTTCGAGTTTCTCCTTTAGGGGTGGTACCAAAGAAAACCCCTGGCAAATTCAGAATGATTCACCATCTGTCATTCCCTCAGGGTACTTCAGTTAATGACGGCATTCAGCCTGAAAACACTAGTGTCCATTATGCCACAATTGAGGATGCAATGCATTTTGTTAAACAGAATGGGAGGGGTTGTTTTAGGGCAAAGACGGATATCAAAAATGCCTTTCGCATTATTCCAATCCAACCAGCTGATTATCCTTTGTTGGGGATGAAATGGGACGGTCTTTATTATTATGATCGTGCTATGCCTATGGGCTGTGCCAGTTCCTGTAAAACATTTGAAACTTTCAGTTCATCAGTCGAGTGGATTGCCCGAACTAAGTTAAGGATTTCCTCTATTTTACACTTATTAGACGATTTTCTTATTGTTGCACCATCCGCCAAACTTTGTTCAGATCAGCTACAATTATTTCTTGATACTTGTGAATATCTGGGTATACCAATGGCCCCGGAAAAAACATGCGGTCCATCTTCAACTTTGTCTTTTGCTGGTATCGAACTTGACTCCCAGCTTCAATTAGCACGCCTTCCTAGAGATAAAATCGACAAATGCATTGAGCTTATTTCTGACTTCATTCATCGTAAGAAGGTGACTTTAGTAGAAATCCAGTCTCTGATTGGCCTTTTGAACTTTGCATGCTCAGTGATAATCCCTGGTAGAGCCTTTTTACGACGGCTAATAGACCTCACTATTGGAATCAAAGCGGCTCACCATAGGGTGAGAATTAGTTCGAAGGTTAAGGATGACTTACATGTTTGGCTTACGTTTTTGAAAGATTTCAATGGTAAATCCTTTTTCTTGGATGAGCATTGGACAAATTCAAATAAATTGCAGCTGTATACGGATGCAGCAGGCTCCATTGGTTATGGAGCAATACTAGGCAACCATTGGTGCTATGGGCCATGGCCCAAGTCTTGGCTTGGAAATAATATAGCTTTTCTTGAGTTTTGCCCCATTGTTCTGAGTTTATATTTGTGGGGGGACCAGATGCGTAATCGTTGCATTTTGTTCTTTACTGATAATGAGGCATTAGTTCATGTAATCAACAAACAGTCGTGCCATGATAAGCAGCTCATGTTTTTCGTTCGAAAGTTAGTTGCCATTTGCCTAAAATTTAATATTTTGTTTCGGGCAAAACACATTGCTGGTGTTTCCAACACCTTAGCCGATTGTTTGTCTCGCCTGCAGGTTCACAACTTCATGAAGCTAGCTCCGCCCAGCATGGACTCTCAGCCAACAGCAATTCCTCTACACTTACAGCCTCAAAATTGGGTGATATAGTCTCAAAGCTTTTGCAATCTAGCTTGCAGTTATCATCGGTACCAACTTACAAACGAGCTTGGGCTCTTTTTTATAAGTTTTCAACTTGTGTTTTTCCTAGCAACAATGCTGCTAAGTTGCCAGTTTCCCCATCAGTGCTGGCTTTGTTTATTGCCTATTTATATGAGAACCGTTATGCACCTTCCACAGTTAATACTTACGTTTCGGCTATTGCATACTCACACAAATTAGCTGGTTATGATGATCCTTCTAAGGTTTTTTTACATAGTACAAATACTTAAAGGTTATGGGAAGATAGGGTTTAGGTTGGACAATCGTTTACCAATCACTCTTCCTATTCTCGAAAAACTACTAGCTTCTGCTTCAAAGGCCACAAATTCTTTTTACGAGGCTTGTTTATTCCGAGCAATGTGTGCCATTGCATTTTTTGCATTTCTAAGAGTGGGGGAAATAACTGTGAATGGGAAACGGTCTGCCAACCCCCCGTTGCAAATAAGTCAAGTTTTTAAGCTGTGTAATTCCTCTCTTTATGTTGAAGCCATAAGAATTTCATTTGGAAATTACAAACATAATTACAACAACCGACCTTTCTCGATTACTGTCCATCGTCAGGCTGGGCCTTGCCCTGTTAAATATTTTCTTGAATACCTCGACCAACGTGGTAACATGCCTGGTGCACTTTTCAACCTTAGTTCGGGTGACTCTGTTCCTCGGAATGTTTTTTCATCTTTTCTATCTTCTGCCATTAAACAATGTGGTTTAGATCCTTTTCATTACAAAGGGCACAGTTTTCGCATAGGGGCAGCTACCCACACTGCAGCATTGGGGCTTACCGATGCACAGATAAGAACACTAGGTCGCTGGAAATCCAATGCATTTCTTAAATATATAAGAATTAATAGTTTCTCAGCCAAAACCTCATCTAAAAAGTAATTTATAAGTCATTGTCGTGCTATCATTGTCTAGCAGAGGCAGCAATTTATAGCATGATACATGTCTTAGAAGTGTTACTTGGGCTATTAACACTTTCTAGCAAGGTCAGAAGTGTTTGAATGTTATATATAGAAGAACGGTTGATACTGTCTAGCATGGGCAGCAGTCTTCAACCGGTCAAAACATTTAATTTTCTAAGTGAGTTAAGATTTACCCACACTTTCTTGCAAGGGCAGAAGTGTATCAATGCCTTAATATAATTATGTTGTGCATACTGTATGGCATGGGCAGCATTGTGTCATTAGTTAATTGTTACTGTTTGTTAACCAAATGAAATTGCTATATTATCTTTATTGATTAGGGCAGTTCAGACTGTCTAGCAAGGGCAGCAGTGCTGAATTTGTCAATTACATTTATAATAAGTACTTATATTATACTGCAGAAGGAAATTATATATGATTATTTGGTGCTGCTTTTGCCTGGGGTGGGGCTGCATCTCTGCTTTCCAGGGATGCATTTGGCGTTTGTTGCCCTCACCTTTGCTGGGCTAAATTTGAACAGTTATATCAAATTTTATGAAATGATTGTAAGTATCTAGATTGAACTTATTAACTCAATAAATCGGCTTTGGGTTTTTAACCCATAGCCCTTATCGTTCAATCTTGTCTATCTTTATCTCGCCCAGTAAACAGAGCTCAGGCTTAGCAGCACTTGATATATTTTTAGAATTTAAGGGGAAAGTTGGGGGGAGAGCATAAATGACAGTAATGATAGTTTATAGCTGCATTATCAGTCTCATATTTGTCAGAACAGTGACAACATCGACCAATGCATAGATCAAGATTTAAAAGGGTTTTCACTCCAAAAACATTGAGTTTTAATGTTTATGCAAATTAGCAGCAGCCAGTTATGAAGGTCGTGTATGGATGTAACCGAGTAAAGAATTGTACGCTTAACTCTGAGTGAATACTATATCTAGCCTTAAGACAGCTTATTGGGGCAGTAACCACAGAAAACAAACAAACAAACTAAAACGCACACACACAGCTAAAATAGCCACAACTAGGTGTACAATTAGTATAGCAAATATCACCGTTCGAGAAGAAATAATGAAAAATACCACGCGCATTTGATGAAAGTGGTTTAATACCACGAGTGCATAGCACGACTTTCATCAAAATGCAAATGGTATTCTTCATTAATTCTTCGAGAACTAAGGTGGTAATTTCTAATGCATCTACAGAAAATACTGAAGTAAAAAAATGATAACATCTGGCTCCATTATTTTTGCATTTCAAACAACTTAACACGGTAAAACGTTCTCGGATGTGTGCGATTAATTAATTGCACTGATTGAGAAAAAATGCACTGCCAATCCACCAATCAGAAACAAGCATTTTATGTAGATGTGGTATTAGAACAAAAACTTCACCTGTGTGAAGGCATTTCGTTTTTTCATTCACAAGGAGAAGATGCTTACTCATTCAAGCCGGTGAAAGAAGAGAACAACACGACCATCACCCTACCGACCAAAGATGACAACGATGACAATAAAACCGAGGAGAAAAAGACCGATACCACTTCCGGTTAGCACTTATCATGACGTATTTCCGGTTGTTAGAACTGAACACTTATCGACTCTCATCTTATCATGACGTATTTTTTTGGATTTTCTATTCTTAGTTTCTTTCATTCGCGTGCTTTTATAGAGCAGTTTTCGCATGACAGTGAAAAGGCTCAGTGCCGTATGCGTGCCTTGCCGTGACCGTATTTTTTTCTAGAATTTTGATTGGCGGGTTTTTTCTTTGCGCAATATGATTGGTCTGGCAGTGCCGTGACCTTGGCGTGACCGTGTCCACGCCGTGTTCGTGTCGTGTTTTGGGTATTTGATTGGATGGAGAGTAAATTCTTTTGCAATTTGATTGGTCTGGCGCATGCCTTGCAACGTCACGAGCTTTTCACAGTCTGATTTTTACCCTTTCACCTTAATTTCGCCATCGAAAAATCAAACGAGTTAAGGGTTTTTCTTAAGGAATTGAATACATATTCATTGGAAACAAATTTTATTATTTCATACTTTTCCCCCTTTTTTAGTTAGTAAATTCCGTTTCTCTTTTTCCCCGTTGATTTTGGAAGATATTTATAAGTTTTTCTTATTGATTCAACTAATATCAGCTTAGCTTGATGGCTACGGTATTGGCTATATAACTCTACCGAAAAAATTCTCGGGCATGCGCAATACCATATAATTGGCGATACAATATAATAATCTCTAATAACCAATAAATATATAAGACAAATACTTACGAATTTTAATAGACAACGTTCGATATTTCAAAATCCTAGCATGTGTCGAGGCTTAGCATGGTGCTTCGTGTATGCTACAAAAATATGATTACCCAACACATTTACTAGTATATTTAACCAAGAGAATATGAACTAAGAGAAGGAATCCCCGTGCCCCATCATGTGCACACTTTGATGCTATTTCTAGAATCTATTCTAAAAATATCATCCAATGATATCATTTATTTGATCGTTTGACTTTCTGCACGCGCATAGTACGCGCGCGCTCTACGCTGTTTGCTAACGTTTTCTTGTGCTTTTCTTATGTTCAAATGTTCAAATCTGCCCTCAAGATGACGATGTAGGTCGAAAGCTTTGGAAAATAAATGTAAAAATACTCCAGAAAGTTGAACAAATTACTACTTCAATTTTCTGAAAAACGTAAGCAAACAGAGTAGAGCGCGCGCAATAAATGCACGTGCAGAAAAACAAATGGTTTAAAAATAGCATCAAACTGTGCACATGATGGTTACAAGGCTATATAGGTAGGATTCCTTCTCTTAGTTCATATTCTCTTGATTGAACCATAGATGACGTTAATCTCCTTCGCAATGTTCGACACTTTTGAATCTAGATCATTGTATTTACATCTTCACTGCATATTTGGTTAGTTTTTGAGAGTACTTCATTTGAAAGTCTTGAATTCATGCTAAAAATCTGATGTATCGTACGTGCCCTATTCTACATGCATAGTAATAACGGGTGTTGGGTATGCGAAGTTTATATCATATACACCTATTTCGAAAATCGTTGTGGCACCAAAAGCCTCAAGCAACAAGCCAAGACCGCAGAGAACACCGGTACTTTTAGCTGTAATTAGTTTATTCATGGTGCATTTTCATGTATTGACTTCACAAATTGCTCCAAGCAGGGCTACTTGAGATGATAATTAGTGTAGAGCTATAGCCACTTGCATAAACCATGAATAAATCAATTATAATTAAAAGTACCGACGTTCTCTGGAGCCTTGGCTTGTTACTTGAGGCTCTTGGTGCGACAACGATTTTCGAAATATGTGTATATCTGGGGTATATTAGGGTGTAATATAAATGGGCCAATATATAATGGTAACTCTGTTGTTCAGTATTTATCCTGCTTTTTAAGGTATATTCACTTAATTGCGAAATTATTATCAGGCTCAAAACATAAAACATAGAAGCTGGGACCAAAATGTATCCTGGGAAACGACATAGTTATCCTCTGATGTAATCATTTGAGATAAACAGTCGATATGAAACATGTGTTGAAAGCCTCCATGATTTCTGTCAGTGCAACAATTTATGAACATTCCACGAGTCGTATCACTAGATACGTCATAAATATTCTCCCATGGACCATTTCCTTTAGCCTGCGTCACATCCGGAATTTTCTTTGTAAAGACGGTATTTACGAAGGAAATTCCGGATGTAAGCCAGGCTAATTTCCTTCGGCTGACAATGATTTTTCAATTGAGTGTATATAATATATGCAATGTAAATAGCCGAAGTAGGTGCTGGAGTTTAATGGGGAAAAACAAACTTTCCTTTAAATCGTATTTGTTTCTTTTCTTCTTCTTTTTTCCTTCTTTTCCTTGCTTCCTTGAAGAAAAAGCGTTCCATTTTTCCTTCTCTCTCTCTTTTCCTTTCTTTCTTTTCCCTAAAGTGAAATGAACATCACATGCTTAAAATACGTGCGTGTCTCTTTACTGTGATACAAACACATTGGTAGAGTACAAGGGAAGCAAGCTTATTGGCACAAGGTGTAGCCAAACGTTTCTCTTGCTTTTCAAGTGCTCCACACCTACCTTGGGTGTTCATTTTACATCTGGGACACAGATATTCCTTTCATATTTCTTTTCTAGAACGTTTCAGGTGCGGAAACTCGATACGATTTTTCGTGCGACGTTGCAAGCGACGTCTCTGGCGACGTCGCAAAAAGTACAAAAGATTTCAACGCTTGCGACGTCGCACACGACGAATATCATCGTGCGAGAGCAACGTCGCACGTGTTATCACATGGTACGTCCTAGTCTTAGCGACGTCGCATGAAAAATCACGTCGTGCATGTATCCGCTTCTTTACGCCTAATTTTGCGCAAGAGTTTTTCTGTACTCAGTTTACAATAATCAATAAAACGTAACTTGGTGTTGGAACTGGCACGTGATATCCTTCAGCAACATTTTAGGTCAGTTGCAAACCCCCTTTTTCCTTTATTCTAATTAATCAGCTGAAACTTCCTTTAAGAATTAGGCTCTTTTCAAAATCAGTTGGTTTTGAAATTTAAAGCGCGCACAACGCTCGTAATCCCGCTGCAACATATCAAAGCCTGGCGCGCTTGCGCTTCGTTAGTGACGTCATACTAGACCAAACCATTGCGCGCGCTGCCGTTTGTCACAACAATTAAGATTGACGAAAGACGCTTGTACATCATGGACCGAAAAAAATAGAAAGAACAGTAAAACAATCTCTTGAAATCTTTTGAAAAGAGCGCTAAAGCAAAAGGGAAGAAGGATGGATAGAGCTCACAAAAATATGTCAATTAATCCTGAAAATTCACAAGCTGAAGTAAAAAGCAAAGTCTATCATCAGACGCCGGCCAGGAATGATGCAGAACCTATCTCGTACTGTGGCCATCATTATTTCAATCCACAATGGGTTTATCAAGATCAAGATACCCCGGCTCTCATGTACAATGATGCTGTTTATTTTACCGTTGCGGACGATGGGACGCACTACTTCCATCAGTCGTTTAAAGGAGAGTTCTATCCAGTGTTTGCTTCGACAATGGTGAGTGTTTTTCAGTGTTTTTCAGATGTAAATGTAAGTCAACACAAGTGCGCAAGCCATCATTTTTTGCTGTTAATAATAATAATGATATTTATATTCAGACACGATATTAGCAAATACTATCGATTAATATGAATCCTGATTGCAAATCCAAGATGTTTACAAGTTACTTGCGTTAGCTTACGTTTCTAATGTTAAGGTTTAGTCGAGGTGAGCAGCTTGATAGGAATGGAGACATTCATGTTTACCGTTACTAACTGCAAGCTGGTTTTTAAGAGCGACTTTCTGTAAAAATCCACCAAACGGCGGCACAAGTCAAAAAATCGATTTCGCTCATATTTTATCCATAGGTAGCCTATAGTGTGAAATGAAACGTGCTGTAGTTAGCTTTTTAAAATATTGCTTTGTTTGGCGAGAATTTGAGAAAAACGATTTTGACCGGAAACGGCACTGAAATCGCCTTTCGCAAAGGTCAAAACTATCAGATTCTAATGAGCCTCGCGCTGGAAAACTACGGCTCTGAACATCGTTGAAACACTATATTTTCTTTTTTAGTATATCTCTTCTTAGTTTGGCATTGAAATACTTCCATAATTTTATTTATTTTCGTCTGGAGAAAATTACAAATTTAAGCTATAATCGTCAAATTGCTTGTAAACAAATCATAGGGTCTGAAAATCGCTTACGTTTCATATGTGCTCTTCCTCCAAATTGCTCAAAAACTGTCTTGTAGGCTTTATAAGACAATAATCTTCCACAATATGAAGAGAAATCCCTGGGCAAATCATTTTGACTGAGCCGCTGGAGAGCTTTTTGATCAGCTATTTAGCAATCTTTTTGGCTCGTTGTATATTGCGTGACGTGCGTAAGCTATTTCAGAAATCTCTAAAAATTGACTTCAAGAATAGTGAAATCGATGAAGATTAAGTATTTCTTTCATTTCTAGAATTTTAAGCTATTATTTGGAAAATTTTTGGACTGTTTGTTTACCTCCGAGGTCATGAACCTTGAATCTTGCGTTACATTGTAGTCAACAGAAATGACCAGGGACTTCGCTGCGATTCCTGATCATAAATGGTTACAAAAGATTTTTTAATTTCTAGGCGCGCCGTAAAACATTTGTGCTTGCAGTCTTTCTTACTTAGTTTTAGCGAGCAAATTAAATATATATCAAAGATTTCGATGCAGGTTTGCTATTATTTGTTTTGGAACAAAATTTCATAAATGGGATTGCTGAGTGGCAGTTTGTACATTTTAATAAGGTGCTATAACTACGCACAAAAATCCCGTGAGAATGTTGTTTTTATCACTATATTGCTGTGAAACACTCAAAATAAATCAGTAGTAAAATGGAAGCGCACTGTTCATTTTACACGCTTGTTGGAGGGCATTGTACCTACGATCGGAGAGACAGGAAGCACTCAACAGAGATAGTTAGTTTGTTAACGTGCACAAAAGATATTTCTTCTCACAAATCACTTTGGAGCTTTCAAGATGTTGACAATGAAGTTGATTTAATTCTTGCCCGTGCATCAATATTTGAACGCTCGGAAAACATCGAGTCAATGAGCATTTGTCCCTTCCATCGCCTCACTCTTGGAATTGGATGGAAAAGAAGTAGTACCAGGTGTAGCGTTCCTCAAATGCTATCTTGTCATGCCGGTAAAGCAAAATTACCAAAGGGGGATCGAGGAATGTCAAAAGTACTCTCTCGCCAAGTAAAAAAACAAAGGGGTATTTTGATTCCAGTTGGTTCAGGTAATATCAAGTAAATCGATAACTTTTCATTACTGAGAATAAAGACATTTAAATATTGAGATGAAATTATTTATGGTCAAGGGTTGTGCCGATCGTGCAGAGAGAAACTTCAAACCTTTACTGAAGTACAAGAAGATGAAGAACACTCAACAAACAAGGAGGAAGCAGAGGAAATCGAAAGTCTGATTGACGGAATGTACAACTTGAGTTTGGTAAGCAGCAACTAGTTTTCTTTATTCCACACCATTCAAAATACTTAGACCGCAATGCTTGATGGGTACACACCGTAGAATATACCACCAACTATATAACGACGCCCTTTCTGGATTCTGATTGGCCCGCCAATTTTCAATGGTTTGAGATAGATAAATGTGAGGCCGCTGATTCAAAGAACTTATTAAATGGGATAGGTTTGATGTTATTTTCTTCAGATAGCATTTGTATCCCATATTTCTTTCTTCAGGTCTGCTGACTCACAGTAAGTTTAAGTTAACTTGTGTGTATTTTTATATCAAGGTCGAGAAACTTCAAACCCTTGAAGTACAAGAAGATAAAGAAAACCTCCCAGTAAAGACGGGGAAACCGAGAGAACTTCCCGATTCTGTAGAAATCGAAAGTCTGATAGATGGAATAACCAACTTGAGTTTGGTAAGCGGCAACTAGCCTTCTTATTCCATACCAACGAAAATACCTAGACCGCAATGCCATACAGCCAATTATATAACCAGGCCTTTTCTGGCTTCTGATTGGCCCGCCTATTTTCAATGGTTAGGGATAAATACTGTATGCGCAAGGCCAAATTTAAAAACTTTGACTATTTCAACTACAAAAATATATCTGAAATTATGCATGGATACCATTGATGACATTTTCTTCACGTAGCCTTCGTAATAGATTACCAAAAAAATATCAGTGGAGCTATCACATAAATTTTTTTCAGGTCTGCCGACTCATGTTGAGCTTACTTTTTTTTATCAAGGATGGTGACAAAAAATCAGCTGATTTCCTGGGAACTAGCACTCCAGCAGCCGAGCGACCATCATGTCTCTTTGAAGCCGATGTGCGTTTGGAAAGTTTGTCCCTGCATTCAGATATTTCAGATGATTCTACCTCGAAAGTGCGCGAGAAAGATAGCGCCAAGTATCACCTTAATAGGTTTTTGAAAAGTAGAGATATCAGCCCCGTGCGATCCTGTTTAGATAAACCGTGGAGTGAAGCTGGAGACCGGACCAAGCGATATTACGTGAGGAAAGCTAGCCAAGCCGTAGCAGCATCTTCAAACATAATAGCACCTAATGATTCTGATGAATTGTGGCATTCCCTAATTGGTTCAAAGGCAATTCAAAAGCAGATACCGACATCATCAAACGACGCTGAAAGTGTAGACAACGCCCTACTTGAATGCCTTGTCCAGTGTTATAATGAGGCAGATCAGTGGGATACCCGCAGACAGATACTATCTATCGTGGTTGAGAAAATAAGCTACAAGACTCTTTGCATGTGGATCCCGGATCTGAGTCGATATCGCTATCAAATCGCCAAAAAACACTCACTAATTCATGGTAAGGGAGTGCCTGTTCCAAGACCGTGTCATACGAGAATGCGTGTTCCTCAAGAAAAATTGGACCATTTTATTTGCTTCATAACGAGCCAGCATATCATCCAGGATTTGCCCTTTGGCGAGAAGAAGCTCACCCTGTCGTCTAATGAAGTAATCACAGTACCCAATGTTATCAGGTCGATGGTTCCAGAACGCATTGTCAAACAATATCAGCAGTACTGTTCAGAAACCAAATTTAGTCCGCTAAGTCGGAGCACTCTTCTTCGAATTTTAGAAGTTTGTACAGCATCGGTTCGAAAGTCCCTACAGGGCCTGGATTATATTACGGCCTCTGGTGCGAAAGGCTTTGATGACTTGATGGAAGCAGTTGAAAAGCTAGGAGATCTGGGCATTGGTATGTCTTGGGCCAAAGAGAAGAAACAGCAGTTGGCGTTGTGCAAGCGTTATCTGAAAAGTGACTATAAGGTAATGGCCTACCACTAGGGAGTGGGATGAGTGGGGTAGGAGAGGCAGGGTGGTAGTAGAGTGGTCCATTAACCTCATGTATTAATACGTAATATTTCTGACCTTGACGATAGGTCCACATTTCTATGTCATCTGATGTACCAGACCACTGTCGAAAATACGCTCTAAGCGATCCAACCGCGAACGATTACCAGTGTGCATGTGATCACATCCATGATGGCCATTGTGCACGTTGTGACCTCTTGACTTCAATTATTAACGAAATCGAGAAATCACCTGACAAGATATCTGGAACCCAAGATGAAGTAGACGATTTAACCTTCACCATTGAACAAGCAAAGCACAGCATTCTTGCTTGGAAGTCCCATCTACTTCGTTCCATTAACCAGGAGGACGCAAGGCTTGACTTGATAGATAAATTAGATGATAAATCAGTCTTTTTAGTCCAAGACTGGGCGATGAAATATTTACCCAGAAAGTATCGTGAAAGCCAAAGGGATTGGTACGGAAAACGTGGGATACCCTGGCATATCACTGTGGCGTTCAGACGTGGGCAAAACAACGAGCTTGTTCACATTTTTCAATCTTGTAGCCAAGAAAGTGATGTAGTCTTGGTTATCATGGCCGATGTAATAAGGCAGCTAAAAGGCGTTATGCCCAACCTCGAATCAGTGTATTTTAGATCAGACAATGCAGGGTGTTATCACTCGGCATTGATCATCGCCAACGCAAAAAAAGTCGGGGGAAAATTTGGTGTCAATGTTCGAAGGATGGACTTTTCCGACCCACAGGGGGGAAAAGGAGCCTGCGACAGAAAAGCAGCGACTATAAAATCCCACATGGGTCTATTCCTCAACGCAGGCAATGACATTGAAACTGCTGTCCAGATGAAGAGAGCAATTGAATCTTCAGGTGGAGTTCCAAATGTTAGTGTCACGCTTTCGGGTTTGCCAGATACATCAGCTCTTAAAACTTTCAAGTGGGCGGGAGTCAGTTATGTCAATAACATTGAGTACGGTGAAAATGAGCTGCGCATTTGGAAAGCGTACAATATCGGATCTGGAAACCTCATTTCTTGGAAAAGGTTTGCCAAAAATTGTAAAGCTGAAATACCGACTCTTCCGGTAATTGAGAGCAGTATGGCCCAAAAGATCCAGTTCGCAGCGCCGAGGTCTGGAAAGAAAGTCAGTGACACACCAACAGATAACGACGAAGAAGAGTCGGACAGTGAGCTCCCAGTCAACCCTTCATTTGACAAACTCTTCTGCTGCCCCGAAGAGGGGTGCATGAAATCCTTTCAAAGGTATTCTAACTTACAGTATCACCTTGAATGTGGAAGGCATAAGAAGGTGCTGGAGCAGGGAACCCTGCAAGACAAGGCTATGATTGATTATGCAAATAAGCTCGAACAAGGTAGTACCAGGTTACAAGAAGTTGCTGTTGGTTCTTCGTACGATAAAGAGGTCAGCTCCAATCTACCGTCTCTACCGAAGGGTTGGGCCCTAAAAACCACGCGACGAGGAAAGTTCACGGCCGCCCAAAAAGATTACCTTCTTAAGAAATTTAACATTGGTAGAGATACTGGAAGAAAACAAGACCCGTCTACTGTTGCTAAGGAGATGAGGCGCGCAAAAGATGCTGATGGTAATCGCTTGTTTCCTAATAGGAAGGACTTTCTAACAAGTCAGCAAATAGCAAGTTTCTTTTCAAGAATTGCTTCAAAAAGCAACATTGGTTTGATTGCAGAAGAAGCTGCAGAAGAAGAAGAAGATGATGATGATGGCAACGAGGATGAAGATGTATGCAGTGCTAGACAGGAAAAGACATTGGAAGAGTTGAGAATACTAGTAACAAAGGAAATAGGCCTCAGTCATCCTATCATGTATGACACACATAATATTTGCGAACTCCTTTCCAATGGGAAACTCAGTGCTAAGTTCAGCGTTTCTGCATTACGAGATGCGTGCTTTTACTTCGACCTTGATGTTTCTGAAATCAAAGCCAAGCGAAAGAAACCGTATGTCGACAAGTTGCAGCAGTTGGTAGAATCGTGTACCTGTTATCAAGCAAAGCTAATTAGATGAATTGAATAGCTTATAAACCTAACTATGAGTATGACGAGTGTGTTTTGTTTTGTTTTTTATCTTTCACACATCAGTTCTCCTAATTAAGCATACTCAAACAGCGTGGGCTACCTGTGTTGTCGCGGATCTCTTGAGCTTTCAGTGGCATGACTGGATTAAGTTTAAATCAAGAAGTAGAGAAAAAAAAGTAGGCGAGTATCGAGGAAAAAAGGAAAGGACAGTCTGCTTGTTGTTATGAAAATATCTACTTCTGCGTGAGGCAATTTTATTGCGGACAAAAAAAAGGCAAATTAATTCAGTGTTTACCCGGGGACTCTGTGCCGCCTTCACAACAATTTAGTGTAACGCAAGATTCAAGCTTCATGATCTTGGAGGTAAACAAACAGTTCAGAAATCTTCCAAATAATAACTCGAAGTTCTATAAATAAAAGAAATACTTAATATTCATCGATTTCACTATTTTTTAAGACGATCTTTAAAGATTTTTGAAATATCGTGACGAATTTCTATCATGTCACGCAATATACAACGAGCCAAAAAATTGCTAAATAGCTGATCAGAAAGCTCCCCAGCAGCTCAGTCAAAATAAATTGCCCAGCGATTTTTCTGCATATTTTGGAAGATTATTGTCTTTTAAAGCCTACAAGACAGTTTTTGAGCAATTTGGAGGAAGAGCACATATAAAACGTAAGCGATTTTCAGACCCTATGATTTATTTACAAGCAATTTGGCGATTATAGCTTAAATTTGTAATTTTCTCCAGACGAAAATAAATAAAATTATGGAAGTATTTCAATGCCAAACTAAGAAGAGATATACTAAAAAAGAAAATATAGTGTTTCAACGATGTTCAGAGCCGTAGTTTTCCAGCGCGAGGCTCATTAGAATCTGATAGTTTTGACCTTTGCGAAAGGCGATTTCAGTGCCGTTTCCGGTCAAAATCGTTTTTCTCAAATTCTCGCCAAACAAAGCAATATTTAAAAAAACTAACTACAGCACATTTCATTTCACACTATAGGCTACCTATGGATAAAATATGAGCGAAATCGATTTTTTGACTTGTGCCACGAAAAGTCGATTTTGGTCGATTTTTATAGACAGTCGCTCTTAAATACAGTCAAACCAGATATCCTGCATAATACGTGCACACATCTATTGCGAACAGTTGCTTTTCACCGAGTGATTTGAATTTACTTGAACATTAACTTGCTTACGTAAATTTTTGAAAGTGTGAAGTTTACATCCAGGATTCATGGCAACTTGCATCATCGATTATTCTTAAACCTTAGTCATTAACATATTGTGAATAGAAACCTTCGTATCTCGAAGACCCGACATTCAAATGACGAAATATTTTTACAATCAACTACCCACTATCTAAAGAATCGATTCTGAAAATATTGTGCAAAGGCTTATAAGCACTTTAAAGGACTGTCCTTTTATTAAGATGCTTGATTCAGATTCCTAACACTTTTAAAACGCTTGTAAATTCTAAGAAAATTCTAACAAAATCGCGCGCAAACAACCAGACTCTCAAAATGCGCTTGTCTGACATCGGACCGAATCGTCTGTAGAATTATTTTTAATAGCTAAGCCAGAGTCAACAAGTCAAATTAAACTGCTTGCTATTACCTCGTGTTATTACTGACACTTTTGCTGTACTGACATGTTGATAGACGGAACTCGAATTAAGATAGCTTTGACATGTGCAATCTTATGAATATTCGAATAATGATATTTGAAATACAACGCGCGCGCTGATTTGCTGGCTATTGTCTTTGTATCAGAGGACAGAGACACGCTCGCGCAAAATCGTTCAAAATTATTTAATAAAAGCAATATAAATCGGCTTTCTCGTGTCTCTGTACTGTGATATAAACACTTTTGGAGCTGTAGAGCAATAGCTCTTAAAACAACACATACAGTATTGATCTTATGAGATGTTGAAATGTTCTGTGCCTGCGGGAAATTTGTCCTGCATTCACGACCTTGCAATGACTGTTTTATTAGTTTTACCAGAGGCAAAAATAAATATATTAGAGTAGTTTTAGATAGCCGTTCACGGCAAACGTGTAACGCAAGATGATCAGTGAAAAATTATTTTAAGTAACTGAAAAGGAATTGCAAAAAAATCCAAGTAGTATAAAAACAAAAGGATATTTGTTTGTCATAAGAAAGTTTGCAAAAGGTAAAGTAAAATACAGGAAAACGATGAAAACGTGGTCACGTTTGCCGTTTGCGGGGAGAAAAAAATTCAATCTAAAACTCTCTGTTTTGCCTGACGGAACAAACGTGATGGTAGATCTTTTCCAAGATGCGGAAAAGCGTTAAGAGAAAGTTAAAAAAAAACCTCATATCTTTTTGATCTTTCGCTGATGGTTTTCACCTCGCCCAAAGTACAATTTGGATTTAGTATGCAACATGCAGCATGCAACATGCAGCATACAGCATGCAGCAAACCCTTTTCACCAACTTTTTTTTGAAACAGGTGTATATTTAGAAAATTGAGGTTCCCTTTCTACGGCCTGTACTCTTATCGAACATGGAATGGCGTCAGCATGTGATCCAAACTGTGCAGTGAAACCACTCACTGCGCTAACGCTAACACTAACCCATTTTACAATTGTATTCAGTGACCACGAATAATAGTTCCTAGCCGAGGCTGGAGTTACCGCGCATAGCAAAACTACAGTTTATCATGCGCGGTAACTCCAGCCTCGGCTAGGAACTATTATTCGTGGTCACTGAATAGAACTGTAAAATGGAGTATTATCTTTAGTGATAAAAAGAGCCTAGGTGGTGAAGTCACCATACTTGTCTCTCCTCTTATCGGTAAAAATCTCTTTACTGCAATATTTTTGAAAGTAAATATTTCTTCTAATAAAGATTATAGGCACCAAACTTTTTCTTGAATTGATTCACTTACAACTTTGAACTTTTATCTCAAGGACAATCAATCAAGACGACCCAAAGCATCTCATCCTCGCATTTCTGGGAAGCAGTATTCTGACAGGAACAGTGCTAACTGGACAAATCACCGTCAGGTAATTATGATAATGGTGATGATGATGATGGTGGTGATAGTGATGGTGGTGATGATTTTGAAGATGATGATGATGGTGATGATGATGATGATGGTGATGATGGTGATGTTGTTGAAGATGATGATGATGGTGATGTTGTTGAAGATGATGATGATGGTGATGATGATGAAGAAGATGATGATGGTGGTAATGTTGATAATGGTGGTGGATGTGGTGATGATGATAATAGTGATAATCATCTTCATGATGGTGATAGTGGTGATGGTGATGATGGTGGCGATGCTGATGATAATGGATATGATGATGATGATGATAGTGATGATCATGGTGATGATGGTGATGGTGATGGTGGTGATGATGAAGATACTTTTTTCTACTTTTGAAAAAATGATTCATAAAAAGGCAGATAAACTTTTCCCATCAGCATCATCTCCAGAGCATCTTGCAATTTCTTTTGCCGAATATTTCGTTAACAAGATCAAGAAAATTGAGTTTGATGATAATACTTGTGACCTTGATGTTCATCCTGAAACATTGGATAGTTATCTTACATCTTTTAATGGCATTTCTCCTGAGAATATTTCTAAGCTTATTTCCCCCTTGGTGGCGAAATCTTGTGAGCTTGATCCTCTTCCTGGCAAAATCTTGAAGAAATGTATTGATTAATTGATTCCTTCCATTACCAAGATAATCAATCTTTCCTTGTTCACTGCATCAATGCTATCTCAGTTAAAGCAAGCTATAATCAAACCTCTTCTTAAAAAGCCAACTTTGTCTCCAGAAGAGTATTCCAGCTTCAGACCAATCTCAAATTTAAAATTTCTGTCTAAGGCTATTGAGAAAGTAGTTGCCTGCCAGCTAATTGAACATCTTGAGAGAAACAACCTTCATGTGACACTTCAATCAGCATATAAAAAACATCACAGTGTCGAAACAGCTCTTTTGAAGGTGCACAATGACATCTTGTGTGCCATTGATAAGCAACAAGCAGTTTTTCTCGTTCTTCTTGACCTCTCATCTGCCTTTGACACTGTAAACCATGAAATCTTGTTAAATATACTTTTTATGAAGTTTGGGATTAGGGGATCAGCTCTTAAATGGTTTCAATCCTATCTAAGTGAGAGGCAATTTTATGTGAGTGTTCAAGGGGGCACATCACCTGTGAATAAGCGATGGCAATGGGAATTAGTATGTAAAAGGGAATGGAAAAATAGTAGAAATGGAGATGGCTATGGCTATGGAATGGGATAGGAATATGGAAATTATAGATTTGAAGAATATTGGATAAGTCATATTTTATCATTAGTGAAACTTGGTGGAGAGAGATAAGAAAAAATGATATCTTATCAAAGTAAAATATATTTTATATTATTTTTTCAGATCTCTCTTGGTTTGAAACCCTGTCAGAAGAGCGTTTGTTCATCTAAACCATCTCAACCTCAGGAACGACCAAGAAAAAGAAAAGATGCTCGTTCTACAATCGTACCAATGTTTCCGGAGGCCTTTTGCTTGGGACGTCGAGAATCAAATAGCCATGATAAATTGTTGGATGACATTTTAATGAATAGAAAAATAGGTTTGAAATTTGCAGGAGAAAGTCCTGGAAAACTTCGATGAAGGTTACGATTTTGTGTAGAAGGGCCACGCCCAGGGTTAAAATGATTATTAATGAATTAATGTTATACAGATGAAGATGTTCCCTTGATTTAATCAGTATTAAAAAAGGATCTTAACTGTTACAGAACAGGGCACATGACAGAGTACAGAACAGGGTACAAAACAGGGTACAGAACAGGGCACAGGACAGGGTACGGAACAAGGCACAGAGCAGGGCACAGAGCAGGGCACAGAACAGGGCACAGAACAGGGCACAGAACAGGGCACAGGACAGGGCACAGAGCAGGGCACAGAACAGGGCACAGGACAGGGCACAGAACAGGGCACAGAACAGGGCACAGAACAGGGCACAGAACAGGGCACAGAACAGGGCACAGAACAAGGCACAGAACAAGGCACAGAACTGTCGGTGAGTATAATTTCAGACGAAATAATTTATATAAGACATATAAGTTAAGGGTTAAATGATGAACGCGAGTTATCTATGGGTCCCTAGCATTTGGCCTAGAAAGCCATGAGGGCGGAACTACTCTATATCGCGTTCATTATCTATCTATCTTAGGATATAATCACACTCACGATTCTGGATTATTTATGAGTTTGTCACGTCGTTTGTTCCTCTCCCAAGAAAATAATAATCTTTCAACGTGTCGTCTTTCACCGCTGTGAGTCCAACGGGTCGGGTCACTGGTTCGAACCCTGCGGTCGCCACACGTGAATTGAGTTTGTTTGATGTGTTGTTCTCTCCTATGCTATGAGGGTTTTCTACGAGTTCTCCGGTTTCCTCCCTCCGTAAAAATCAACATGTGAGTTGAGCGTTGTGTGCATAGAATATTGAATGTAGTGGTAGTGTGTGTGAGAGAAAAGTGTCCCCAATTAGTGCGAAAGCGCTAGAACGACTAGACACATAAAAGTGATTTATTTTATTTTTTTAGCAGTATTTAAACGGCACATTTTGTAAGCTTTGGAATTACAGAAATGAAATGAAATGAGAATTTACATAGTTAGTAGCAACTTGTCTACATGCAAACACAAGGGCTAAAGTTTCTGTCAAGTTTCAATACGATTTCAGGACAGAATTGTAAGTACATTATTCAATGAAAATACACAAGTCTGATATAAAATTTTAATATATTTATTTATTTATCGAATTATATTTTGACTAGATGCAAGAGCTAATGTCAAAGACCACTAGTTCAAGAATTAAATCGTATTAATCGTATAACACTCACAAATTCAGTCTACTTCAAGATCCTTCAATGCCATGTGGATACGCCGATAAGAATCTTCAGAAACTTCTCGTTCTTCGTGTCTAACCCTTTACAATTTAATACTCCTATTCTTAGTATATTCTCTATCGGTCAGCCATTCAATTCTCATTCTGTGTCTTTTTTTCTTCCATTGAGCTCTCATTCTTCGTGTGCAACTATCTAGCTTTTAATTCTCATTCTTCCATGTTCTGTTCTCGTTCAGTTCTCTTTTACCTGTTATTTGTTCCTTTTGAACTCTGTTTATGTAAGCAGCCACACAGACAGCCTTCCCTGCTAGAAGATTATAGGATATATTACCCATGTATTCCTGATAAAGAGAGTTAATATTTTGTTTTTCTGTTGATTAATCTCTGCAGGTGGTCTTCAAAATGGATGACAGAATAAAAGATAAAGAAATAAAATAAAATAAAAAACGAGCGAACAAACCAAGCAACGAACGAACGAAAGAAAAAACGAACGAACGAACAAGCGAACGAACAAACCAACGAACAAACCAACGAACTAATGAACGAACGAACGAACGACAAAGGAACGAAATAACGAACGAACTAACGAACCAACCAACGAATTAACGAAAGAAAAACGACAAAGGAACGAACGACGAACGAACGAACGAGGGAACAAACGAACGAACGAAGGAACTAACGAACGAACGAACGAACGAACTAACGAACGAACGAACGAACGAACAAATGAACGAACGAACAAATGAACGAACGAACCAACGAATGAATAAATAAAGGCGGAAAACAGGAAAATAGCTATT
Source organism: Actinia tenebrosa (assembly GCF_029948245.1). NCBI lineage: Eukaryota > Metazoa > Cnidaria > Anthozoa > Actiniaria > Actiniidae > Actinia > Actinia tenebrosa. The sequence continues at coordinate 6,905,171 of NW_028292572.1, read as the reverse complement.
GGGAGAAACGGCTAAAGAAGATGGGGAAGCACGATATCGTGAAAAATAGAGAAAAGGAGTTATAAAAAGAAAAGAAAATATGACAAAAAAGATGCAAAAACGAAAGTTAAAGAATAAAAGTTAAAACAGAGTGAGAGAAAAAAAGAGCTTGAACTGTATATACATACGAATAATGACTGTAAAAAAGATGCAAACACTAAGTGAGTTTTATTAAAAATACTTGAAAAATACAAAATCTCAGTCGTCACTTAATGCCTCCCCCCCCCCCCCCCCCCCCACAACATTATCTTGAATAGGAGTCTTACAGGATAAAACAAACGAAATACCACACATTCCTACGAGAAAAAGATGTGATTTCTTTTGTTTTACTGTTCTGCTCATTTTTAGGATAATCGTGTGAGTGACTGCACATGTCCCATCAACACCCTGACCGTCACCTTTGAGTAACACTCAAAGGATTGACAAATGAACAATGAAGGCACTCCTTATAAAGTGCTAGATTCTTTGAGGCTCGCTTCTTTTCTTGTCGTGAGAAAGAATGCTGATTCTATGAAAGAAAAAACTGATGCTCGAGGAAACGACGTGACTAAAACACGGAACGCTCGCCACCCTTTATTGATTCCTTTTTTGTCCAAAACAAAAATTCTTCCATATTCACCCAAATATGACGTCATGTATTATTTTGGGCGCGGTGTAGTCGAGTCACGTGTTATTCCCTCGGGTAGTTAAATGTACGCTTGAAAACACTTATTCAAACTGAAACAAAGGATTAAAAAAATATGCGCATAACTTACTAGTACCAAACGGTTGTTCTGAGCTGTTTTGCTGCAAGAATTAAAGCTCCTGGTTTAAACGTTGAAACTTTTAGCTAAAACTCGTTGTGTAAAAAGTGTTTACGGGACAACATTCACGGGGCTTTACACAGTGCCTTCGTCCTGCAACTTTCGACACAAGTTTCGGTGCCGGCACGAGTATAACAGAACCATGTAAAGCTTGTGCAAAAAATTTAGCTAAACGTTTGAACGTGTTAAAAGGACTTAACTTCAAAACAGGCGCGCGAAGTAGCGAAGCAACATGAGTTAATAAAGTTGATATAAACTTAAAGTGTAATAAAAAAATGTTGGCGCTTCATGCGTCTTGAAATCTTTGTTTGTTCCTCTTTGTCTCGGGGTGTATTTTATTCTTGGTCGGATGGAGTCCAGACATTAAAGGATATTTTTCAGCTGTTGTTTTATTTCTTTTATTTTTTATTTTTATGGGTCAAACAATAAATGTCACACAATAAAGGTTCGATGTTCTTTTATTATCAACTGCGTGATCTAATAAATTGGAATAAAAGAAAAACACTTCAAACCCCCGAAAAAATTTTTGAAAAATTGAAAAATCACACCCAAAAAACACAAAATTAGAGGTCACGTGACTTGTCACGTGACTGATTAACATAATGTTGATTTTCCCCTAAAACAAGCCTTTTTTCGAGTTTTTATTATCCACGGAGTGCTAGGATGAGCTTTTCTAGTGATTTTTCATGTTTTGGGCAAAAGAAATTGCTTGAAAACCGTCTAATTTTCGCCAAAAAATCAAATTTTTGGCGGGCTTCCTGTGTAAAGTGCTAGTATCCAGGCTCTTGGTGTCACTTGTGTTCATTTCAATCTTGTTCCCTTCGCGGTTCGACGTGTGTCAATCTGTGGAAATATAAAGAGGAGCTTTTGCAAGAACAAAAAAAAAATTATTTGCTCGTGCTTCACCTAACAGAGAGATAAGGACACGAGAACTATGAAAGGTAAGAATTATTGTGTTTTTCTGCGTTATTCTGGCGTTTTTCCGTACTTTTAACCAGTTTAAAGATTTCGAAAGTTCGATTGACCGCCATGACACGTGTTGACTTTGAACTCTGAGATTCCACTTTTTCTGAGAAAAAAGCAATTAAATTTAACATAAATGTGTAATATTGGGAAATTTTGAAACAGTGTGTAAGCTTAGTTTGAGCATATTTTCATTTTTTTTACATATTTTGAATCTTTGGTTTTCATCGTTACACGAAACTTGGTTTTTGAAACTTTAAAACCTCCCCTCCCTCGTTAGAACCATGAAAATCCTAAATATTAATGTCCTAATGATTTATCTTTCTTTGTATTGCAGTCTTAAAAGTATAACTTACACGTGAAACACTCCATAAAACTGTCCAGTGATCTGTAACAAGATGGCGTCTGGTACTGACATCTGAACCTCATTACCATACTGCATCTCGACTCTAACCGACATAATGGAATACTTCAGTATTAATCTGGTAATGATGGGTATAATGCATGAAAACAAGAAGCAAAAACGCTTGATAACAATATGGACTCGCCTTGTTGAGCATTGACCTGAGTATCAACCTGGGGGTGAGACCCTGTGACCTTCAAAAAAATATGGACTCGCCTTAATTCTGTATAAGTATTGATCTGAATATCAACTTGTTGACTCAGCAAACTTCATAACCTTGTTGCTGTATGGGTGTTGACCTGAATATCAACCTGATGACCCTGTGACCTTCATAACAATATGGACTCACCTTGTTGCCATAGAAGTGTTGTTCATATCCCAAGCAGCAGTTTTTTACTAATCATCAGGTATGTATATTACTCTGCAGAACAATTTCATACATAAGTTAGTTATACAATGCTTTGTTGTGGCACTCTATGGGCTTTTGTATCTCAAAACCAACATGGTAGATGTCAGACAACCACAGGGTTCCCACTGTACAACATGGTCTACTGCTGACCAGTACACTGACAGCTAAAGGATAGACATGGATTATCCAGAATAGAACATTTCTAGAATGAAGTCACAACTAGTAACTGCTAGCAATACAATTATACTAAACAGATAGATTCAGGTTTCTAAACAGATCTCTTTCACTTTTTCAACAGCTTGATGACAAGTATTGGTATGTGTCATCATAAGATTGTGATGATACTACATTGCATCAAGCTATCGCCAGCAGATGTTTGACAGACAAGTAAGTTAAACTATTAGCTATGCTATAGAATATAGAAATGCATTCACTTGTTCAATAGGCTTACAATCATTGTGTCTCACTGAATGCCTTCATGCTTTATTTTCCTCCTAGTGTCTAGAACTAATACAGTCTTTTCTCTCCACAGTCATCTTGCATCACAATACATCATGTAAGATGGTTTGTTCAATAGGCTTACAATAATCTCGTCTCACTGAATGTCTTCATTCTTTATTTTCCTCCCACTGTCATCTTGCAAAATGATACACCATGGAAGATTGCTTGTTCAACAGTTTTACAATCATGGTGTCTGTCTGACTACTTCATGCTTTATACCTTGCTATTTGCCTTGGAAGATCTCTTGCCAACTGGGCTGCTTATTGGTGGAGTATTGGGTTGTCTTACCATGTACCTTCAAGGTCTTGCTTCTCTGAGTTGGGGTGTCTAGGATTACATTAGTATTTCCTCAGCATACCTTGGAATATCTCTAGGTCACTGTGCTGTTGCGTTGTCATTTCTTCAAGATGTCATTTTTATCCCCTGGATAGGGGTAACAGGAATTTCTTTATCTTTTCTCTGCATAATGTGAAACTACCCAAGACTATGTAATAGCTGTTTACATCATGAAGCCTTGACATAAAAAGTCACTAAAATGATTAAACTAAATATTAAAATTCAGAGGGGAACTGGGGCTAGAATGACCATACTATAGAATTAGCAAATGCTTCAAACATGCATACTATAAGATGACAGCAATAGTGCAATAAAAAACAGTCTTTTTTTCTAAATGTTCTGAAGTGATCATGTTCCTTTATCCTTAATCCATTTTCCATTCATTTTCATATTCCATTCATTTTCATATTCCGTTCATTTTTCTACTGTCAATCAAAATGGTATGGTTTTGATGATTGAACAAGATATTGGATAAAGACTTGTACTTCACTTCATTATCAGATAAACATTTAGTGAGGTTCATTTCTTATTTTCAGCTTTTATTGACTTATGCTTAACTGAATTATGTACAGGAGCTTAATACACATTATTGACAGAAACAAACCTTGATAAATGATTAATAGGGCACGCCCCAGGGATTGGCTACCCCAGCTAGTGTTGACCCCTAAAAACCCAAGGTCGTAACTGACATCAATTCTCTAGTTTTAATTAGCAACACTCCTATGTGTATAATATAGTATCTAGTATAATGTTCATTAGTGAGTTGTATCAAATTCATCATATTTTTATGATTCTAATGTCCTTTAGATATATATATATATATATATCTAGTATAGTATCTTGTACAATGATCAATAGTGAGTTGCACTGAGTCCATCATATTTTTATGATTCTAATGTCCTTTAGATATATATCTAGTATAGTATCTAGTACGTTGTTCAATAGTGAGTTGCTTCAAGTTCATCATATTTGTTATGATTCTAATGTTATTTAGACATTTCTGACATATTTTGTTCAATAACTAAGTGTCCCTAATACCTAGGATATCTCTTTGGCCAATGACTAGTATAGCTACTATGTCATGGTGCTTATCAAGATATTTATTAGTTTACCATGATAGTTTTTCTGATTATAGATTCTATAGACATTTCTGATATATTTTGTTCAATAACTAGATGTCTCTAATACCTAGGATATCTCTTTGACCTATGACTAGTATAGCTACTTTGTCATGGTGCTTATCAAGATATTTATTAGTTTACAATTATGATTCTAATGTTCTTCAGACATTTGTAATATATTTTGGTCAAAAACTAAATGTCTCATACACCTAGTAAATCCCTTTGGCCTATGACTAGTTTAGCTACTATGTCATGGTGCTTATTGAGACAATATCATATCATATTTGCTTAGAGCACTAGTTTAGTATGGTCATCTAGTGAAATGGGATACTTAACACAAAACATAAACTGCATTAAATGTTCAAGAACTGTATTAAACAATTTTTTCATCATATTATAATACCATTAATTTATTCAGTTTATAAATTTTAATTTGTTAGACTATAACTTTTTTAAATAAGATAAGCCAGATCATCCAATCCTAGTTTTTCACTATTAGTAATAGAGAGTAAACAATATTGTGGGTGCCATTTGTCTTATCTTCACAACAAGAATTACAGTAATATTTTCAAATTTATCAACAAGAAAAACTACCTCGAACTGACGACATCAGCTTGTTGTCAAGTTTAAATACTCAGCATCAAGACATAAACTTCATCACTAAAGATAACACCTTCCAAACACAGTCACTACAGTCAACACCTTAAGATCAAGACCAAATCTAACCAGTGACATCCCAATCAACACAAGTTATCATTTGTGTAAACAATCACTTCAACAACATACCATACACAACAACAAGATGTCATTATTAAATGCTACAAAATGTCCATCCGAGGTGAAATATAATATTAACAATATTACCACCTTTGGAACAGCCTATGTCTACTCTTTCAGCCTCCACCTTGATTTTAATAATAATAATGTAATACTCATATGGTGCAAATTCGCATGTGAACATGATCAAATGCGCCTCACAAAACTCTTATGTTTCAACAGCTAACTTTCATCACGAGTCATCACATTGCAAATTTATGCTTGACTGCTCAACATTTGATACTACTTTGAAATGTAGTTCAGAGATGGATAGTATTGGCCTAGTGACCGTCAACCTTACTTAATTTACCACAATTGATAGTCTTATTACCAGACAGACAACTCTCAACCACCATACTATCCCTATTTCCTTAGTAATAGTGCACAAGTCACTGCCCAACAATAGCATTCCATTCATCACAGTGATGGATATCCTAATCATCAGAGTACTTCTGACCAACAACAGCATTTCATTCAACACAGCGAAAGATATCCTAATCATCCCAGTACTTCTGACCAAAAAACAACTAGTGGAAAGGATAGCTCCAAAGGAAGACTATGAAACAGTATGAAACTTTCCAACATGACCAAGAAAAATAACCAGTGAATTTATGGAAGGATTGATGATTTGATCAACGTTACTCATAAAGTTACTCATTCATTTATTTATCTGTTAAATCATTTTAACAGCATAACAATGCCAGAGCTTAGGGTCAACCATCAAAGGGTTTATAATTAATCTAACTGCAGATTAAACTCTTATTTTATTATTTACTACTAATAATTTATGACTGATTTCAATTAAATGTCATGAAAAGTTTTATCAATACTATGGAGTGGCGAGCTATAGCTTCTTTCCTCATATTATGAACTACTAATTCAACTGCTCTTGTAATGTTCTATTTTTCCTACTAATAGTAGACAAAATTGTATTCCCTACATTGCTCTTTGTATCATAATAGACCTAAATTTGTCTGTACAACAGCTCCTATTAGATTCTATAGATATCAGTGTTGTAACATATCTTATGCTAGTTACTCACCTGTATCCTGTATTGATTGAATCTAGAAGTACACCAGAGGTAAGTATTTCACTGTGGACAGGTGTTAGCATATCAGAGTTGAATACCAACCACAGATGGGTTAGTAATCTTTAAACAAAGCATGCATCAAAATGTATTGTGGAACTTGGAGCCAAAAACCCTATGTTTTCATTATTCATTTTGTTATCCATGTCTCATTATGTCAAGCACTGTGTCAAATAGCAAACCTATGCGAAAATCCTATTAAATTCAATGCAACCAAATGTGACCAATGTCAAAGATTTTAATGAAAGCATAATACTATTTCAATATCTATAGTAAACCTCAATAGTTTTGGATTCAAATATCTTGGTGAAAGGTAGCTATGAATAATTCCCAGATATCCGACTGTAACGTAGTCTGGTAGTATTCTTGGTGCAAACAGTTTTGTGCTATACCATGGCTCTATTTATATGTCCCCTAAATCAGCCCCACAATGCACTGCAATGCCAATTTTACCCAGTTTTTTCATCAAGCTTTGAATGGCTAATAACACAACTCAACAAAATGTACAAAGTAGAGCTAGTGATAAAATGCAAGCAAAAAGGTTTCAAAATGTTTTGAAATAAGTGCTATTTGTGTTGTACACAGTGATGTTTTTATTCTATTACTTTGGCTTATCTGTAACATTTCCCATGTGCCTCTTGGCTGTTGTTCACTGTAGTGAAGTCTCCTTAAAAGTACAAAAGCATATAGTTAAGAACCTTTAATATACAGATACCTTTATTGACATCTGCAACTGCTTTTTTTATATAAATATTTTTACTGGGAGAAATATTTTATTTTTTATATTTTTACTGGTAGCAAGATGATTCGAAAACTTGAGTAAAGTAAGCAATGCTAATGGATAGTTCAGATAGTTAATAAAATAAAAATCAATTTTGTCTAAGTGTCTAGTCGTTGTAGCACTTTCGCACTAATTGGGGACACTTTTTGCTCACATGCACTACCACTTCATTTAATATTGTATGCACACAATGGTCAACTCACATGTTGATTTTTACGGAAGGAAGAAACCAGAGAACCGGGAGAAACCCCTCATAGCATAGGAGATAACAACACGTCAAAGAAACTCAATTCACATGTGGCGACCACAGGGCTTGAATTAGTGACCCGAACCATTGGACTCACAGTGGTGAAAGACGACGCTTTAGCTGCGAACACCAACCATGCTAACCAAAAAATACCCATGCCCTAAAAAGCTGTAAGTGTTATGCTATCTAGAAAAACAAATAAGTCATTTATAGAACAAAGCCTATCCAGACAATAATTATATATATTTGTTGAATTGTTTTGAACTTCCTAGTATTCTCCCTATATTCTTATCAAAATATGCCGTTACATATGAAAAATAAACTTATAGTAATTCAGCAGTGGATATCTATAATATTGCATACAGGAAAGACCATTCACTTTCATTACCATATCGTAAAATCCTAGTAAGCTTCCCTTGGGAATACCAAGACAATAGGGAAATTAGCACAACAAAAAAGCTACCACAAAGGATTCTAGTAGGAGAAAGACGATCGAATGAGCCACATGAGTCAATGAGTCATGAGTCAATGAGTCAAATAGGAAAATTAATAATATTTTATATTCTAGTTGTTGGAATACCACCAAATGATCTGGGATAGGATATTGCTACCGTTTGTTATAGAAGGATTCAATGGCCACCATCTATAGCAGGGCTAAAATGCGCAGATAGACTGGAGCGAAAAAACAAATCGGTAAGTATTCGTGCAGCTTTGCAGTGAGATGTTCTGATAAAAACAGGTCTTATCTCAAAACCTATCAAGTCTGTTAGTAGTAAAGATATTGCAGTTCAATTTTCGGTGCATAAAATATTGATTATCGGTTCAAATTTGAACAACATTAGAGTCAAGTTGAAGTACAAGTCCAGTGAATGGTTTGAAAATTCAAAAGTTTGAAAAGTCTAAGTTGGTTGGTGTTTTGAAACAATTACCATGAGAAGAAATGGTTGAAGGGAAGTTTTCTAACCCTAACCCCAGTTAATAGCCCTCTCAGTAACAGTATAAGCCCACTAGTCTACTAATGCAAATATCCTTCCAGTTATAAGTACTTTTGGTTGAGTGCACTTGTCTACTAATCCAACACCCCTCTGTATGTTTCATTCCCTACCACAACCCACCCCTATGCTTTCTGACTTCAATTCTTGGCTTTCACGTGACGTCACTGACCTATTTCGACCTATCCAAATATGGGCGTCCGCCATCTTTGTGCCCCTCCGAGTGTGAAATGTTATGATAATAGTAGGCCATTTTTATAGTGTTTAGAGTTTTAGCTCGCTTCAGAGCCAAATGACGTCTCAAAACTTTGGAAAATGGCTGTGCCAGTGCTCTCGAAATATGGATCAGGTCTTGAAAGTCATGTAAAGGAACGTTATTTGAAGAAGATCGAGGCAGTAGGCGTTGATCCAGTCACCATACCAAGTGAGCAGTTTGATCCTGAATGTTTGCCTCCAATAGAGCAGTCAGATTTGTTTAGTTACTTGGTTTTGCAGACGAGCTATTATACGAACGATCAGTTTAAAAATTACAAGAGTTTGGAAGCATATAATCAAGTGGTGTCTGGATTTGTGGCTTCAGTAAGAGGACGAATTATCTCAAGCAAGCATGTGGTCGTGGCGAAAGTTCGCCATTCCCAACGCATGAATGACCCTCTTGCCGATATTTGGATCATTGCCGGCAAGGATGGTACGATTTTTTCTGCTCATTGTTTGGGTTGTAAAGCAGGCCTAGCAGAATCTTGTTCGCATGTTGCCAGCGTCTTATTTTACATCGAATGTTGGACAAGAATCAACGGGAAATTAGCCTGTACCCAAGTTAAGTGCACGTGGCTTCTTCCCACGTATGTCAACCAAGTATCTTACGCAAGGGCCAAGGACATAGATTTCTCTTCTGCGAAAAAACCCAAAGAGATTCTAGACAGTAACATTGATAAATTGAATGATGAAAATTTAGGACAGTCTCGTAAAAATCAAGCTGGACCTGGACGAGACCCGAACCCTTCAGCCCAAGTTTCAGCAGCGGAAAAGGAGGAATTTTACACAAAACTCTACAACTGCCAAACAAAAGCTGCTTTGTTAAGTTTAATCGACCCCTTCGCTGACCATTTCATTTCCAAAAGTCGAAATGTTCCAGTTTTATGTGATCTTTACGAGCCTTGTAATTTAGATCTAGATTATCTAGAACTGTTGCGAAAGTGCTTAGATGTCAAGCTGAACATTTCAGACGAGGAGATAAAAGCGGTTGAGCAAGACACAAGAGATCAAGCTAAGGGCCCAGGTTTTTTTAGACATCGTGCTGGCAGAATTGGAGCCTCTGTATGTGGTGCTGCCTACAACACCAACCTAGCTCAGCCCTCCCAGTCACTGATCCAATCTATCTGCTACCCCCACTTGTACAAGCTGGATAACAAGGCCATTCGACATGGCATCAAGTACGAACAGTATGCCATTAATGCATATGAAAGCTTAATGAAAACAAAGCATATTAACTTTGAACTTAAGAGATGTGGTTTGTTCATCAACAGGAAATTTCCTTTCATCCATGCAACCCCAGACTTTTTAGTTTCTTGCAATTGCTGTGGATTGGGATGTGGAGAGGTGAAATGTCCCATTTCCATCCCCAACTGTGACTTTAAGCAGTATGTTCTACAAAAAAACTCTTGTCTTGAGGTGGTAAATGGCCTAATGAAGCTAAAGAAGAGCCACAATTATTACTTACAGGTTCAACAACAGTTGTTTACTCTGCCAGAAAGAAAATATGCTGACTTTGTTGTTTGTGCTGTGGATTCAGATGGAAATGCACACATTGTGTGTGAGAGAATTTACCCAGACCCCCACCACTTCAAAACTGTCGTGAAAAAGCTTGAAGCATTTTGGAGGATTGGCATACTCCCTGAGATCTTGGGACGGTGGTACACAAGAAAGTGCAATGTTATCATTAAAGTTCCAGGTGATCAAGCAGTCTGCTTTTGTAGAGGACAGTGCAGTGATGAGATGGTCTCCTGCAGTAATGCTGACTGTCCTTATGGCCAATTTCACATAGAATGTTTGGCTGTAGGTGGGAAGTCCATACCTAAAAGATGGTATTGTCCTCACTGCAGCAGGCTGCCACAGTTTAAGAGAGGAATTGGGGCTTCAAAAGCCAAGCCGAAACCATCTACTGTCAACCAAGCTGCAATGCAATGCAATGCTATTTGTGTTTGTAATGCAAAGGCACTCATAAGTGATAAACTGGTCGAGTGCCACAATGCCAACTGTACAAATGGTCATTTTTTTCATCTTAGCTGTTTGGGATTGAAAAGAATGCCAAAGAATCACCAGTCAACGTGGGTGTGTGGTGCCTGTAAAGCTAAAGAAAACAAATCATCCACACCTACCACTTCTACTTCTTCAAAGACAACCTCTGCCAAGCCAAGCAATTCACCATCACCAGAAACTTCAGAATCACAAACAGATGATTGTAATAGTGACAGTGAAGATGATATTGAAATCACACAGGTTACAACCGGTGTTGTTGACAAGTATAGTGCCCTTGCAACACTAAACAATGCTGATTATGACCTCATCAGTGATCCTGCTGGATGGCTTAATGGTGATATAATTCAAGCTACCCAAGTATTATTGCAGAATGTAAACCAGTCAATTGAGGGATTTCAGCGCCCAACCCTAGGAAGAGTAAGGAACTTTGATGTAGTTTCGGGAGAATTTATTCAGATTTTGCATACAGGGACTGATCACTGGGTATGTATTAGCAGTATAGGATGCTTACCTGGTGTTGTAAATCTTTATGATAGTCTCTACCATCATGCAATTGGCAAGGAAATAGAGGAGCAAGCAAATGACTTAATTGGTGGAAGACTAGTTAATTTAGAATTTGTACCAGTTCAGCAACAAAGTAATGGTAGCGACTGCGGAGTTTTTTCAGTTGCTTTTGCTACGTGTTTGGCTTTTGGTACTAACCCCAGTCATGTAACTTTTGATGTTGCTAAAATGCGTCCCATTTATTAGCTTCCCTTAAAGGTGGACAAATAAGCATGTTTCCAACTTTTTAATTCATTCTTTAGCAAAGAAAATTATTAGTGATAAGTAATAGTCAGTAATATGACATAAATATTATAATAAATAATTCTTAATAAATAACCAAAAGCAAAAAGCTGATAATCAAAATAAATACTTCATTTAAGCGATTTAAATCGGACATCTTTTCATTGGAACTCAGTGAATAAAATGTAAAAATGTTTGTGTCTGAACTGTCCAGCATTATCAGCTTCTTACTTTAGGCTCAGTCAAAACAGATTAATTCTGCTTTGAGAAATACACCAACATATTAAAATCTTTTCTTTCGAGATTCAATCTACATCTCTTATTATGAAATCTAGTGACAATATTAAAATAAGCAGGAACCCATGTTCAGGGAAATGGTGTATCAGGGAAGAAACAGTAACATGACAATGAGTCATACATAGAGCAATATTTCTAGCAATAAAATTAATTAATAAACATTTCAATTGCTATTGAATATTATTAGACCTCTGTTTACCTTTGGCATAATATTTTTCAATTTCTCTCTGGCTAAAAAATTGTTAGTTGAATCAAAATCAGTATTCATGTGTTAGCCACAGTTATCTTCTTAGCACATAATCTCAGATGAAAAATTAGGCCATAGGTAAAGAGTTATTTTCACTTTCTTTTTCCTTCATGCCCTTTTTCATATCAAAATTTAATTTTTAAGATTGTTTGCCCCCTCCATATTTGGACTTGTTGAAGAACGTGAATAAAATTGTTGCTTTATTTCTAGTGAAATAGTAATTGTGATTTTAGTGTTTTGTGCCTGTCGCAATGTAATAATGATTTCTCCTGGTATAATGTTATTATAGAAAAAACTTTAAACATTGTTACCACCCCTGCTTTTTATGAAAAATGTACTACTCAAATGGCACTATGGAAGGACAAAAATTAACAAGTGCAGAGCAAACCCTTAAAATGCGGTCAACGATTGGTACCTGGAATTCAGGTGACCCATTCTGGTTGCTGCTTACAAAGTTTGTGGGCAGTGTTCCTTCCAGAATAGTGTATTTTCGCCGCAGTAGACCAATCACTCTTTCGACGTGTATCCTAACACTGGCTATCCCCCTTGAATGTTCAATGTCAATGGGATCTAACTGGGCTTTCCCTTTGGTAAATGCTGGAATTACCAGTTTTCCATGCTTTAAACCAACACTTTCTGTGATGGTAAATCCCCGATCAGCCATGACTGTATCCCCTGGGGTCAACTTATCTAAGAATCCACAATTCTCAGTTAAATATTTATCTGAGGTGCGGCCACCCCAAGCTTTAGAAACAAAGCAAATTGTACCTTGGGGAGTGATACCAATAAGGATCTTTATGGTGTTGTGGTGCTTATAAGATGAGAACGTTTGAGCTCTGGCCATAAGATTTGTTGGTTTTTCAATAAAAACTTCAAAGCAATCGATTATGACAGTTACTTTGCGCCTAAATGTATATTGAAAGCACATTGGCATAGTTTTCCACAACTGTTCCCTTTCAGGCCAATGGATAAAGCGAGGAGGACTGCACGGTTTGCAACCCTTCGTTTGATTGGTCAATCAATTGGTCTCAGTAGTCTCGGTGATCTCGGTGGTCTAGTAGTATCGGTAGTCTCGGTGGTCTCGGTGGTCTAGTGGTCTCAGTAGTCTCGGTGGTCTCGGTGGTCTAGTGGTATGGGTAGTCTCGGTGGTCTCGGTGGTCTAGTGGTATCGGTAGTGTCGGTGGTCTAGTGGTATGGGTAGTCTCGGTGGTCTCGGTGGTCTAGTGGTATGGGTAGTCTCGGTGGTCTAGTGGTATCGGTAGTCTCGGTGGTCTCGGTGGTTTCGGTGGTCTCAGTGGTCTCGGTGGTCTCGGTTGTCTAGTCCGTTGTCTCAGTCAGTCTCACTTATGCACAATTTTATTTTTCAATTTTATTTCAAAAAACGGGCAAATGTTAGTGACTATTACCAAGCTATCATTTTTATAACATTATCTAAGAGAGTCGAAGCCATGGTTAAGTCGTAATTCGAGCATAAAGGCTTCTCTAACAGCTATATTCACTTGAAACTGCGATAGTTAAAAATTACAAGTGGTTCTCTATATCCTAAATAACAGCTTAATCGACAACAGTTAGCATAAAAGCATTTATATAGCATAACAGTTCATGACTATTAACAACTTCACAACTAAACTCTGACTATCATTTTTTCCAATATTCGAGAATCCTTAAGTCATGATACAGTTCCAATTCCAGTATGAACAGTAAGACTCCACCGTCTGTTTTATCAGTCACTTGGTTTACAACTTTGGCAGAACCAGTTTCCCTTTGGTGCAGCTTTCATTTTCAGACAAAGCCTGCAGATGGAGTGAAAGAGGGACAAAAAATAAGTATTTCACATTCACCTTCCTCATGTACTCAAACTCCTTATATTTAAACTGTATTATGATGAGTAAATCCGATTCCAATGCAATTCCCTAAGCATTCAATCCATGTTGTGGAGATGTTTAGAAATATTAGAACTTAATACACTTGACTTGATAAGAGGTTTCTAATAACTTTTTATATATCCCCTTAATTTCAACCATTTCCTTAATTACCCATTGCTGTTTGGGTTATTATATGAATTTAAATTAAATACTTTAACTAACAAAGACAAAAACACTTACAAGTGAAACCACTGCCCACAATGCTCGCATTGAATCCAAACTATTTTAGTCACTTTCCCCTTTTTGGAAGGGGGGGTTGCTTTCTGGCAGAGACTGCAGCACTCGTCAGTTCTGGATCTATCACCTTAACAACAACAGGTACACATAGCAAGGTTAAGTTAATAATAATTCTATGACTTATAAAGCATAACATCAATTATAATAGCCTATTATCCAAGTAATAATAAAGCATATAAAAATGATAAGGAATTATCATTATCTTTGATCATGAGGTATTATAGATATTATTATAGATTGTACTATAATTTTAAAGATAAAATTGAATTTGGCTAAGAAAATTGGAGTTAAAGTTTATGCAAATCAGGACGATTTTGTATCAGATACAACCTCCTCCACAGACAATGATTTCTATTTGTGTTTCCCACATTAATTATTCATGGATTTCAAGATGTATATTTATATACATATATATACACTCGATTGGAGAAACGTTGTAGTAAAAATTCACCGTAATGGATTTCAGTTCTCTGATGCTGTGGGTAAGAGAGTTCCATAATTAGGTGCTGCAATACCGATTTGTTATGATTAAATGTAATGATTTATAGTGCATGACATATTTGCTGGAAAAAAATACTCACTCTTTTTAGAACGAGGCTTTAGACCTATGGATCCCTCAACAAACAGCTTCCTTTTTAATGGTTGTTTTGCTAACTCTGCGCAAAAACAAATTCATACATTCTAATTTATTTATTTATTTATTTTTATTGCGTGTGAATTATAATAGTGAAATGCAATTACAACAGCTTTTGTAGCTTCAACTTTAATTCACTTGTCAGTATTGTACGAGATACGTATAGAACATGTATACGCTATTGGTAAAAAATTTACTTGTGACATGGTTGTGAAGTTGTTAATTTAATTAAGCGCAATAGCAAATCCTTTCATTTATTTTGCGCGTGAAAATGTTCCGTGTGCCACGGCCTTTAGGGTAGTAGGGAAACGATTGCGTGTCGTTCTTAGAACGGCTGCAATCATAATCTATTATTGAGAGCAAACCGTTGTAATCAGTCACTTACGCCAAGAAATCTAGGATAAATCGAACGTACCTTTATCGCGTGAGTTGTGTGAGGATGGAAAGGGAGTCGCATTTAATTTGTCACCTGGCAACCAAAACCAAAATAAAGAAAAAATTCATACCATTATCGAAGTAAATGATTAATGTATAATATAAATGTGATACAAGGCTCGTAATTTACCTATCCCGCATATTCTTATATAAAAGTTGTTTATTTTGTGCACACCTTCTGTCCTCTGACACGACGCTTGCTGTTGCCTCTCAGATTCCCCGCTGGCTAAACGTATGCCTGCCAGGACACCCTTTAAGAATTGAAAAATTAATCCATTAATTGATAATCGCAAAATCTCAAACAGTCAACGGTAGATTTAATTCAACGACTATGTTACAGTATATTGCCTTTTTTCTTTCACGTTTTAGAGGGAGGTAGCTATAGTGGGATCGTCTTAAATTTGTGTAAACGTTACCTTAGTAAAAGTTTCCTTCTTTCCAGGAGACATCAGCTGGTATCGTAATTTCGATGGAGGAGAAAGTTCCTGTCAATGTTTAGAAAAGAGAAATGTTAGCGACGTTACTTTTGAATTATTGAAATTACAATTAATAATGCATACAATCGCATCCAGTAACTCACATCAATAACAGTATGCTTTTCTGGTGGAGTTTCGGTATCCTCGTTATCTGAAATGATATAATTATAGTTTATTTTGTAATGATTTTGTTTTTACTCTAAAAGATGAAAAAACTGCATGGTTCGCATAATTCAGTGATATTGGGTGTACCTGCAAGAAAGTTTTGTTGAGATCTGGTGGACAGTAACTTGTACACCTCCTCTATGTCATCTTTTACGGAGAAAAGCACATCTTCCTCATCCCTATCCTTATCCTTGTCACTGAAAAAAGTCTCGGCTTCTGGCGCCTCTTCTCTTGACCCGCATTCTTTAAACACAAACAAAGAAAGTAGAATTAGCATAGTGTGGTGACAATTTCATACAGTAATTATGGATGACTACTTAACGACACAATCAGTCAATTCGAAAGGAATGTTTCTTACTGTATTCGATCAAATGAACAAGTTCGTCTCCCAGAAGGCTTTTAGGAATTTTGTATCCTTTTGCCTTTTTGACGAGGCCGACTGCTTTCTTCCGCACATCCGCCATTTGCGCTTGCTCGTGGAGTGCAAAAACCATGGTTGATGTTGTAGAGTTGTCGGTTTTGGCTGCTAAGCACTCCTTAGTTTCCTATGAGACGAAGAACAACTTTGAAACCAGATTTCACCATTGACAGCTAAAACCTAAGTTCTGAATCGTTACCTTATTGCCAATGCTCGTAAAACCAGCCAATTCACCGTACGTGATTCCTACGGCAGGCACGAAATTGCCACCCACCGCTACGTTAACACACGGGTTCAGCCATTTCAGCGGCTACAGAAAAGTTGAAAATTAAAGAGAAATGAAAAGGGTGAAAAGTTAGTATGTATCATAGAGTGGTTTCATAGTTAAACCTTTTTAATATGCTTACCGCATTTGAGCTCATTACGGCTTGCGCAAGCTCTTTTCTGAGCCGCTCCCAAAAAGACGAATCCTGAGCACTGGACACATCTGGTTTTCCGCTCCGTATCATGTGGGTGAAGGCATGGCACAAAACTGAGTAGGGAATGGGCGTCTCAATAGCCACCTCGTAAAACTGCACCAACAGAAAATAAAAAAATAACTCTAGAATCCACGATAACTCGACAAAAAAGCTATTACCAACTCTACTTACAATAGCCAGTGTGTACAGGAGGCCGGCAACACCTTTATGCCACCTCGGTTGTTGTTCAGGAACAGCGTTGTGTAGCACTTCCCGGAATTTGCTTATCAACTGCCGGCTTCCATGCAACCATTTCTGCGGGAAGAAGAAAATAACCCAAGCCACAAGGAAGCCCTAAAAATAAGAAAATAACTAAAATGAAGCACAATAATAACTTGATAATGTGGAAATTAAACAGATGCAGTTTGTTAGAAAGAATACCTTGTTCCTTTTTACGAGTGCGAGCAGATCTTTGTTCAAGGCTGTTTCATTTTCCAGTACAAAACTCTGATCTTGAGTGAAATGAAATCTCATGGATCTGCCATATATTCTTTGAAAAAAAGAAAAATGTAAGAATATAGATTGCAGAAATAATGTGAAACAGGCTGTTCGTAACATTATAAATGCTTTAAATTTACCTTTCTCCCTCCTTGGAGTTGGAAGCCATCAGAATGCTCCCTGAGGGCGCCAACAAACCAGTCCTAAGAGAGCCTTGTGGTAAGTCACTTTGTATTTGGAGGAGAAACTCTGACAGGGAACTTGTCATTGTGGGGTCGTCTAGGAGTGTGGTGAAGGTGGTGCTTGTTAAAAGGGACATCAATACTTTCCTGAGAAGAGCAAAAACCTTAGCACAAAGGAAAGCATGTGAGCGTTTACATTGACGGTCTTAACTTACATGGACACGCCGCTGATGGTTTGATTTCCACCAGAGCAGAATAGGGGATGCGCACTGCCAACTATCCCCTGTCCCAATGCTAAAATCTTAAGGGAGAGAGATTTTCCCACATTTCGATCTTTGGAGAAAATAAGTCCAATGGAGCTCCCATCTGGAAAATATTTAAAAAAAAGAAAATTAACAAAAACCTTTGGAAAACTGACAATGAAAACTGAAAATCCCACCTGAGAGGTCTTGACCATGAGTCCTGAGATTTGTTTTAATCAAGCTGTACACTATGAAGGCTGTGCTTAACAGAAACGGAATTTCGTTGCAGCCAAAATTGGAGGACAGTTGGATAAACCTAAAGTAGATAACGAAATTAATTCATCAGCTAAATGCGGTCACAAAGGCAATGTCTTCGCTATCCCAGTCCTTTTGCTCACCTTTTACACGTAGCTTTCAAAACTTCCTCGTTCAGAAGGTGAGGATCTAATGTTGTACTGAATTGGTACAAATTAGTGTCGTCGACAAAAAAACGGTGATCCCGCGATGCAACGATTTCCTTATGGTAAATGTGCAACTGAAATAGCAAAAGGAAAGAAGAAAAGTAAAATACACAATATAGCAAACATAAATTAGATGTGAGTTTTAAATCATATAAAACCGTACCTCTCTTGAAAGCAGCCAGTAGCCATTTTCCTGGTAACCGAGGCGTTTGGATTTGTGGAAGGGAAGCGGACTTATGAGATCATCCTTCAGGGAGGAGTAGTAGTCTGCCAATATGCTGGCAGTCACTCCACCCCCCAGATTCAAGATCCCCGAGCCAAATCTACCCCTCAACTCCATAACAAATTTGGCCTTCGAGTCGAAAGCATTCGCAGGTAGAACAATTGTCCTAAACAAAGGCAAAAAGGTATTACGAACTATGTAGTGTACTAAAGATCAATTATTAGATATATCTACATACATATGTATCCCCCTTTTAGGAATATACAAAAAAAATCTACAGATAGCAGACCGCATGTGACCTATGTTTGCGCGAATTAATAAAGAAACCTTAAGAGAAACATGAGCAACACCTACTCTTTAAATCAGATGAATTTGAAACTAAAATACAAACGCACAGGAATTAGATGATTCGATTTCAGTATAGTAACATTAATTGCAGTTACACCTACTTTGTTTCTAAATTTCCTCGCGTTATAGAAGTACATGTTGCAATCCAATAGCCTTGTTTCTCCTCTTCCGAAGACATCAACTCCCCTTGCAGCTTGAGAGAGAAATCTCCAAATACATGACGTCCATCAGTGTCGCAGAAGTAGGTCTTTCCATTCTCGACGCGAAATGTAAGGCCGCCACTCTATAGGAAAGAGGAAAGAAAAGGGCAACTAGAGCTGAGTCTGCAGTCAACTTGTATATAAATTGAATATTGTATATATTGAATACCATACCTTAGGGTCACTGGACCCCAATGCGGGTGTTTCAGTCTGTCGATCTTCTCTGTCTTCCATCCTCAAAGATTGAGATTAAATTGTTCCGCACGTCATAAACACGAGGTTGCGAGTGAATGAAACTACCAAACGCAAACCTTTAAATACCCTCAGTCGCATAACGGCCAAAATAGGATGACGTTGACAGTGACAGCTAGCGTTTCCTTTGAGCCCAAGATAAGCTTTGACCGACTTGATCGGACATGAAGACATCAGTAATAAAGTCCTGAAAATCTGGCCTCCGAAACTGCGTACAGGGGCCAATGCAAAAGCCTACGCTAAACAAGGGGTCACGAATAAAAGATTTTCGACAAAGAAGGGAAAGAAGAGAGTGAAAGTCACAAAAAGGAATAGCGGCAACAATGCACACCTGCAGCAACGGTCACAGATTTTCATTCGCTTATCTGCGGACCACCATACCTGTCGTTAATTTCGTTGCACTCTAATTTTATCGAAATATCCAATCCTGCGGAAGCTCAGATGTTTTGTAGATAGAAAGACATAAATGGGTAATTATAAATAATGACAGTCCCTGCATGATGCATAAAGAACATTTTTATATCAAATATACTTCGAGCAGCCAACGATTTTTGCCGAAATAAAAATGACTATTTTTTTGAATGATAGTAGTCTATTTTTTTTTTGTTATAAACAACAGGTTTTTCTGTGACGTTTATGTACAAACTTAGTTATCAGGTACAAGTTAAACAAATAATTGTACTTTGAACCTTGAATACGTAAGTAACTTTAGCATGATTGTTTAAATGATTTATTAAAAAAAGAAGAAAAGAAAAGAAAATTGTATCGTTTCGGTAGCCACCCGGCAAAACTCAAACATAAAACTATGACTAAAAAACGTTTATGAACAAAGCTAGGATAAGTATTAAAGGACACGTTACCACTTCATGATAGGATCGAATGATATCCAATTTCGGAATTTAATAGAACGGAATTTAAACTGTTTACTTTAAGTGTTTTGACAAGTTGAAAATACATTGACCGGGACTTTAACTTTGCCGCGTTCACGCAAATTGAATTTAATTTATAAGTGTTCTTATCGCAATTTCCGTTTTTTTGCTAATTTACACCATTCTTGAGTAATCACTAAATCGGGCTTTTAAAAAATAAAGAGTCTCGTCAAGTGTGCGCTTATCACTAAATGATCAATGTTGGTGGTCTTCGTTTCTCGATTATCCTAAAGAAACCTTAAATATTCAATGAAATCCAATCCATAAATAGTACTCAAATCAGAAAAAGGGCTCTCAAGCTCAGTGTTGCAGTTTTTGAATTTCGAGCAGTAAAAATCCTATCTTACTTAAAGGATGAGTCAGCGTGGCCGTGGTTGCTGCCCAGGCTGCAGCGCAGAATATTTTAACAGATCGAAACCGCCAAATTGTACAATGTGTAGATACGCGCTGGGAGGAAGATACGAGCAAACTTCAAAAAAGAAGAAGTCTCTGTGTCCCTTAGCCGTCAAGCTTACAGAATGTGACTTCAGCGTAAAAACAAGCAACAGAGATGACCGTTGTTTTGTTTCAACAAATGAAATTCTCTGGTTTTGCAGTGTCGAAGAATGTAAAGTGAAGAGGTCATTGTTTGAAAATTCCTCCCGCCTGGAAGAGTTTTCGTGCAAGCACGTGCAGAATGCTAAGAACAATTCCGTGGATCCGTTAGCCGTTCTGACACCTCACTTGACGACTTTCCTTTGCAGTAATTCGGTCAGAGAGCAACTGAAAGCCATCGTTGAAGAAGATAGCAATCGACAACCAGTCATCCAAGTGTCAGAAACTTCATACGTGGTGTTAGGGTCCGCCACGGCAAGCAACCCATTAGGCTACTGCCATGTTCGCAAGAGCTCCAAGCGTGATGGAGAATATGTGTGCGCAGGGAAAGATTGCCGTGGCTATTCCTCAAGAGCCAAGCAAAAGAAAACAAAGTCGATGTGCCAACACGTACTTTTACTGCGTTCCTGCTTGCAGCCAACTGAGAGTGCTGCACCATCTGAATCTAGGTTTCCAATTTCAACCCCTTCATCGATCCCTGAATTACCAGCTCAGTCTAGTAAATCGCAAACCAAACGAGCTTCAACTCTTAATTTAGCAGAAAAGAACAGAAAAATGCCATATAACATCCCGCGTGATATACTTAAAAAAATTGCGATGAGAGACGCTTGTACATTACTTAATGTACAGGGAGGATGGCCCGATCTGTTTATCCCAGCGGAAGAGACCTGTCAGCTTTGTGGGACGTCACTAGGAATGCCAATTGACCATCCAGGACAACATACGGATCAGCCGTCGTATCTTATCACTGAACTGAATCCTTTCAGAAAGGTCCAATTGAAGGTGAAATTTTGTCAATCCAATGAATGTTTGGCAATGCATCAGGCACAAGTTGAAAAACTAGGCAAGTATTTGAATCCGCTATATGTGTTATGCGACGGGGGCGTTGTTAAATATTAAATTTCCTTTTCAGAATTGCCATAAAATATACATAACGAGGAGAGTGCGTGTATTTTTTAAATATCATATGAAACCGAATTCAATAATCGTTTTATTATTTCTTCAAAATATTTCCAAAGTTTTCATTCATACTCTGGCGAATCTTCCCTGTTGGGAAGCCCTTTTTCAATAATGGGGCGTGCGGTATGACCTCATACATACGATCATTGGACGAATGACGTTTTCTTTTCAAATTTGTTAAGTCATTGCTTGCTATGAAATTGACCGGGGATAGTGCTCAATCAGCAAGAATATATTTTAAATAATCAATACTCTTTCTTATTTCTCTTTTAGGATTGTTCAACATCAGTGATAAGATTTTGGTTTCGTTTGATATCCTTCTGGAGTTCAGAGAATTTTTCAAAAAGGGACACCCAATAGGAAACGTCATAGGAGCTAAGTTGATGACAATGAAAAGAAAGTGTAAAGGAGTAAGTAAATAAGGTGTTAAAAAAGAATTAAAAACTCATTAATAATTCATGAAGGAAACACAATGGAAATCATGACCGTGAAGGAGATTTTATATATGATAAAGATTCGTCTTCATTTGCATAAACTTTAACTTGGATTTTCTCTATCAAACTTGGTTCATTTCGTAAAGAATTCAGTACAATATGATAACATTCATCATGAGTTTTTTAAGCCGTTCAATAAACTCGCAGATCGTGTTTTATCGGGTATAAAACCACTCGGCTACGCCTCTTGTTTTATATCCGATAAAACACTCCTGCTCGTTTATTAAACAGTACATAAATGCCAGGTTAATTATAATAATTCATATGCATGTTACAACTTAATTGCTAACGAGTAAAAACTATGTTTTCTTTAAAGGAAAACAATCCGACGGACAATCAAATTGTATACATGGAAGAACTGCTATACAATGGATTTTTTAGTTTTGAGTTGGTAGCACAAAGGAGCTTGGATGATGTGATATGTGGAGTTTGTGGAATTTCTCCACAAATATGTCTTGGAGATGGAAATGAAAAGAACTGTTGCACGAATAGCCAGGTGATTTTCACATTAACATTCTGTCTGTGAATGCAGTTATTTACAACCTTTATTGTAATTAATTTATTTTTATTTTGCCTTCTTTTCCACGTAGATCGTTTATACGAAAAAGGGAGAACCTCAAAAGTCCATGATTTCCTTGGAAGAATTACTTGCTATTCTAAGACGTCGCTGGCTAGAGAAAACTGTTTATACAAGGATTCAAGAACCTTTTTCAATAGCGTTAGAGCAATTGCCACCACTTATACCGCCTAGCTTGGGAAATGAAAATATTCTCAACACTGAAATTTGCAAGAAAAGTGTTTACCTAAAGTCAAACACGCAACCCACAGGTATATATATATAGTAGTACACATTTATACGAATATCTAATGAGATGCAAAATATTATATATCATATAATATATATTATATATTGTTTGGAATTTTTTATCTTCTATTGTATCAGAGACATAAGCATTTCACAAAGTCAAGTTTCCACAACATTTTGTGGTCAAGGAGCCACACCTATTTACATTCTGCATCGCATTTGGTACATTGCAGTTCATTAGATATCTCTATAAAGCTATACTACAACCTTTTTGTATATATATATATATATATATATATATATATATATATACACTTAAACTCAGCCATTTGCAAAATATATGGCCGTTTCAAATATAAATACAAGTATATCGAAAGTATATCAGACAGGGCGGGATATCTTTCTTGATATTTTTTTCCCCAGAAAGCCCTAGTGATAGACAACTCGAAAAAAAGATCAGGGATGATATCCCATTATTTTTGATATGTTTTTGATATACTTGTATATATATTAGAAGCGGCCATAACTTTTGCAAATGGCGGTATGTGTACGTATACAAAGTTGTTTTTTTCATATCGCCAAAACATGTCCAATGTGATAATAATAATAATAATAATAATAATAATAATAATAATAATAATAATAATAATAATAATAATAACTTTATTTAAGTCTCTATCTTCTAGCCGGGCACAAGTACCCTACTAATCGGGGAGACTTTAAGTTTGACAATTTTTTAGGTGACCCTGCCCTTCTTCATAAAATGATTGTTAGTGGTTCCATCGAAATGGAGAAAATTAGCAGCTATACCATGGAAGATGTCGTTCGAGCTTGTTCAGCGTGCGGAATACCAACTTCAGGAAAATCCAAGGTATTTTATTACCCACAAGTGCCCAACCACAAACATCCCATACTGTACACATCATTTAAAAATAGCATTACGTTGGTGTCTTTTAATTTTTACTTGAATTTTCAGGAATATCTGAGTGGAATGTTGAACAGTTTGTATGAGGCAATATTGGTTGGTGTCTGCCCTTGCCATGGATTTGGTAGCCTCCCAGGCCACACCGGAGGATTTTATCATATTGTCTGTCGTCATGGGGTAATAAAGTTAATGTCGACGTATATGAGATATTCTATGCCATGTACAGTCTAAATTAATTGAGATTTTTTTTAAATTTTAGACAACAGTTGCATCAAAGTTCCTTACTTTAACGGAATCGGTGAGGGATGCTGCAGATTTGTACCTTTCTTTAAAGTACCCACCTACTGTATTCATAAATGACACCCCATGTGGGTTTGTACGTCACCTTGAGTGCAGAGATCCAGCAAAAGCAAAGCAATTATGGGGAGATAATGCTGGTTGTTTTGAGAAACCCGAGGTCGGAAAGGAACCATGCAAGGTATTATAATTATAAGGTTTTACTTTATTTTCTCTATTTTTCAATGTAGTAATTATTAAGAGATCAATTTGAAAATCGTAACCATGGTTTTATGGTAGCCTATGTACAACCGCTTCCCAGCCATTCCCCCTACGGGAATAAAACCGGGGGTGAGGGGTGAAAAGCGGCTGTACATTTACTTCTTTATAAAAACTGAATACTCGGTTAAAATATTAAATGTGTAAAATAATTTCTGACTGTCAAGTTTATTTTTCCTCACAGGACCAAAATGTCCCAGAGCTTGTAACCCCAGAGTACAGCGATAGCTCTCTTGATGGACGTACTGGGAAACATTTCGTTCTTGGGGACAGATTTCACGCTGCTGCAGAACCCCATAAATCCCCTCTTTGCGAATATCACGACATTAACTTATGTCTTCAAGCGAATGCCATTAAAACAAGCACACAAGAGTCGCAGAATAACAGAAAAAACACAAAGAGATTAAGAAGCTCATGTATGCAGAGCTTTGAAGTGCACATCTTATATAATTACTTAAAGGGCCACTTGGACGAAAATTGTTCCAAAATTAAAACTCTTTCATTCGAGCTGGAACTTTGCTGAAATAATCTTGAACACATTAAGAACCTCTCACTGAAATATCTTTCTAATATTCGAAAGGGAAGGGCCAAAATTTTACGATTTATTTTCGTCCGCCATTAATTTCTTTGTGTCACGGCCAACGAGTCATTATGTACAGCAGTTTTACGCTGTGACGTCATTTACTCAACACTGTCATGTTAGCGTCGTTTTGACTATACATTTCTTATTAAATTACCTGAAGTTTATTTGATGTTTTAAACGCGTTATCGTGAAAAGAATCTCTAAACAGACTTTTTTTAAACCTTTGATACCTCTTCAAATACGATGGAAACTCCTTTGGACGCTCGCTTTGTCAATCCTGAAGAGTTAGAACCATAAATTATAATGTATGAAGATGAAGCCGAACTAGAAGAAGAAGCAATGCTTGGGAAGAGGTTTTCATAAAAATTCCTTACGTTCATTTCATTAGTATTTGCTACCTACTGTCCATGATATAAAGATCTTAAATTTGAAGTTTCAATGTAATCTAATAGTGATTGATGTTATGAAAACAACCGATTGCCTTTTGAATTCTGCGTTGTGATATAAAGATTTGTGACAATATACTTAGATCTATGTGCCGAATAATTTAGAATGTGAGCTCGTAATTCTTCTAGCTGATTTACTACAGAACGGTTATTATTTGCTTCAAAATGTTTATTATGCATTGAATAGGTACAAACATACGATTATCTAATATCATCTTTGTAATAGAACATGTCAAAGGTTTCTTATTTATTACTCGCGCGACAGCGGCGTCTGTCACTCAGCTCGTAGATTTTTCTTTCATTGTGTCGGATGTCTCGCGGACCCAAATTGTGGGGTTGTTCTTTGCCCTTGTATGTAAATATACCTTGAAAAATTGTTATCCTTAAAATGATTCGAATCCCGAATATCTCAGTCACTTCGCGCGATGGAACCGCTAGAATCTCGTCCATGCGTCCTACTTTGTTGTGATTCTTGGCTTGCCGAGATGTATTGAAATTTTCGAATTATGATCGTCAGTATTATTGAAACTGAAAAATTTCAGCGCCTAGACATTGTTTGGTCATATAGTAGTTAGGAAACCGAATGAAACATTAAATATTTTCTGAATAAACCAAATAAACCGAGTTTTACGAACATGGCACATACATTACCCACCAATGTTTTGGTTTGGGTTGAGTAAATGACGTCATAAGTACTCGTGCCAGTCTTCTTGAGTCGAATTCTGTGATTCAAAGAAATTAATGGCGGACGAAAATAAATCGTAAAATTTTGGCCCTTTCCTTTCGAATATCAGAAAGATATTCCAGTGGGTGGTTCTTAATGTATCCTAGATTATTTCAGCAAAGTTCCAGCTCGAATGAAAGAGTTTTAATTTTGGAGCGATTTTCGTCCAAGTGGCCCTTTAATGGACTATTACCAAAATGAGGAAATTGTAACGAAACAAAGAAAGCTCTTAGAAAATCATTTGGGTCGAGGTCAAACTTTAGTAAGAGACGACTTACTTAGGTTTAAAATAAATGTAGAATAAATGCAATTGCCCTATTTCATAACAACGTCAAATCAAGCTATTGTTTTTGACTGGGGATCATGGTCACCGGAGGGGGATGGAAAGACACAGCACATTTAAATCACAATAAAATTTGGTTTATGAGCTGGTAAAGGCAAGAGCAGCAAAATATGACGCTAAATATCTCGAAATAAGAGAATTAAGCTTAAATTTAGAATAAATTTATTGTTTTCTCCCACTGAAGTTTGTTTACTACGACTAAAGGTCAGTCTAGCCTCCTTAGCAGCCACGTTCTTAGTGTAGAGAAGTTGTTGCGTGACGACCCTAATGTCTGCGAAGAAGGATAAGGTCAGTCATATCAAAGCAGCTTTATTCGAGGGTAATAAAGCACCAGCACTATTTCAATAGCAGAGGAGACTCTAACCCCAACAATTCACACTAAATTTCGCCCGGACAAGAAATAAAAACATGCTACTATACTACCTTGCCTGAAGTGCTTAATCAACCAGAAACTCGATCATTCGGCATTATAATAACTTTCAAATACGGAATTCAACTCGAGAGAGGTTTTGAGGCTTCTTAACTTTTCTATTAGGATACTTCCAAATGACGGAAGGGTACAATAAAGTAAATAAAGTTTATAATCGACGAGGTTTATAATCTCTATGTTCGAGTGTGCTACAACAGGAGTTTACTCTATTGATACTAACATATTCGCTTACAAATATACCGCTAGCCTGTGAACGCCGAAAATCCATTACCTAGATTGGCTTCTCAACCCTTTTACAAATCACGAAACTGCGATCGTGAAGTCGGACTCGAAAGATGAATTTGGAATACAAAGTTCAAAATTATATTCGTAGATTCCAACGTAGCCGGAGTCTTATCAATATGATACGTCTTTCCAATTGGTGGACAACCCTGACCACCGCTAAGCCTATGTGAACCAATCAGAATCACGCTTGCAAACAGTGAAGCCTAACAGGATAAAGCAGGACAACCTAGAATCCATTGCCAATATCCAAGAGGTAAATATTCTTGATACACTTGACAGGGACACCACGAAACGATACGCTAGGTCTTGAAAGGGAACGTTTAGTCTCAGCTTCATCAGTACCAGCACAAATTCTTGAAATCTATTAAGAACTGTAGATTTCCGTTGAACATGTGGCGCGACATGCTCAAACACCACCATCAGGACTTCATAGGAAGGTAGTCCTGTGTAAAATCGAACTTTATCAGCTGTATCGAAGAATTCTCTGTCCGGAGCTTGATATGCAGATTTTAAAAACATGTATTCAAATTCATCTGTCTGTGTGTCAGCGTTCTGTGAACCTTCAAAATAAGTTAAGTCTAAGTCCATCTGTGTTGACTCGTCCTTGAAAGTCACTACGGGTGTCTGGGTGCTCTTGTCGAGTATTTCTTCACGCTCATCATTCGCACTGCTGCAAGAAGGCTCAATATTAAAACATGAATTACTCTGTGTTTCGGTAGAAAACTCGATATCTTGGACAGCATTCCCAGTTTGATTCAAGTACTTCTTTTTCCTCTCGACTCCAAGTTGCTGATGTTCTATGATTCGTTTCCTGCGCTCTCTTGCCCTTTCAGCTCGTTCTGTCTTAGCTTTCGCTGCTTCCTTCAGATCTTCTTCCTGACTTTCCTTTTTTCCAAGGTTAATAGTTGGAACCCAATCAATATTATATCTGTCCCAGACTTTTGCAGGCTTTCCAGAGACAAAGTGAAGACCACAAACACGTTCGGTTTCAAGAACCCTCTTTGCGTCAGTATCGCCTCGACTGATGGCCGAAATCCAAAGCCTTCTCCGCTCTCGTGTCAACTCTTCGTGCTCTTCGCCTTGATTCGATATCACTTTAGGTATTGAAGAAAAGGAAACTTTTTTCTTACCGCTCTTTGAACCGCAACCAACTACGATACAATGCACCATGTTCAGTGAAAAGTTCACACATATCTCTCTGTCGCGTCTGTTTGTTTACTATCGAGGGGCACAAAGATGGCGGATAGCAACCGTTGTCAAGACCGGTGTCACGTGGGTGAAAGCCAAGAATACACCCAGAGACAAAGAGGAACAAACAAAGATTTCAAGACGCATCGGCGCCAACATTTTTTTATTGCACTTTAAGTTATCAACTTTATTGACTCATGCGGCTTCGCCACTTCGCGCGCCTGTTTTGAAGTTAAGCCTTTTTACACGTTCAAACTTTTAGTTAATTTTTTTGCACAAGTTTTACATGGTTCTATTATACTCGTGCCGGCAACCGAAACTTGTGTCGAAAGTTGCAGGACGAAGGCACTGTGTATAGCCCCGTTTACTCTGGCGATTTTTGCTGCGATTTTTGTGGCAATTTTCGGAAACATAAAATCTTTTGTCTAGGAAAATCTTGGTATCCTGAATAAAACTTTACAAATAAGTTCTTTACCATTATTTATTATGGACAGGATCGCCAAAAAAATCGCAGCAAAAATCGCCGCAAAACTCGCTAGTGTAAACGGGGCTTAACACCCCCGTGATTGTTGTCCCGCAAACACTCTATAAACAAGTTTTAGCTAAAAGTTTCAACGTTTAAACCAGGAGCTTTAATTCTTGCAGCAAAACAGCTCAGAACAACCGCTTGATACTAGTAGATTATGCGCATATTTTAAAAAAATCCTTTGTTTCAGTTTGAATAAGTGTTTTGAAGCGTAGATTTAACTACCCGAGGGAATAACACGTGACTCGACTACACCGCGCCCAAAACAATACATGACGTCATATTTGGGTGAATATGGTAGAAACCCGTGGAAGTTTTATTTTTTCTTTGGGAATAAAAGGAATCAAAAAGGGCCGTGAGCGTTCCGTGTTTTAGTCACGTCGTTTTCCCGAGCATCATTTCTTTCTTTCATAGAATCAGTATTCTTTCTCACGACACGAAAAGAAGCAAGCCTCAAAGAATCTAACACTTTCAATGCCTTTATTGTTCATTTGTCAATCCCTTTATTACTTCTTTGTTTTTTGGTGATGGTCAGGGTGTTGATGGGGCATTGTGCATTCACTCGCACGATATTATCCTGAAAATGCGTAGATCAGGAAAACACAAAAGAAAAAACAGCTTTTTTCCTCGTAGGAATGTAAGATTTCTTTTGTTTTATCCTGTAAGACTCGTATTCAAGGTAATATTGAAAGTTGGTCTTGGGTGTGTGTGTTTCTGGGGGGTGGAGGGGGGGGGGGGGGGAGGTAGGGGAAGGGGTTACACATATAATGACGACTGAGATTTTGTAAAAATCATTTTAATAAATTCACTTTGTTTTGGCAATTTTTACAGTCATTATTATTATATCAAGACCCGTTTACTTTTCCTTTCAGGTTGCTTTACCTTTAATTCTTTACCCTTCTGTATTGTGTCTTTTGTCAAATTTTCTTTCACTTTCTTACATTCCTTTTCTCTGTTATTCCTTTTACTTGTTACTGCCATTTTCTAGTTTCCTTTTTCCTCTTATTTTTTCATTCATTTTATCTCGTTTCTCCTTCCTCTCTGATCCCTTAACATTTTTCTTCAATTTTTTCATCTTTTATTCTGTCATCCATCTTGAAGACCACCTGCAAAGATCAATCAACAGAACAACAAAATATTAACTCTCTTTATCAGAATTACATGGCTACAGCGCTTCTCAATTAAAAGCGCGAAATCGTACAATTTGTCATTGTGACGAAGTAGGTTTTGGTGGACGTCATTCAAGGCGTTTCCATGACATTCCATAGGCACATGCCCTTGAAAGCTGTTTTTTTTCCGACGTTGTCATGGAAACACTTTGATTGACGTCCACCAAAACCTTATTTTGTCGCGATAGAAATTTGTACGATTCAGAACCGTTGATATATTTTATAATCTTCGACAAAGGAAGCATGTCTAGGTGCTAGCTTACATGAACATAATTCGAACAGAACAAAGAACATATTAAAGAGAACAGACAACAAAAAATATAATGGAATAAAATGAAATGGAATAGCCATTAACATATAGAAATATAAACCTCTGTATCTTAAAGAACCGACACTCAAATGGCAAAATATTCTCACAATCAACTATTCACTATCTAAAGAATCGATTCTGAAAATATTGTGTAAAGTTTTACCAACATTTCTTGACGTCGGTGCCATTCGTTGATTATTCAAAGTCCCTTATTGTAATACAACATAGTCTCCAATGTGTTGGATTGTATTTCTGGTTCCAAATCTGTTGTTAATATCTGTTTAAAAATATCAACATGCCAAGGTCAGATTTTTGAAGGATGCATTGTTTCCCATTTCAGACCACGTGTCATTCCCTTGAGTATAAATTCTTTGTTTGAGTTGTATCAATATTCATGTGTCTTTTCATGTGCAACTTTTAAATAAAGAAATTATACTTAAGGGAACGATAGTATGTACTTGTACAGTGTAGTGTTAGGATAGTATGTACTTGTACAGTGTAGTGTTAGGATAGTATGTACTTGTGCAGTGTTGTTAGTGTTAGTATGTATGTACTTGTGCAGTGTTGTTAGTGTTAGGATAGTATGTACTTGTGCAGTGTTGTTAGTGTTAGGGTAGTATGTACTTGTGCAGTGTTGTTGGTGTTAGGATAGTATGTAATTTGGTATGTATTTTGTTATATCCTTTTTTACCTGGGATTCTTGAGGAAACATTGCAATTGCAAACGGCAGTGCAATACCGAACACGACAACACACACTGCGGCTTGAACCGGTAAATGGAGTTTGGGACGGATTTTCAGGAAATGAGTCCTGAAAATTAACATCATTGCTTATCAATCGGAGGTGTAAGTAGATGTGATAATATTGCAGTATTGCAAGGGAGTTTAAGTGAGGAGGGAACTGGATGTACAGGAGAGCGTTGGTAGGGAGAGGGAGGTGGGAGGTGGGAGGGGAGAAGAGAGAGATGGTAGGGTGAGGTGGTGGAGGGGTGAGAGCGATAGTATGGAGAAAGAGGTGGGTGGGTGACGGAAGAGAATGGGATGGGAGGGAAGAGATGAGAGCCATGGTAGAAAGATGGAGGTGGGCAGGCGAGGGAAGGTGATGGGAGAGGATAGAATATGGTAAGGTGAGGGAGGTGGGAGGGTAATTGAAGGCAGTGGGATGGGATTTGAGAGCAATGAATAGGGGAGAGCGATAGTAGGGAGAGACAAGAGGGAAGGTAAAGAATCAGAGAGGGAAGAGAGGAGAGTGATGGTTGGGTGAGGGCTGGAGGTGGGAGGGTGAGGAAAGGGGATTTAAGAGGAGAGAGATGGTAGGGTGAGGGAGGTTGGAAGGGAATGGGAGAGGAGGGAAGAGAGAAAGAAGGTAGGGTGAGTGAGAGAGGTGAGAGTGAGGAATGGGAGGAGAGGGAAGATAGGACAGCGATGGCAGAACAGAGAGGTGGGAGGAATTGGGAAGGGAATGGAAGGAGAGAAAAGAGAGAAGAGCGATAGTAGTGTAGGTAAATTTTGGAGAGTAAGGAAAGATGATGGGAAAGGTTGGGAAACAGAGGAGAGGGATGGTAGGGACATTTGTGAGTTTTAACTTAGCTGTGCCCTGACTTTCATCCGTCCTGATGCTGGATAAACCTGATGTTGAAAATAAAAATTTACCTTTCTAATGGTGCCATAACCAATGCTGGTATAATCAAGACTGGTGCTGGTAGGAAGATCCTGGTCAAAGCTGTCTCAAATATTGCCTTAGGAACAAAAAAAATGTAAGAAATAAATAAATCTAAAATCAGGGTTTAATTTAGTTTAGTTTATTCGTCACAATTATTGTATTAATTTTACAAAACATAAATCATATAAAGAAAGAAAGAACTGCTGTGTCTTGAAAAGGAAAGTGGACTCACGTCCCAATTATTGACATCCATTCCCAAGAACTAGAGTGGTTTTCAATAATCTATGAAACTATTGAGCATAGATACAATATACAATTTTTTGGAGCACGTTTAATCCAGGTATACAACCAACCCATAATCACAGACAGCTGATCTGAAAAAGTGACGTAGAAATGACTTTGATGTAAAACTGAGGATTCATAGTGAAAAATAAAAAAACATGTCTGCCGTTGCAATAAAAATATAATTTCATTAATTGTTTTACTGTTAACAAGCTTTTAATACCAGCTTTTTTCCCCATTTGGTGTCCTGGAAATTCATAATTTCAAGACAAAAAGTAACGCCTCAGTTGACAAATTTTCTAGCAAAAATGAAGTGCGGTATGACAGTCCTCAACATACATTTCTTGCAGCAATTTTTGATGTTCCTATGATGTTACCATCCTTGTCCTTTACATCAATACCAGTGAACAGTTCCTGGTTCCTCATTAACACTATGTTACAGATGTTGGCTGTAGCTGGAAGCATGGATAAAAAAATATATAATAATTATTTATTATAATTATTTTGGGATGGGATGAATTAATGGTTGAATTAATAAATGATAGATTAAAAAAAAGTAGGGTAGCACGTAATAGCTAGTGGCTAACAAACCTGTGGCCCTTGTTCCATGATCAAATTGGAATTTAGAAGTTGATTTTTGTGAAGGGAAGAAAACCAGAGAACCCATAGAAAACCCTTGAAGCACAGGAGAGAACCAACAAACAACTCTACTCACATACAACACCGAGCCAGCAAGGCTTGAGTCTGGGTCGCATTGATGAGAGGCGAGCACTCTCCCTGCTATGCGACCAGTCAATAGATAAATGAATGGGAGAAAGATAGGGAGGATGGGATTGGTAAGTAGGTTGATTGATTGATGGATGGATGGAAGGATGGATGGAGGGAGGGATGGAGAAAGGTTGAAATTGTATGGATGGGCCAATAACAGTAGGGGACAGATGGACGAACAAGGTGGCAGATGAAAGGAGATGAATGGAAGGGGATGCAAAGAATGGATGCAAGGCATATGAATTAGGCTGAAGGAAGAAAGTTATAATAGATGCATGGTTGGATATATGGGATGGGGTGAGATGGAAAGATTAATAAATGGAACTTATGGATGCACGAATAGACAGATTGAGAGAAGATGAATAGAAGTAGAGACTTATGAGTAAATGTAATAAATAGATGTTTGGATGGGAATAATAGGATGGATGGATGGAAAAATGAATGGGAAGGATAGGATGGCTGGGAGAAGGGTACAAGGATCATACAATCTTACCTGTTGCAGGATATGCCACCAATCTCTGAGCAAGGCTTTTTATCATTGGATTTGAGAAATTTGTCTTTTTTATCAAGTTACTTAAGCCAACCTGTTATGAAAAAATAAAACTGATTTTAAAAGATTTTTTCAAATAATTTATGTTAATTCAAATGAATGCAAAATTATATTTTAGTGAGCTAATAGACTCTCTTTACAATTCAGTAGAGTACGAATAAGTATGATCCTTTGAACACGATGATAGTGGTAATAATGGTGGTAGAGGTACTAGTGATGGGTAGGTTTAGTCTTGTTTGTTCCCTTGGGAACATAGGCCTGTTATCATTGTTCTCCACCTCACTTTGTTCTCTGCTGTTTTCTTTGCCTCTTCCCATGTATTGTTTGTGATGGGGATGGTGATGGTGATGGTGGTAGTGGTGTGGAGGGTTGGTGGGGATGGTGATGATGATGGTGGTAGTGGTGTGGAGGGTTGGTGGGGATGGTGATGATGTTGGTGGTAGGGCAGTGGGTTGGTATGGATTCTTATGATGTTTTAGATTTTTTATAGATATATGTTTAATTTTATAGGCTATAGGATTTTATATAATATAGGTTTTAGTAGTGCATTTGAAAACATATGTTGAATTTGTGCTTTACAAACGAAATTATTATTATTATTATCATTATGTTGGTAGGATGGTGTGGTGAGATTGGTTGGTATGGATTCTTATGTTGATGGTAGT
Source organism: Actinia tenebrosa (assembly GCF_029948245.1). NCBI lineage: Eukaryota > Metazoa > Cnidaria > Anthozoa > Actiniaria > Actiniidae > Actinia > Actinia tenebrosa. The sequence continues at coordinate 6,870,738 of NW_028292572.1, read as the reverse complement.
AGGGTGGTGTGGTGTGGTGGGTTGGTAGGGATGGTGATGATGTTGGTAGTAGGGTGGTTTGGTTAATTGGTAGGGATAGTGTTGCTGTAGGGGTGGTTTTGTGCTGTGATGGGTTGGTTAGGATGATGCTGGTGGAAGGGTGAAGTGGTGTTTTGTTGTTAGTGTTGATGGAAGTGGAAAGGTGGTGTTGTGGGTTGTTGTAGGGTGATTAACTAGAAAGCATCAGCTGCTTTAATCACCCTACGCTATACATACTTACCACAATTTATCATTTGTAGTATAATTTATTAATATATTTAATTTATATAAATATTTACTAAATTGTAACAATTAATTGATAATACTAATTGAGTGTAAATAAAAGAAGTTAAAAGAAGAAGTTGAAGTGTGGTGTTGATGGAGACGGAAGGATGGTGTGGTATGGGCTGGTAATGACAATGGTGATGGCAATGGTAGTCATTACTCACTGGTACTACAACTAGGAGAATTTTGGTAGCAATACTCACAGCTATTGTAACAGCGCTAGTAATAGCCCCTGTGTAACTCAACAGAAATTTGCTGATTGGAGTTGGCTACGGAAATAGAGTTAAACAAAGTCAAGTTGGAGGCAAGATATACCAATACAAGAGAAAACATCCAAGAAACAAATTCAATAGCACATGTAACTGTCATATCTTACCAACCTTACTTGCATTTCTGTTGGAATAGTTTACAAGGGCATTGTGGCTCTGGTTAATCCACTGTACAAAAAAAATGTAAAAAGCAAATATATTAAAGAACAGTTATATATAAAGGCAGATAAAAACGTTACAAGCCAGGACACTTTTCATGACATCAAGGTGTCTATGTTTGGCATCTGTTAATCATCCATCAATCAAAGAAAACCTTAGAAATTGGACAGACATCTAGTCCTATTGCAGATTAATTATATCATCCCAAACTATACTAGACTGATTCCATAAGTCATAGTTCTCCCTTGAAAAAATGCAAATTGAAACAATCCAAATTAATCTTTAATTTTGACAGGAAAGAGAATTTGAAAATAATACAATAGTTGCTTATATGGAATTATAGAGTGATGATACAATTGAATTAAAAACACCAATGATATCAGGAAATATTGTTTTTGGCTCGTTAATAAGAACCTGTTGAAAACCTTTACTCAGCTTGATTTTTCACTAAATATCAAATATATAAGGGGAAAACAGTGGTTCTTTCATGCACGTTTTGAATACGGTATTTTAAAATAATTATAAATTCAGATTGATTGCCACATACCTGCCAAAATATAACTGTTTTAAGACTAGGTGCCGGAAGTAACATACCAACAACCTGACGAGGATGATAATAATAATCATTAATATCAAATAATAATTTAACTATTAATTAAAATGAAAGTATAATTAGCAATGCTATTGTCAGGCCGCATTTGTCTGCCATCTTCAAACTATTACTTCACTATGGTTAAGTGAAGCGTAAACCACAGAAAAATATATCTCTTATTCACAATTATTAATAATTGTTGATAGCAACTTACTGTAATGGTTCCAAATGGAACATATCCTGCAAAAAAAGTATATTCATATTTATTGATAAATTTTTTGTCAAGAATGATGAATATATATATAGAGGTCATCAAAACATCCAATACCTTTATATCTTTTTTAAAGCAATATTGAATTTTAACTAGAATTTAGAAGTTGATTTTTGTGTGGGGGGAGGAAAACCAGAGAACTAGGAGGATTAACCTGAAGCACAGGAGTGAACCAACAAACAACTCTACTCACATGACACCAAACTCGGCAGGATTTCAACCTGGGTTATGTTGGTGAGAGGTGAGCACTTTTATCCCCACCCATGCTTCCCATGTCATAATATTTAATTATTATATAATTACCAATGAAATATCTATTTTTCTCTATTTCGAAAAATTGATATCTTCACACGTGAAAATAACATGTTATTTTCATGTGTGAAAATAACATTATTGCGATGGCTATTCAAAAATACACGGAAAGAATTGCCTGAAAAAGCCAAAACATACTTCATTGATAATTATATAATAAACAGAATATTACATGGGCGCTTGGAGATATGAAATTTATCTTCTTGTGTTGAAAATCTCTTACTCGTTTGCTACGCTCACTCGTGAGAGATCTTTTCAACACTTAAAGATAAATTTCATATCTCTGCGCGCCCATGTAATATCCTCTATATATTATCAAGGAATGAAAACCTATACTCTAAATCACAGTCACAATCAAAATCACTTAAATAAATGCATATAATTTAGTAAAACTAGACTCTGTCAGATGTGATTAGGCCACATGTCATTCTGTCATTTTCTAGAGGAAATATTGTTCCTTGATTTGCCAGGAATTTTTTCTGGAGGAGGGGGGGGGGATATACTCCCATATATGGACTATATTGGGATGATCCGCTGAACAGGGTATGGTTTTTCGTTTTGTGTCATAAACAGGGTGTGCAATTTCACTCAAGCTCCAAGTTCTTCCTGAGTTTCCTGTCATATTCAGGGTTTCTACTTTCGTATTGACCGAAACTGGTTATTATGGTTGAAAAAAAACGATACGTGAGATGACATGATACTTGAAACAGGAACTCAATGCAATAAATTATATCTTTTGTCATAAACAGGGTCTACAAATTTGAGTTTTTTTGTCATAAACAGGGTACCCCTTTCAGAATCCCAGCGGAACACCCCTACCCAAATTCTGGCGGAGTACCCCCCCCCCCCCCCACCCTAGGAATTATTCTTTACATCTGAACTTCAAGACTGGAAGAGTGTTACTGTGCTATGAGCCATATAGTGAAAACTTCCACAACTTTTGATTTGTTTTTGAGAACTTCTGGACATCTGTGAATCATGCTCTTTACCACTACCTAATTAGATATCGACTCTTCTCTTTGACATTTTGATTTCATTACATCAATGTACGAACTCATCCTATCAAAGCATCAAAGTGAAGCACTGATACTTCAAGTGCCTAATCAGCCCATAGTTAATAGAGGGGAATGGTTAGGAAACCTATTGTTATCAGGTATGCTTTTGATCGGTCTTGACCATGCACAATGTTTGATTTATGCTCATCCGAAATTGCAAAATAAGTAAACATAAACTTTGTCTATGGGATTATTGTAAGGAACATATTCAAAATCTCTTAAAAACCTTTAAGTATTTTGAACTAGAGTCAAAAGAAAGATTTTGGTCTGTTCACTCAGCCATTGCCAACAATGGTAAACCGACTTTCAAGCATTTTTAGCTTTCTAGTTATTTTTGGAAGTTGGTATCCCTCAATCTGTTTAACATATAAATAACGTATCAAATTAGAAAATAATGTTATAATGGGTACAAATAAAAGTTCTTCTTCTTCTTCTTCAAAGGATTGTGCAAGGTCACGCTTGAAAAAAGTGAACAAAGACATATAACAATAGGTTTCATAACCATTTCCCTCTATTAACTATTATGTATTGTGCTATGATCAGCCGTAGAGTGAAAACTTCAAGTGTTTGAAATCTTTTTGACAACTTCTGGACAACTTTGAATCACGATCTTTACCACTACCCAATTAAGTATCGACTCTTCTCTTTGTCATTTTGATTTGATTACATCAATGTACGAACTCAACCTATCAAAGCATCAAAGTGAAGTACGAATGCTCCAAGTGCCTATCAACCTTACAGGTTATAGTGCGCTATCTCCACAGTCATTTTGAGCCAATTCTCACACAGATATTCTCTATTTGATGATTTAAGGAGGCTGTGAATATGATCGACTGGTGCAAGTCGCTTTGAAATTTTAGGTCTAGTTTTCAAGAAAATAAGCGGTAAACGATCTCTAAAGGCCGCTTTAAACTAATTTATCATTTTTGAAACCTTTAATCCTTTCCTGATATTGCGTGAAAAGTGCTTGCAGATCGAGTTATTCAAGACGAAGTTGTAGCCGTTTTAATACAGCTAGGTGTGCCAGATCAAAACTACCCACAGCCTCCTTAACTTTTTGCAAGGTAACTAGGTTGACGTCATGTATAATTTGGTGATTTCTATATTGAATATCTCGGCAATGAAAAGAGATATCAAAGAAAAGTAAAGGTCATTCTTATCTATTTTATAAGGGGTTTGAAATCAGGAAGAGATCCTGTAGGGTTGATAGGCACTTAAATTGGTTATTGGTAAGAGCACCGTAATAACAATAGTTACAAGTTGTCAAAAACTTGTTCAAAAGAAATCAAAATTTTTGGAAGTTTTCACTATATATTGGCATGCAGCACATTGAATTTTACTGAAATGGTGAAATTTTTGCTGACCTGACATCCGAAAAGGCATCAATATCTTTTTATTTGTATCTGGATGGATAATGGCCTGAAATAATAAAAAAATTACAAGATGTATTAGCTGTGTGTAGTCCAACCAGTCAGCTGTTTCACCACCGCACAGCCTGGGGGGACCCCATCCTGGTTCAGGGTTATTGGCAGGGTTTGCTGTGTGGCAGCTTTGTCATTATGTTGTTCTTTGGGCAAGCGTTCGGAAAAACATTTCCCCTCCACCCACCTCTCAACTTCGAAGAACTAAGGGTGTGATGGTAAGTATCTCCACCTCTTAAGGTGTAACAGGTACCAGGTGGGTGGTGGACTGTGGCCCAGTTGCCATGGTCACCTCTGCCAATGGGCTGGTTAGGTGCGACCACTCCTTTATACCCTGGCCCCTAAGGCCAAGCTTATCACTACGATGAGTTTTAATAGCAGTCTTATAATACATATTAAAGATATGAATCAAGTCAGTCAGTGGGTGAGTTGGACAGTCACAGTCAGTCATTAGAAAGTAGAGACAAAGTCAGTCTTATTGCCCATGGGTCACTGCCAGTCAATCAATCAGTCATTCAGATAATCAGTTAGTCTGTCAATCAGCCAGATGGTAGTCTGATTGGTCATTAAAAAAATAAATCAACTTTGTTTAAAAAGGATAACACTAGACACTAATTCAACTGATAAACTGGGATTAATTTGGTCATCCAAGCCATCTAGCCATTTGCAGATGCAATTTCAAAGGCAGCACCTTCTCCTCAGCTATCTTATCATCAGCTAACCCTGAGTGCTGGTTGGACCAGTCAGTCAGGCGGTTAGTCTTTCAGTAATCTTCTAAAATACATTTATACTCTGATGATAAAGAAAATTAACAGATGGTAACATACCTCCTTGATTCTTTTTGCTTCCCAAAGCTACAGTATGATGATAAATATCAAAATTAGGATGAAATCATAATTATTTGAATGAGCATCATATTACAAGATAAATATAAAAATATAAGAGGATACTTTTCGTGGAATTAAGTAGGGAAGAAGATCAATGGGATTCAGAAAATTAATTATCTTAGTGCATTAGAACAGACTATTTTAATAGACCTTTTTCGAGTTCCAAATTACTGCTGTGTTTCTTGATTACAGACTCATTTACTCAGGCTTAGCCTCCATTTTGTGTAGAATATTCATGTGTCTCAGTCAAGGTCCGTTGAATTTCAAAGTGTTTGTATTGTTGGAGTTGTGCATTCTTTACTTTACCGTTGATATTTGTGAAAAATTAAACAGATGCGAGGCTAACCCTGAGTAAATGAGTCTGTAATCAAGAAACACAGCGGTGATTTGGAACTCGAAAAGGGTCTATTGTAATGTGGTTGTCAGATGGTGCTTGATGTATTGTACCAGGTACCAGCATGATGGGAAGGGCAGTGGTGGCAAAGGGGGGAAGGAGGGGGGTGGGGGAGGGGGGTCTACAGATCAGCCAGCTCCCCACCAATCTAATGCATAATCTAAACCTACTAATGGTCTATTACAGATCCTGTGCTCTAATTGGCTGAGCTATGTGTGGTCTATAAGTGACACACCACTAATATCTAGTAGTGAAAAAAATGCTGGTTTTGAGAACCAAATCACCTAATTTCAAATTTATCTGTGTCCATTTATTTCACTGATCAATAGGTTGTCAATAATGAGAGGCTAATGACTCTGGCTGGTTTCTTTCTAACAGTTACGTGATTTTTCCTGCAAATGGCCTATATATTTCCCACATGTTGCTGTGATGTGTTCCTTGGTTAGGGAGATATGAATACCAAATAAATTTACTGTTTCTTTGCTATGTTATCCTTGTTGATAACAGAAACTGTACCTCTTTATCTGTGACATTTTTATTGTGAAGTCCTTTTTGGAAATCATTCAGCAGTTGAATGGAATGTTGCAGTTTGGACTGAAATGAGATAAAAAAATCATTACTAAAGATAGATTAAATAATCGATTGTTTATTTATGTATTTAAATGATAAATTGTGTAAAGATTAGAGTATACAAAGCAGTGATGAAATGCTAATGGTACTGCCAAGGGAAGCAACCCAAAAGTTTGGATAAAATTGGAAATTTTCCACCAAAGTTTCCTTCCATGGATTTTGCAAAATTTTCGTGCCAAAACATTTGTTTTGCCTTCAAGCTTTGTTACTTTAGCAGAAGCTAGTCTTGCTAACCCCCTAACTCTATATTTTAGTCAATTTGCGCACTTGATCATATATTGGCATGTTAACTGCACAATATTAAGGAAAAAAATATTATCATTATTATTAATTTTTCAGTTTAAAATGGCTTAAAAAGCAATGATTTTTTGGTTAGAGAGAAGGTACTAAGTGGCTGTCTAAGGGAACTACACTTCATCTCCCCCCACTACACCCCCCCACAACACCCCCTTACTCCTCTTAGTCGTCCCAAATCAAGGATCCAAATTTCACCAGAAATGAAGTTTCAAAATGTTTTGTTCCACGTTACATTTCAAGTCCAATATGCATTATGGGGGATGTGAATGCAATCAGTGAATTGCTACAAGAATATCAAAAACTTTTTCTGCACATTTTAATTTTCTGGCATATTTTCTTCGATGCTGACATCATTTGCATATGAATTACGAGATACATCTCTTGGTAAAAAAACATCCAACATGCAACAAAATCTTCACCTTTTTTTTGTCTTACTTTAAACATTACATATGTATCATATCATTACCTCTTTAGTAAAGAGAGATCGAGGATCTGTCACCTCAAAACATCGCAGTAGTCTTCCACTGTATGTTTTCTATTAGTATGCAAGCACATGTTAAAAACATTCATTTTTACCAGAGAGAGGGGAGGGTGATGTGGTTGGTTTAATGATTTAATGATTTAAAAGCCCAATAGCCCAATAGCCCAATAGCCCAATAGCCCAATAGCCCAATAGCCCAATAGCATAACAGCCCAATAGCATAACAGCCCAAAAGCATAACAGCCCAAAAGCATAACGTCCCAATAGCATAACATCCCAATAGCATAACATCCCAATAGCATAACAGCCCAATGGCCCAATAGCACAACAGCCCAATAGCCCAATACCAAATCTCATAGCACAACAATCTAATAGCACAACAATCTAATAGCACAACAATCTAATAGCACAACAATCTAATAGCACAACAATCTAATAGCACAGCAATCTAATAGCACAGCAATCTAATAGCACAGCAATCTAATCAATCCAATAGCACAGCAATCTAATAGCACAACAATCTAATAGCACAGCAATCTAATTGCACAACAATCTAATAGCACAACAATCTAATAGCACAACAATCTAATAGCACAACAATCTAATAGCACAACAATCTTATAGCACAACAATCTAATAGCACAACAATCTAATAGCACAACAATCTTATAGTACAACAATCTAATAGCACAACAATCTAATAGCACAACAATCTAATAGCACAACAATCTAATAGCACAACAATCTCATAGCACAACAATCTAATAGCACAACAATCTAATAGCACAACAATCTAATAGCACAACAATCTAATAGCACAACAATCTAATAGCACAACAATCTAATAGCACAACAATCTAATAGCACAACAATCTAATAGCACAACAATCTAATAGCACAACGATCTAATAGCACAACAATCTTATAGCACAACAATCTAATAGCACAACAATCTAATAGCACAACAATCTAATAGCACAACAATCTAATAGCACAACAATCTAATAGCACAACAATCTAATAGCACAACAATCTAATAGCACAACAATCTAATAGCACAACAATCTAATAGCACAACAATCTAATAGCACAACAATCTAATAGCACAACAATCTAATAGCACAACAATCTAATAGCACAACAATCTAGTAGCACAACAATCTAATAGCACAACAATCTAATAGCACAACAATCTTATAGCACAACCATCTAATAGCACAACAATCTAATAGCACAACAATCTAATAGCACAACAATGATAATAGCACAACAATCTTATAGCACAGCGATCTAATCAATCCAATAGCACAACAATCTAATAGCACAGCAATCTAATAGCACAGCAATCTTATAGCACAGCAATCTAATAGCACAGCAATCTTATAGCACAGCAATCTAATAGCACAACAATCTAATCAATCCAATAGCACAACAATCTAATAGCACAACAATCTAATAGCACAACAATCTAATAGCACAGCGATCTAATCAATCCAATAGCAAAACAATCTAATAGCACAGCAATCTAATAGCACAGCAATCTAATCAATCCAATAGCACAACAATCTAATAGCGTAGCAATCTAATAGAACAACAATCCAATATCACAATATTTCAGTAGCACAATCATCCAATAGCAGAATAGCACAAAAATCAAACCGATCAGCGCTTCCCTAAATCAAGCCAAGGTATGCTCTTGCAAAAGACAATAATATTTTCGCTGAGAGAAATATCACGCATGTGATTGAAGCTATTTTCAGACGTACACCGCTCATCTATCGGCATTAATTTGCGTATAAACTAAAATTGTTTAATATCTTAAAGCATCTACCTGGTCAAAGCGTTGTTTTGTTAACGAAAACTGTGGATAACCAGCACTCGGTTGAGTGACTCTCCTGCTCGCTTGGTCCGCCATCTTTAAAACACAGGGCTCCCAATGGATGGGATTGTTTGCTGACCACAGGAATCCCAATGGATTGGGTCGTTGAAGCGCATCGAGCTTAATTAGCGTTAAGCATTTGATGTCGGCCGAAGCCTAAGGGTTAGGTTATTCGGCCCCCAGACCGTAGATGATTTGACTCCTTGCTATGATCAGGAGAACCGAAATTTCGCTTCTGTCTCTGAGCAGAAAGAACCCATGGACATTCTTTTCCATGTGGGATGGGTTGTAAAAACTCTTGAGCATTGCGTTCTGAAAATTTATGCGCAACTTAGCCTTCAAAATCTCAGTTCCGGTTTTAAACAAAAAGCGGAAACCAAAACCGGAAGTAAGCATCTCTTGGGGGATCCGTATGCGCATGCGTAACTAGGTTTGAGTGTCATCTTCAACGCCCTCTTTTTGAGTGCGAGAGAACAGCCTCGAAAAACATTTTATAATATTTTATTGAATTAATAAAAAGATGTCTAGTAAATTATTTCATAGGACAGCAATAGTACATAAGATGGTTGACATGGTTTTTGGTCAACTTCGAAAGCTTTCCATAATGAAGCCACATCGACCACGTACAAAAACCATGGACAAACAAAGTCATTAGACTCGCCATAAAGGATCGACCATTGCTGATGTTTTGCTCTGGTTTTTGTTTTTAAGATGTCAAAAACCACAAACTGTACATAATCCTTATTTGAAAGGGTCACAGGAATGCATAGCTATATTCTTTTCATTGAGATGGAAAAACAATCAGAATAGGATAAGGCATGCAATGAGCTTAACATTTGACGTCACTAGAAGGGTGTGTTCAGTCACATACAAAAGCATTCCCGCCCCCTTTTGCTATTTTCTATTATACTTAATCTTATTATAATGAATAGTAAACAAGTAAATTAATCCTAACTGGTATAATAAAAGAGATGGTATTTCAGTGTAATTCAGTTAACTAGTTTTCCAACAGCTTACGTTCAAGGACAGTCGAGTTTTAACATTTCCAGCTGTTGAAGAGAGTAGAGGGAATGATAAAGTTGAATTATTTATCAATTTTAGAGACTGATTTCTGGAAAAGAAGTGACAAAGTTATTCAAACTTTACCCAATAAGCGTCGAATCAAATAATCGAGAAACACTGAAGTATAAATTGTTTTTGGAGTGGAAAAAAATGTCTGGGCATCGCGAAACAAAGCAGCTTTACACGAAAAGTCATAAACGAAAGACAAGAAGATTCAAAGGTTATGAAAAAGAAATGGATAAAGCCTTTGTTTTGATTTTCCATAATATTCTAAGACTGAATGAAGACGACGAAAACCAAGGACTCAGATATCATTCGAAGAACGATGCACAGAATTGCAAAAGATATGGTAGAACTCTTGTTAGAGACAATCCTAGAAGAAATAGCTGCTGTTCTGCAGGAAATGATCAATTTTTATTCAAAGAGAATGTGGAAAACGGAGTTAGTAGACATAAGCAAGTATCATCGAAGAAAAAAGTTAGCTTTGTTGAATTGTAAAAATTATTGCTCGTTAACGACCCACAAACCCGAGTGGTAGTTACACCAACAGCAACAGCAGCAACAACAACAACAGTTATCTATACGTATTTATTGATGGCTTTTTGAATTGAACCATAAGATGTCCCAAGTGACAAAAGAATTAAGAATTAAAAATTACACTCATTCAGCAAACAACTAAAATATGCGTTTCAAAAACCCACACTGAAGTATATATTGTTTTTAAACATCAAAATTTAAAATTTACAGTTAAAATTTTCAAACAAATTAAAAGAAAAATGTGCCTTAAAACTTTTCTAACGAGTTGTTTTCGAAATTATAGATAATTTTGACGTACACACTCAATGCAAACTTATTTTAGTTTATGCACTAGTTTTGATAAAATGAAAACGTAGTTTTACATTAATGGTTGAAAATATCTTCAATGTAAAGGGAAATTTTTTTGTCTTTAATTTAAAGGGAAAATTTTGCTTAAACTGGTTTGTATATGATTTAAAAATATTTTATAGAATTAGAGCTTTAAAAAGAAGTATTTTTATTTTTCCAATTGATTTTAGGATATTATAAAGTTATTTTCTTATTTTCATGTTCTAAGAAAGACAAATTTTGTTTCAATCTGGAGAGAGTCACTTCCGGTTATAATTTTGGCGCCAAAAATGTAAATTAGAACGGACCGGAAATTACGTCACAAGATTATATTTGATAAAAATTTGATTATGAAGTACACTATTCCAGAAGTTAGTGTTTTCTTAGTTTTTTTCTATGATTTAACTTTAAAATGCCTATAAAATGTTGTATATCTTAGAAGAGGAGGGCTTTTTTCTTATACTGGTTTTGCTTCCACTGTGGTAGCTTGTAGAATTCTTCTCTCGGCATTGAGAAAACTTTCTGGAATTCTTCTGGCGTTAGGTAGGTCTGGAATAAAACACAAAAATAGACGTTTAAAAGCTCATAAAGAGCTATCGAAAAAAGGTCATTATTTTGGTAGTTATTGTCAGCGAATGTAAAATTATTAACAGTCAACTGACCATTGGCCAAAAAATTGTACAACTGACAATCGCGTACTCTCATCCACAACTCCTTGGCCCGGTTGTACGAAGCCTGAATAGCGCTATCCGGCGGATAAATCCTTATCCAGTGGATAAGTCGATGCTGTTATCCAATAAATTTATCCACTGGATAAGATTTATCCGTCGGATAGCGCTATCCAGGCTTCGTACAACCGGGCCGTGAAGGCTTATAAAATCCAACATGGCTGCCATATATGCGTTCTTTTAGTTCAATGTCTCACCTCAAGCATTGTCTTGTCCACGCCTTTTGGCAGTTGATAGTTGCTGGTCATGAGTTCCGAATATCGATAATATCGCTATGGAAACACAAGTATGGTCAAAAATAGTCTTCAATAATAGGACAATCCAAGACAATGGTTTTACTCATGAATAATGAATTAAGATCTCACTATTATCAAACCCTAAAACAACCTCTGGGCTGATCTAAGTCAGGGCATGGCTAACTCACAGATAGAACCCTGAAACAACCTCTGGACTGATCTAAGTCAGGGCACGGCTAACTCACAGATAGAACCCTGAAACAACCTCTGGGCTCATCTATGTCAGGGCATGGATAACTCACAGATAGAACCCTGAAACAACCTCTAGGCTGATCTGAGTCAGGGCGTGGCTAACTCACAGATAGAACCCTGAAACAACCTCTGGGCTGATCTAAGTCAGGGCATGGCTAACTCACAGATAGAACCCTCAAACAACCTCTGGGCTGGTCTAGGTCAGGGCATGGCTAACTCACAGATAGAACCATGAAACAACCTCTAGGCTGATCTAAGTCAGGGCATGGCTAACTCACGGATTGAACCCTGAAACAACCTCTGGGCTGATCGAAGTCAGGGCAGGGCTAACTCACAGATCAAACCCTGAAACAACCTCTGGGCTGATCTAAGTCAGGGCATGGCTAACTCATAAGTTACATTGGAATTTTGTAAGGTTTTGCGAAGGGAGGAAAACCGGATAACTCGGAAGGAAAAAACCATTGAATCAAGAGAGGTCCCTTACGAACTCTACTCATGTGTGTGGGTCAATGACCTCTACTGATGATTCATTAAAAGAATTACATAAAGTACAGTACTTACGTCAGGTTGAGGCTGTCCATCGATATTGTTGTAAGACATTTCTTTCGAAGGGAGAAAAAATATTTTTTAAACAACAACAACAACGACAACAGTGCCATTCTAATGTATACCAGCTCACTATCACAGTCACTTCTAAGGCACAAGGTGCAACAGGTATAGTTTGGATCAAGCAAACGACCATGTAAAAATTTGTACCCAAGCCTGACCAGAATGCACCTTGTTCCCTATCCCATGTCTAGCTTTAATCAACACCAAATAAGGCATGATATAACAAAGGTGTTTGTACCCTAGCTAGACCAGAATGCACCTTGTTCCCAATCCCAGGTCTAGCTTTGATCAACACCAAATAAGGCATATATAATAAAGGTCTTTGTACCCTAGCTAGACCAGAATGCACCTTGTTCCCTACCCAGGTTTAGCTTCAATAAACACTATATAATGCAGGCTGACTCAAGCTAGACAATAATGCACAGCGTTGCCTATTACCATGGTAGGACGAGTCTCTCTGCATCAGCTTGTCTTTCTGTCAAAAAAAAAAAGGAAAACAAAATTTGGATTTTTACAACAAAAACGTGTCCCCCCTGCCGAACTATAGTACCAAGTACAGTGCCTTAACTTTTTATGAATGTGGAAAATGTACATGTGCCGTGCCGGCGCATTTTGATTGAATAAGCAGGAACCTTACGCGTTCGGATTGATTCAGTGGATGTCGTTATTTACTTTTTTAATTTTAAGTTTTTCTGACACGACGTTTTAGACTCAGACGTAAATTTATCCTAAAATATCTCATCTGCTGTGTTAGATATGTTGTTTGAGAAGTTTATGTATGAACGAACACGTGACACGGCAAGACATACGCCAGACCAATCACATTGCACGAGAATTTACTCTCCATCCAATCAAATGCCCGGAACACGGTATGAACACGGTCACGCCAAGGTCACGTCACTGCCAGACCAATCACATTGCGCAAAAAAAAAACCCGCCAATCAAAATTCTAGAAAACATCACAGTTGCGGCACTATCCATACGGCACCAACACGAGTGAAAAACGTCTGCGCATGCTCTGAATCCGTATGCAAATTGGTCAAAACATAAGTAAATTTGACTTTCAAACGTGCCTGATAAATTGGACTTCACAAAATGCCAAAACGTAGTGTCCATGCTTGAAACTTAAGGCTAATTCTTTCATATTGTGTTTGTTAATACAGTATCTTGGTCTGACAAAAGTATGCTCTCGAACTTTTTTGTATACTTGGAGAAAACAAACATCTATTTTCTCACTCAAACTCTTCAAAATTCTTAGAACGTGCTGAAGTGCACGCATGCGCAAACGGTTTTCCCTGGTGTCTACGGCACCGACTTTTTCACAGTCATACGAAAACTGCTCTAGTTTCGTTATTTTGTGCTTACGTCTTCAGTGCTGTATCGTCGAACACGAGGAGCACCTTTGATGTCCAGAGGAACTTGAATGTCACTTCTGTGGGCAGGTTTCTAGTAAAAACAGTCAAACATCAAGAATTTAAAAGATGCGTTCAATGAAAACGAGTTGAGTTTCGATATGAGGAATCAAAGGTGATGTAGCAGTAAAAAAATCTTTAGTTTTAAAAGTGTGTAGTCGGAGGGTTCTGAAGGGCAATCTCAATCTCATTCCCAGTGCATAAAATCCCATTTTCTCAGCCCCAAAAAAGCGAATCCTAGCTTCCATTTTACCCTTTCAGGACCCTCTAGTCGTTCTAGCGCTTTCACTTACACACACCACTACATTTAATATTCCATGCACACATCGCTCAACTCACATATTGTGAGTACAGTTTGTTAGGTCTCTCCCTTGATTCAAGGGTTTTTCCCCCGGGTTTTCCTATTCTCTTTCCTCCGCAAAACTTTACACCTTCATTCAATGAAAATGAGCCGAGTTTCGCCGATATGGAGAATCAAGGAAGGATAATGGAAATGCATTCACCTTTCAAATCTCGGGTCGCGGTTTCTATTCCTGGACTCCGCATCACGTGACTCGTGGCTACCGAGTCACACTAGGCCTGAGGTCACGTGATGCAGAGCACGTGCGGACTGTTAAGATTGTCTAATTTTGGTGTCAGTCTAGTTTGTGTTTTATAAACATGAGAATGGATTCGAACAGTCCGGTAAGAACTTTCAAATTTTAAGCCTTGATTTTTCTTTTATAATTCCCTTTAAATCTGTAAACAGGTTAATTCAATAATTTCCTTTGATTTATTCAGAAAACCGACCAAGAATAACGACTACAGCTATTGCACTAATAGATTTGAAGTGAAGCGAATCAGTAGTCGAGTTCAAAGATTGTATCTTGATTCATTCAGCGGACAATGTGACTGGACTCACATGAGAAGAGTTTGTAAGGTCTCTCCCGTAATTGAAGAGTTTTTCTCTGGATTTTATAGTTTACCTCTCTTTGCCAAAGCTAACAGAATTAATATAAGTAAGTTTGTAGACTGAAAAGGAAAGAATGAATCTTACCTCCGAAGATGGCGGGGGATTGTCACGTGATCCATCTGTAAAGAAACATTTTAAATTAGGGTTATTATGTGCCGCAGGGGGAGGAGGAAGGGGACAATGGTTATTATAAACAAAACACAAAAACGGGCAAAAACATTAATACCCACTAGCATGGAAGCATGAATGTGGTTAGTAAGTATTGCTCTTACATACCACTTATTTATTCATTCATTCATCCTTTCTTCCATCATCCCATCCTTTATCCATCCATCCATCCATCCCTCCATCCTTCCATCCTTCCATTCACCCATCCATCCATCCTTTCTTCCATCATCCCTTCTTTTATCCATCCATCCATCCTTCTTTCCTTCCATCCCTCCCTCCCTCCCTCCCTCCATCCATATATCCATCCATCCATCTTTTCATAATTGCATCCATCCATCCATCCATCCAGTTATCCATTCATTCTTTCATCCATCCATTCACTCCATTTTTCATTCATTTTCAACTTACAAGACTTTGCAGCTGATGAATACTCATGATAGGAATATGGCCTGCTCTTAGTTTCCTGAAAGTAAAATAAATCATTTTATAAGCATTTTGGGGAACTCCAATAACCAGATATTTCAGAGCGTTTGCCTTGCCGGTGACACTAAAAGGGTTTCCCATTGTTTTCCAATCCATCCAATCGAAACGCTGAGAAAAAGCGCTAATTGTAGATAAGTGAAAAACGTAAGGTATACTGACATGTAACACCAAAATGGTTAACCAACTGGAAAATATTCAGTGAAATCCAATGCATGTTTTATGAATGAAAAACTAATGATTTCATACCCTTGGTGGTGCTTCTTCCTCTGGAGGAGCAGTTCCCTTGTACACGTTATTCCAGGCGTTATGGCTTGCTGTTCTCGCTGGCGGTTCTGGGGCCGAATGAGTTTGACTCACTGAAAAAAAAAAACCAAATTCAACCCTTGCATATTACGAGCATGGAGTAGCGGATACCAGAGATTTGGAGCACACGCGTTTTGACTTAGAAATTCCCCGCCAAATCCACAGGTAGCCCAACAAAATACGAAAGTTTGCTGTTTGGAAGTAAATATACCTCAAGGGGAAAAACTATATGGAAAAAATGAAGAATATGTGAAACAATAAATGTCTTTACCTGTTTGAGGAGCAAGGATGATTTGATCTTTGAACTGTAAGAAAAAAGGAAAAAAAATTATACCAGCCCCTTCACGCACGTAAAAATAGAACGGTCCCTAGTTTGGGTTAAAGAACTTTGGCGGTTATAAAACATTATAGTCAAAAAAAGTTCACTGAATAGTAAATTTTCGTCTCGTTATTCGTATCCATAATAACGGCTATTGTAATTTTTGTTTTATAAAAGAAAAAAAACTTTCTTGCTGTAGCGGGTGCAGTTATAAAGCACTTGGGGATTGGCAGAACATGAGAGAAGAGCGTTTTCTATTTTTTCCACCAAGTAGTGTAATTACAGATCTCTCGTGGCACATGTCTTAGAATGTATAATAGGATCTTTAAATACTGCTTCAGTCTATGAATGTAGACTGGGCTTTGGTGACATGATATAAAAACTTCCCGTCACTTAGCAACTACCGTAACCGAGGCCACTTAAACCAGTTAGACAAGAGAGCCAATTAAAATGTAGAATGAAAACCATGTTGTCCAGCTTTAGGGTAGTCGACCCAATCAGAAAACTAGACTGCACAAGAATGGTAATTTTTCCACCGTTATTTTCTCGTGGGAATGAAAAAGATATGAACGAAAGGCTATTGCTTTCTGCTGCTTTCTGATTGGCTCCAATTCCCGAAGTTTAAACGTATTGTTTTCATTCTACAATTTGATTGGTTCTCGCCGGCTTAGTGGCCCTGGTTATAGTAGTCGCACTGTAATTGTACTTACTGGTCTGGCGTTCAACTGCTTCTGCTCCAGGGCTGCCTCGTCACTACAACGTGGATGCCAAATCTCATTGCCTATATATATATGCAATTATATTAGAGACGTTCTTACTTTACTGTTACTACTACACATTGTAGGGTTTAAAGTGCTACTACGACGAAAACCGCTCAAACTTGGATTCAGCTGAAACTTCCTAAGAATACTCTTTAAAGGTCGAGTAATCACTGTATAAAGTGTTTTCTCGATATTCAGGACGAAAGTATGATATTTTTACGATTATTTTTTGGAGTCTGTGACGTCATGCACTCAACATCGAACATCGCTCCATACATTTCTTTGTAGTTTATGATCAAAATATCAGTAGTAAAGGGAGAAAGAAATGCCCAAACACCCCAAAATATAAATTATAGTCACAAGTAATGTGAAAGAAGCACATTAGCCACCCTTTGGGCTTCACAGGAATAAAATAAATTAAGGATTTATATACAAAGAAATATATGTAGCAATGTTTGATGTTGAGTGTATGACGTCACAGACTCCATAAAATAATCGTAAAAATATCATACTTTCGTACTGAATATCGAGAAAACACTTCATACAGTGATTACTGGACCTTTAAAGAGTATTCTTAGGAAGTTTCAGCTGAATCCAAGTTGGAGCGATTTTCGTCGTAGTAGCACTTTAAAACAATCCAAAAACAACCTCTGTGCTGATCTGAGTCACAGCATGGCTAACTCACAGATCAAACCCTGAAACGACCTCTGGGCTGATTTAAGTCAGGGCATGGCTAACTCACGGATTGAACCCTGAAACAACCTCTGGGCTGATCTAAGTCAGGGCACGGCTAACTCACAGATTGAACCCTGAAACAACTTCTGGGCTGATCTAAGTCAGGGCAAGGCTAACTCACAGATAGAACTCTTAAACAACCTCTGGGCTGATCTAAGTCAGGGCATGGCTAACTCACAGATCAAACCCTGAAACGACCTCTGGGCTGATCTAAGTCAGGGCATGGCTAACTCACAGATACAACCCTGAAACGACCTCTGGGCTGATATAAGTCAGGGCACGGCTAACTCACAGATAGAACCCTGAATCAACCTCTGGGCTGATCTAAGTCAGGGCATGGCTAACTCACAGATAGAACCCTGAAACAACCTCGGGGCTGATCTAAGTCAGGGCATGGCTAACTCACAGATCAAACGCTGAAACAACCTCTGGACTGATCTAAGTCAGAGCATGACTAACTCACAGATAAAACTCTGAGAAGTGAGTGTACCACCACACAACCTTGATATTTACTTTCATACTTTTGTTTTATAGAGCGGATTCAATCAAACCGTGAAAAAAATCAAACTAAATGATAATGATGATAAATAACAATAAACTTTATTATAGTCTCGAAAACTTCTAGCTTGGCACACGTGCTTTGCTAATCGGGGAGGCCCAAATACTAACTAATAGTATCTATTTAGTGACTAATAGTTGCTATCACTCAACCAGAACATTTATTAAACAAAAGACACAAATGGTCTCTTGTGTATTTGTCTTTGTATGATGAATGTTCTGGTTTAGCAACTATTAGTCACTAAATAGATACTATTTAGTTTGATTTTATTTCACAGTTTAATTGCATCCGCTCTAATACAAAAATATTTCACTAAATAACAAATGCTCTATTTCCTTTTCAAAATAATAATTTTAAAAAAATCCTTTAAAGAAATATTTGTGCTGCTTCTTACCTTGCAGGTACATTTCTTCCCCTTCGCCAAACACCTTATGGCATCTTGCACACCGAGAGCAACTGGGATGGTAGTGCTTGTCGCCAGCCTAGTAAGATAAATGATTTGACTCATTATTACAAAGGCATGGTTAACAACAACAGCAACTTGGGTGTGGCATGCATTGCTATGGCTGCATTGATAATGACACCATTATAACATCTTTGTTTTAGACAGGGTGACACATGACAGTAGGCAACTTAGCACTGATAAATTTGTGGTCCTCTACGTTTAATGATTCTAAGTGAGATGGGACCACCATTTTACGTGGTCATCAGAGCCACAGCAAAGGTCTAACCATTTGCAGATATTTTAGGAGCAAAGGCAGCACCTTCTACTCAGATATTTTAAGACCCTGAGTGTGAGTCCGGCTGTGGAGGCTTGAACCAACGCTCTCCTGCACAACAGACCCATGCCCAACCAACTGAGCTAACTGGGAGGCAGTATGATGGCAGTACGTTTGGCAAGACAAACAAAAAAAAAAAGGTATATATAGAGTGTT
The DNA here is from genome assembly GCF_029948245.1 of Actinia tenebrosa. Classification (NCBI taxonomy): domain Eukaryota; kingdom Metazoa; phylum Cnidaria; class Anthozoa; order Actiniaria; family Actiniidae; genus Actinia; species Actinia tenebrosa. The sequence goes on along the minus strand of NW_028292572.1, from coordinate 6,851,410 downwards.
GTAATTATAAAAAGCAACCACAAACCTGCAGCACTTTACCAGTGATGTAGCCCTGACAGCCAGCACACCTTACGCCAAACAGTTCTTGGTAATCTTTCTCGCAGTAGGGCTTGCCTTCCCTTAAAAAAATGGTGACATGTTAACACCCTGCCGACATTCTATCAACATCCTACTGACCCCCCTTCAACACCCTACTGACCAACCCATCAACAACCTATTAACAGCCTACTGACCACCTACCAACACCCTACTGACAACCCACCAACACCCTACTGACAACCCACCAACACCCTACTGACAACCCACCAACACCCTATTGACAACCCACCAACACCCTACTGATAACCCACCAACACCCTACTGACAACCCACCAACACCCTACTGACAACCCACCAACACCCTACTGATAACCCACCAACACCCTACTGACAACCTAATGACAAAGTACTGATAATGGTTTAGTAACAAGGCATGTTAACTTACTTGCCCATGTATTCACCAGACAACAGGGTGTGGCATCGGGTACAGGTAAAGCACCACAAGTGCCATTGTTTGTTCAGGGCTAACAGGGCTTGATTACCCTTGATCTCTTCATCACATCCAGCACACCCTTGAAAAGTCAAAGAAATAATAACAGTCAGTGATGAGTATAGTATCAGGACCTAAGATTCAAATATGTATACTGTGCCGCTACAATCTCAAAGTCCCAAGAATGGGATGGTAGTAGTTACCCACTGTATGCAAATGGGGGCTGGGGTGGATAGTAGTAGGGACTTATTCCAAATAGGGTTAACATGGTGGGCTTGAACTAGATTTCTTCATCGTCAACATCATTACCATCATCATCACCATCATCGTTATCATCACCATCATCATCACCATCATCATCACCATCAACAGCATCACCATCAACCTCATCATCATCATCATCACCAACATCAACATCACCATCAACATCACCACCATCAACACCATCATTATCACCATCATTCTATTATACTTACTATGGACGGGCTGAGGACTATGAGCAGGCCGAGGACTTGGAGATTTCCTTGGTGTGTTAACACATTTTTGGCACTTATAGTCCTTGCCGTCATAGGCTATCTTCTCTCCATTAGGAAATGGCTGCCTAAAGAATAATAAAAATTAAAAGTTGAGCTAATTGTGTAGATCAGCCGTGGACATTACGATTAGCACACATGCCCTAAAACAAAGAACTTAGAACTTTATAATTGTAAATTTATTTATTACCTTAAAAAGAATGGAACTAGATAAAAAGAAATGGCGTTTGAAAGTTAATTAAGCACATGTAGTCAATGAGTAAAGATAACTAGCTATAAACTAGTGTGAGCTGCTTTGGTGTTTCTAATGAAACAGTAATGATAAAAAGGTAAATTATACACAGTGAAAAGAGGCACTCTTTTACTCTGACGAAGGACTAGAGTCCGAAACGTCAGTAAGTTTTTTCATCTTTTCACGGTGCATAATTTACCTTTTTATCATTGCTAGGCAATGAGTAGCACAGTATGATTACGTGTCAACCACTAGACTTTTCATTTCAAGTGAGATGTTTCCCAATATCTGACAACATATTTCATTTAATATTCTCTGTTTGCCACAATCAATAGAGTACCCAAGTGTGATGTCATTGTAATCCAGTCTTGAAAAGTTCATATTTGAAGAGAAAACAACTACATTTCTGTTAACTTTAAGGTTGTTACGAGTAGTAGAAATGGAAATATTGGACATTTAAGCTCCAAAAATTTCCACATATTTTCTCTTATTTTGCATTGGATCTAATCATGTTACATCCAGCCTCAAACAAAAGGAAATTTGTGGCAATATTTTCCTATTAAATTACCTATGTCTTAGCCGTTTTTTGCTCTATTGCTCTGAAATTCCACACTACGTCATAGTTTTACATGCTAAAGTCCTTAGAAAGAACAATATTATGTGACTTCATCACTTCAAAACTCTATTCATTACTGGGAAGATCTTCGATGTTTGCTTTTATGACTGCACACAGGAAACACGCATGTTTTCGATTTGTGCAATCATTATATACTTGCACACATACCTGCAATATCCACAGACGAAACAGGAGTCATGGTAAACATTCCCATGCACTGCAACAGCTTCTCCTTCAATGAACTGCTTGCAGGCATGACACTTCTGTCCATAGTTACGATGATAGTCGTCACCACAGTAGTAGTGATCTTCATAGTCAAAGATGGGCTGGGATTTCAGCAGACAGTTGCATACTGCAGTAAAGAATACAAACATGTTATAACTATACACCCAACAACCAAGAGAATTGGGGGTTAATAGAGAGTTTTAGTTTTTTGTCACGGCAAACACGTAATGTCAGTTGACCAGCAAAAAATTCTTTTAAATGACTGAAAAAGAATCACAAAAAAGTCCAAGTAGTAGAAAAACAAAAGAGTATTTGCGCTTGGTGAGAAGGTTTGTAAAAGGTAAAGTAAAATACAGGAAAACTATGAAAACGTAGTCCACGTTTGCCATTTGCGGGGAGAAAAAAAAGTCAATCTAAAACTCTCTAATAGACCTTTGTTAGCTTTGTATGCAAATTGTACATCAGATCACATGACATTCCCTTGAGAATTGTTCTTTTATGACGAACATGTTAAAATATTCACAAATGAAAGAATCAACTGCCAAGAGTGGAATTAAATGGTCCAAAATGTGCAGATCAAACAACTTGGTCTATTGACAGTTGACTGCCATTTATCGAATAAAGCAGGGCCGGGTAGTACAAAGGTTGGATAGTACTATCTGCAACTTATCTACTGGATAAGGATTTATCCATCAGATAGTGCTATTCACCCTTCATACAACCGGGCCCAGGGCTTAATAATGGCAGGTCATTGGACAATGTCCAATCAGAATTGAAACTTGTCTGGTCAAATCTTTGCCTTGCTGGTCATGATCACTTTGACCAGTAATGTTAAGCCAGAAATGACGTACATGTATGATGGAGCAAATTCTAGTTTGGGCAGTGATGATGACCAGCAACTAACTAACTGTGATCTGTAAATCATTAGACCACATCTTTAACAATTTATTTGGTTGATAGTAGCTGTCTACTATGATTATTGTATTGCAATGTTTGTCCCAATCAGTGTGCAGCTTAAAATCTCGAATTCACCTTTTCGGCGCGAACTTGGATTGTGTTACGGTCACCAAAAAGTTCGGACATTGTTCTTGGATTCCCGTACAAATTCACTGACTTTAAAGAGAAAATATAGTAAGATTTCTTTAGTTAGCTCTCTTAACAGCAGTAGGAAAAGCTTCAATCAAGCTAGAAAAATGATCATTTACTTGTATTTAGAGAACTAACTAAACATTAACCAAATAAATAGTTCATTTAAAGTCAGTACATTTGTACCAAAATTCGAGAACAATGTCTGAACTTCTTGGTGACCGTAACACGATCTAAAACAATTTATACCCTGTGATGGCTAGTGCCGAAAAGGTGGATTCATATTGGATTATTCTATATATAGCACAACATAATCCAATCAGAATTCGAGTTTATAAACAGTTATTATTTTGAATCCTGAGTCTTTGATTCTCAGAAAAAATTATAGATTTTAATGTTTTAATAAAGAAGCCGTTTATGCAATCTAGGAGGGTAAGTTTGAGCAATTTAGACTGTAACAGGCATCCCAGCCACTTTTTAGACAAATTTGATAGGAAATATAGGCTGTGCAAGTTCTAAATATAGGTAAATATAGGATTTTTTCCCAAAAATATATGCACTTTATAGGAGCTAAGATAGCTTTTCGGTGACGTAACCAGGGATCGGGAGGGTGCACAGGCAATGATTTGCAGAACTAAAAAGCAATAACAAAAAAATCAGAACCAAAAAAAAAAAGGGCCATTTTATCTCCTTCGCCAAATATGCTAAACAGTGTAAAATATAAATGAATCACTCAGCAGTTGTCCTATTTATAGGAAATATAGGAGGTTTTCTTTAAATATAGGCTCTTTATAGGATCCTATACAAATTATAGGAAATATGGGATATATAGGAGGTCTGGGACGCCTGCTGTAAAATCAAAGATTTACGTTGATAAAAAAAAAGTTCTTTATAATCAAAGTTACCACATCTTTGTTTCATAAATTAAAACAAATTAAGACATAGTGCAACTACTCCAGACTGTCCTAATCTTGGTTTGACATCTTGACAACTCTCCAGTCCTTAATGGCCTAATGCACTGTTCTTATCATTGTTTGTGAAATACATGTTTCAACATGTTTCAAATTGGTTCTCTATGTGGTGTGAATAATGAAAGGCACTGAAGATTGGATTTCAGTCCTCATACAGTGCGGAATGCTATCTGTAGATTCTATACATTCTATCTATTCTTTTCTCTTAAAAAAGGTTAGAGTGCACGCACTAAAACCATGAACATTAAATAGTACTAATTAGTACTATTTCATACAGAATCCTTTGTTTTTTACTGTTTAATTATCACTACTTAGTGCTAAAAATTAGTATTTGTTTTACGGATTTAGTGTGAGCACTCTATTTTAACAAAAATCAACAATGAATATTGGTATTATGTACACATATAGTGATTACTAAATAATTTATATACTAGATATATGCATACAAGTTCAAATTTATTGAAAAATAATGTTAATTAATAATGTTATTATTGACTCTTAGTTGTATGATCATCTTTGAACTTTATGAATTTTTATTATCATACGATTTTTATTCATTTTGTAAATAAATAAATAAATTTATATCTTTTATTAGCATATACCAATATATCAATATATCATTGGTCAATTGGAGGTGAATATTGTACGATATTCACCTCTGAATCTCGGAATATTGAGTCAGCAACAAAATGGCATCTGCCGGCAATCATTTTGCTACAATTTCCGATGAGGAAATTGAAAAATGAAAGTAAATGCCATTCCTATCAACACTAAAAAGGCAACGAAGTATGGCCTAAAAGTTGTGCTAAAAGTTTTGCGTGAATTTGTCATGCAAACTGCAAGTTTCTGTTTGTTTGTTTTTATTGAATTATTGTATATAAAAATAAGTTACTCTGCACACAAGTTGGTATATGCTAAAACAATTATTCGCATCAGGCTCAGTGAATATGGAGAATATTTACCTCGCTGAAGACTCGCGTCTCGGTAAATATTCCCCAATATTTACTTCGCCTTCGGCAAATAATTGCTAAATATCAATACTGAATTATTTCAAAAATGATTATTCTTTGAAATACTGTTGAATCATGACTCGAGTCCTTGCGGGTAAGTTATATTACTTGTAGGAGCCAAGACCATGCTAAATATACTTACATGTTTTACCTATTCAATCACATTGTTAAAGTGTAAACATATGCTACTGTAATTATAAATCGTGAAACAGTAATTTATTTTTACACTAAATAGTGCAATGTCTAATGTTTTTATTGTTTTATCATTAGTGCTACTTATCAATAATAATAATAAATAATAATATATTAAATTTATATAGCGCTTAAACTATAACATATTCTAAAGCGCTTTACAAAAAGAAAAAGAAAAATACTGAATTTAAATATATATATATATATATATATACCATTATTTTGTCTTAAACTAATCTTGGCGTTTATCATTAATCTGATTTTTTATGTTTAAAATTAACTAAATAAACATACAATAGCCAAAACATTGCTAAAATATTTAGTTTACCGTAAACCAATCTTTAAAATAATTTAAAATTTTGGCATGAAGGCAGAATTTTATGACTCTCTTCATTTTAATAACTTTTAAAATTAGCTTTGATTATAGCCTATAAATAGAAAGCACGAAATATGAACTGTGTCATAAATTTGGTAGTTTATACATATGGTGAACAAGGTATATTTCAAAGGCGTAGCACCATATACTGTCATGCTGTGTTTAAACGGATACATACTGTACACAAACCATATATATTATGTGTGAATATTTAAAAATATTATTCATTTGGAGTATATATAAAATTAGATCATTGAGTAAATCGTGAGTATATGCCTCGATAATTTAAGATGACTAATTGTTAAAAATATGCGTGGAATGTGAGTAAATCAAGCTAGTTTTGCATGATTGTATAATTTTAAATACAATTCATACTAATATAGAAATTCTAACAATAATATATGTGTGGCACCTGCTAAAACCGATTGACTTGGGTTTGGACAATAAATGTATCCTTCTCAAAAGACAACAAATATATTTTTTCAACCTTGACTAGCAAATAACTAAAAACATACATATATGTTATTTACCGGCCAGGAGGTCCGGATAGGGAAAAACTGTGCCCGAGGTCTTGAATATACGGACCGAGGCCGTTAGGCCGAGGTCCGTGTTCAAGACCGAGGGCACAGTTTTTTCCTATCCGGACCGACTATAGGACGGTAAATAACTTATTTATTTTTTTCCCGTATTTTTTTTACTTGTTTTGGTAATCGTTTTGTGTTGTCGTTTAGCGGCAAAGGATACCGGACCGCGCGCGCGGGCAGATACTTACAAAATACCGCCCGCTCAAACAGCCAATCAGAACGCACGATTTTTTAGGATACCGGACCGGAAAAAAATAAATCCAGAATATTTGTTAAGCGTGAGTGAAAATTACTCTAGCATGAATTTTTTTTACATTATCAAAAACAAAACTTTTTGATTCAAAATGTTAAAAATATTATTACAAAATATTTGAGAATTATTTATAATAATATGTCTTTTTTGGTAGTTATTTGCATTTTAAGATATATGAATGTGGTTTATTGAAGATATATCGTGATGGCGTCTCTTTATACACTTGAGTAGCGAGAAATCCAATCTCTGAGCTCTTTATATTTCACGATATGTCAAAAATTTAAAGTATGAACATTTCTGGCACACTTTGTGACATTAAAAGCGTCCCTTTTGCACGCTTATCTAAACTTCTCTAATGAATCTAACCATAAATAAAACAAAAATTAAACAAATCTCTAACTGGAATTTTGAAAAAACATCTCAATTTTCTAAGATTGATGATTTAGAAGATTTATTCGTAAAAATTTTAAGTAAAAAATTGAAAATTTGGATCAATTTTTAAGCTGTAATTTGAAACCAGAAAGCTCTTGTACTTGGAAAGAATGTCGCTTTTAGAGGAGTGTTTTATATGCAGGAAAGAAGCGTTACCAGGAGATCTTAGCATTTATTTTGCATAAAGCTTATTGTGTTATTTTGAAGTAGTAATAATGATTTAAATACAAAAGATTGCACACTTTACGAGGAGTAAAAAACATAAAAACAAAAATCCTGTTTGAATACAGCTAATCTTTCTCGTTCTCGAGAGATAGGGGTTTTTACAATTTGGATTTAACCAGGAAAGGAAATTCTAAGCCCGTAGTTAAAGGGAAATTATAGACAATTGAAGGTCATATTTGAAAATTATCGTAGTAAACATAAGCTTGTCTTTACCTCTGCAAGTCAAACAGTCTGAATGAAAAATATGGTCGTTGAATTTCAGAATTTCTCCAGAACAAGGCTTTCTACACTTCCAACAGAATATATCAGCTTCCCCTGCAAGGACATTTTAAGATTTTAAGAGCTTAAAAGCGAGGAAGAAGAGTCAAATCCGAGGTTAAAAATCATGACAAAAGAATTCGAATCGTTGGTTTTTGAGGCGCTTTTCGCGCGCGATTTGAAGACAAAGCAAAAATCTTCACTTACCCATGACTTGATTTACCTCTGATGGGAAGATAATTGATTGGGAATGTTAGATCAGAGGGTAAATAAACTCGTAGGATTGTTTTTGTTAGGAGAGATTGCTTGTAGAGTGTTGGTAGTGCGGAGCTTTCTTTCCCAGCCACTGAAGCGATGAGATACAATAACACTGTTCCATCCAGAATGCTTTTCGAGCGTGAGGGGTCGTCGGGGGCCGGCGAGTTGCGGGCTTTTCCCATATAGACTTCATAACAAAATGCAATAGAACGATAAATGAAATGGGAAGTGAAAGACAATGCAAATTTGAAAGGAATAGAGTGAATAGTGTTTTATTTAGGGAACTAGCGGTATTTGCGAAATTTTCATGATAACACAGGAAGCCCGAGTGTAGAAATCTATGAAGGAATGAAGGAATGAAGGAATGAACGAATGAACGAATGAGGGAATGAACGAATGAACGGATTAACGAAATGAACGAATGAACGAATGAGGGAATGAACGAATGAGCGAATGAACGAATGAACGAATGAACGAATGAACGAATGGACGAATGGACGAATGAACGAATGAACGAATGAACGAATGAACGAATGAACGAATGAACAAATAAACGAACGAACGAATGAAAGAATGAACGAATGAAAGAATGAATGAATTCATCGACGAATGAACGAGTGAATGTTTTAAAGGAACCACTGGCAAGAGACTGAACGAATAAGGATTGAATCTAGGAACTTGAAACTTGAACTGAACATGAATGGAATGAAAAAAAAAAAAAAAAAAAGACAAATAAATGCATAGTAACGCACGATCGAAAGTGGGATACAAGGCTAGCACTAAACTTTATTCAAATTAGATCTCTTAATAAATGGAATATTTTTTCGCGGTTTCAAAACAGTTAGAAAGATGGCCATAGATCTACTAGTACAAGGGCGGCCATAAAAACCGTCATTACTTAAAATTCGAGGCCTTCAATCATTTGGTGGTTCGATACAAAATTTGATCAAACCATCATTTTTTCCTAAGCCAGCTCATGGTGTCGTCTTATTTATAATAAAAATCCCGTTTTTTTCCATACGTTGTACTATTTCCTTAAAACTTAACATAAATATGAAAATCCTCCAAGTATATCAGAGTTTGTCTAAATATAGTACGTATATTTTGGCTATATTTGTAAGCACGTTTAATATTCCAGGTTTATAATTATCATTTTGCGATGATTAAACGTCGAAGATTATTTAAAAAGTGTACAATTGAAGTGCGTTTTAATTATCCATGGACTCCTCATTTGCTATTTGTTTTTGACAGAATTATTCTGAGGATTGGTTAAGAATGCTGCGCTCTTTCTGCAATTGGGGAATGAATCCCTCGTCTTTCGCCATTTGGACAAAACCTGTGCCTCGAACCATTTTCTATAAAAATTTTTAGGAGGGAACAATGAAAAAACTCGTTATTATTATTCGTATTAGTTGCTGAGTTTTTTTGGATTAAAGATTTTTCTCTACATGTTTGCAAAAGGAAATGTTATATTATTTATACCTACAGTGCTGTTGTGCTCCTCCCTATTGACTCCGAACGTTGCAAATGTGTCAATATTAATAATGTGTCTAAGGTTACATATGTATGTAGATGTTTGTATCTTTTGTTGTTTTAAATTACGTGGTACGGGGATGTTTAAATGGGCGTGGCTTTTGTAGTTCGGTTTGTGATAGCCATAACCTTTCATTACTTTTTTTTGTCTCTATAATAATCAATAAGTAGAGAGTGAACTTTTCAGATTATTTACCTTTACTTATAGGTTATTTATCTGGATGTGTTATTTTGGGTTTATTATATCGA